>NC_088340.1:27270000-27582500 GCF_036884655.1 Musa acuminata AAA Group
ACCTTTGCCAGAAATGGTAAAGGGAGTTATGCTTAGAGCCCGCGATGCTCTGCCGGTCCCCTATGACTTCACCCAGACATGGGTGGATGGAGCTCCCAAACGTGGGAGACTTATGTTTGTTGGTCATTCAGAAATGGATGGACTATATTATGTTATGATCCCACTTCACCTTCTATGTGTTTGATATGATATCCAAAGCTTTGGCTATGTTTCTATGCATGCTTTGGATAAGAATGAAATGAATGCATCGTCATGTGACATTTGAGCTTCTATTCATGTTTTGTTCTTTGATATATTTCCGAAATGTTATAAGTCTTTGTTATACCTTGAAAACTACCATATGTCATCGATATGCTCTTTATGCCAATGATATGCTCCAATTACCTTTCCTCGATTGTATGAATAAAACGTGCTTCGAACGATATGATATTGTAATTCTGCATTCAAACAAAACATGCTACTGTTTCATCCTGTATCTCTGCTTTGTATTTTGATACCTCATTTGTTTGAAAACTGTCCTCTTTGCTATGGATATGTTAGTCATTTGCTGAGCTTTATATGCTCACCCCGTTGCTATACAAATTTTTCAGGATAGCTTATCGCTCACTAAAATGTGTAAATTGGGTTGAGGCAGTGGAAGACTAGAAGATTTTGAGGCAAATATTTTGTACTTGATAGGTTGAGGTTGTATAAGTTCTTTTTGGGTGTAATGAAATATCAATGACAAATTTAGATTGATGTATCTTGTAAATATTTGAAATGTATCTCTTACGTCAGGATTTTGGAAATGTTAAGTCTAAACTGTATACTGATATAAACATGTAGTACATGTTGGCTTTGTGAGTGCATTAATTGCTGCACTTATGGATTTATGATATAGTTATGGTTTAGTTAAGTTGAGTTTTGGATTTTAAGAATCATCTAGTGACATGATGTATGATTATAAACTGCACAGGTTTTGTGAATTGTGGATTGTAGAGGTGAATGACTTGAATGTTTTTCTTAGTGACCTCAAATGTGTGATTGGATCCTGGATTGTTTGTTGAATTAAATATTATTAATCTTGAATTAGGTTCACACCTCCTAAATGAGAATTAAATTCGGGAGGGGCATGACAGAGTGGTATCAGCGCATGATTTGAGGTTCACTAAGATTATTATTATTATTATTATTATTTTGTTATGCTAGATACACAAAAAGAATTTAGTGGTTTAGTGAATTTTATTCAGATATTGATCAAAAAAAAAAAAATTCTTTTGTTATTTTTAGGAAGCGAGGATGACGATGACATCTGGTTCTCCTATTGCATCTACTGCTGATCAATTAAGTGGAATTATGAGAACTCTAGAGACTATGACACAAGTGATGCAACAACAAGTCCAACAAGGAGGAAATAATAGAATGGGAGCATCAAACCATACTGGGTTGGGAATTGAATAGTTTAAGAAGCTTGGTCCTCCTAGTTTTAGTGGTGAGCCTGATCCAATGACAGCAGAACGATGGATGATGCAGATAGAAAAAATATTTGATGTCTTAAATTGCCCTGAAGACCAAAAGGTTTCTCTTGCAGCCTTTATGTTGGAAGGAGAGGCCGAGCACTGGTGGAGAATGATTAAAAGGATTTCTGAAATCAAACATGAGCCAATCACACGGAAGGCATTCATAGAAAAGTTCAACGATAAATATTTTCCAGATTGTATTAGAGAGCAGAAAGAATTGGAGTTCTTGGATCTCATCCAGGGAAATTTTACAGTTGCAAAGTATGAATCCAAATTCACTGAGCTCTCCAGATTTGCCACTCATATAACTGATGATGAAATTAGAAAAGCAAAGAAATTTGAAAGGGGTCTAAGGCCAACTATAAGAAGTCGAATATCAGTATTAAAACTCCAAGCTTATGCCGATGTGGTTGAATGGGCTTTGATAATTGAAAGAGACTTGGAGGAAATTTAAGAAATCAGGGACAAGAAAGATAAGAAGTTTATCAGCAAAAGTAAGAGAGGGAATGAATATGAAACAAGTTATAAGAGGGTCAAGATGTCCAGATTTGAGAAAGAAAAACCACCACAGAGGACTCATTCATGTGCTAAATGTGGATTAAATCATGAAACAAGTCAATGTTTTCGGACGACTGGAGCTTGTTTTGCTTACGGGAAATTAGATCATAAAGTAAGAGATTGCCCACTGAACAAGAAGAAAGAGCCACTGCCTCCTAAGTCAACAGCCCATGCTAGAGTATATGCTATTATTGAACAAGATTCCGGAGCCTCTAAATCAGTGGTTGAAGGTATTCTTCATGTTTCTAAAAGAAATGCAAAAGTTTTGTTTGATCCTAGTTCCAACTTATCTTTTGTTTCACAACACTTTGCTTGTTACTTGGGCATTGAACCTAGACCCTTGGATTATATGTTATATGTAACTACTGCTGTTGGGGATTCTTTGACAACAAACTTGGTTTATCCATCTTGTTTGATTTCTATCGGAGAATGTGAACTTCTTGCTGATTTGATTCTCCTAGAGATCCAAGGTTTTGATATTATACTTGGCATGGATTGGCTATCTTCCTATCATGCTAGTGTTGATTGCTATACAAAAATAATTACTTTCTGCATACCAGATCAGCCTATATTTTACTTTGAGGGTATTAGGCATGATTTGCCTCCTTGCTTGATATCAGCACTTCAAGCTTATCGTTTTATGCAGAAGGGTTATTTTTGTTATATGGTGTGTGTAAAGGAGCATTCAAATCAAGAAACTCACCTAAATGAAATTACAGTGGTCAAAGAGTTCCCTGATGTATTTCCAGATGACTTGCCTGGTTTATCTCCAGATAGAGAGGGTGAATTTACTATTAATTTGGTCCCTGGGACAACCCCAATATCTAAGCCTCCTTACAGAATGGCACCACTCGAGCTAGAGGAATTGAAAAAGCAACTACAAGAACTATTAGATAAGGGTTTCATTCGACCCAGTGTTTCACCATGGGGTGCTCCGGTGCTATTAGTTAAGAAGAAGGATGGAACGTTAAGGCTTTGTATTGATTATAGACAATTAAATCAGGTGACCATCAAAAACAAGTATCCCCTACCCAAAATTGATGATTTGTTTGATCAATTGCAGGGTGCACAAGTATTCTCTAAGATTGATTTAAGGTCAGGTTACTATCAGTTGAAGATCATGAAGGAGGATATTCCAAAACCAGCTTTTAGAACTCGATATGGTCACTATGAATTCTTAGTGATGCATTTTGGTTTAACTAATGCCCCTGCAGCTTTTATGGAACTGATGAATAGGATATTTCAGCCATTCTTGGATGATTGTGTGATTGTATTCATTGATGACATATTAGTATATTCAAGGAGTAATCAGGAGCATGAGGAACACTTGAGAAATGTATTATCCATACTAAGAGAAAAGAAGTTGTATGCAAAGTTCAGCAAATGTGAATTTTGGTTGAATGAAATTGCTTTCTTAGGCCATGTGATTTCAGGGAAGGGTATATCTGTTGATCCAAAGAAAGTGGAAGCTGTTGTTAAGTGGGAAGTACCAACAAACGTGATAGAAGTTAGAAGCTTCTTGGGCATGGCAGGTTATTATAGGAGATTTATGGAGGGATTTTCTCGAATCGCTCAACCTCTCACCAAACTCACTCAAAAGAATGTGAAATTTGTATGGGGTGATGATTTTGAGCAAAGTTTTCAAGAGTTAAAAAGGAGATTGACTAGTGCCCCTATTCTCACTATTCCAAGTAGTGGTGAGGGATTTATGGTTTACACTAATGCCTCAAGAAAGGGCCTTGGATGTGTTTTGATGCAAGAAGGGAAAGTGATTGCTTATGCTTCTAGACAACTAAAGAGTTATGAACTGAATTATCCAACTCATGATTTGGAATTGGCAGCAATTGTTTTTGCTCTAAAGATTTGGAGGCATTACTTGTATGGACGAACATTTGAAATCTTTACTGATCATAAGAGTTTAAGGTATATTTTTACTCAAAAAGAGTTAAACATGAGACAACAGAGATGGATAGAACTTCTAAAGGATTATGATTGTACCATTCGTTATCACTCGGGTAAAGCTAATGTTATAGCAGATGCCCTTAGTAGAGAATCTACAAGTTTTATGGCGACTTTGGTTGTGAAGCAATTGAAGTTATTAGAAGAGAATTATGATTCGAATGTTATGAGAAAAGGGCAAGACTCAATGATATTAATGGCCTCCATCCAAGTGCAATCTGATCTCATTCAACAAATTAAAGGAGGACAACTACGAGATCGACGCTTGATCTGCTTAAGGAATAAAGTAGAAAAGGGATTGAAAGTGAATTTTCGAGTTTCAGAGGATGGCCTATTGAGATTTAGGGATAGAATATGTGTTCCAAATGACTCAGATATCAAAAATCAAATCCTGAGGGATGGTCATAATTCAAAGTACACTATACATCCTGGTAGCACTAAGATGTATAGAGATCTCCAAAGTCATTATTGGTGGGAAGGCATGAAGAAGGAGATTGCAAGATATGTTTCAAAGTGTTTGACTTGTCAGCAAATCAAAGCAGAACACCAAAGATCTAGAGGTTTGTTGCAACCTTTAGATATTCCTGAATGGAAATGAGAATGTATTACCATGGACTTTATTTCAGGACTACCCCGAACTTCTAGAAAGCATGATGCTATTTGGGTTATCATTGATAGGTTAACGAAATCTGCACATTTTCTACCGATCAATATGACTTATTCTCTTGATAGGCTTGCAGATTTATATATAAATGAAATAGTAAGACTTCATGGTGTTCCAAAGGAGAATCTCTGACAGAGACTCCAGATTTTTATCTAGATTTTGGAGAAGGTTATAGGAATCTATTGGCACTAAAGTCAAGTTTAACACTGCTTATCACCCTCAAACTGATGGTCAATCAGAAAGAACCATTCAAACACTTGAAGATTTGCTTCGAGCCTATGTTATGGATTGGAAAGGTGAATGGGATAAAGATATCTCTCTTATTGAGTTCACTTATAATAATAGTTATCATTCAAGTATTCAGATGGCTCCTTATGAAGCTTTATATGGGCGAAAGTGCAGGACGCCTATATGTTGGGAAGAAATTAGCGATAGAAAGTTATTAGCACCAGAAAAAGTACAAGAGACTACTGAGAAAATTTAACTTATAAGAAAAAGGTTAAAGACTGCTCAGAGTCGTCAAAAGAGTTATGCTGATAACAGAAGACGAAATATTGAGTTTCAAATCGGGGATTTTGTATTCCTGAAGGTCTCCCCTTCTAAACGCATTGTAAGATTTGGGAAGAAAGGAAAGTTAAGCCCAAGATTTATTGGACCTTTTGAGATTCTTGAGAGGGTTGGTTCTGTCGCTTACAGGATTGCCTTGCCACCATCATTGTGCCATATCCATGATATATTTCATGTTTCAATGATCAGAAAGTATATACCTGATCCCTCTCATATCATTAAGTATGAGCCGATGGTGATTGATAAAGACTTGTCTTATGTGGAAGAGCCCACTCAGATTATTGATAAAAAAGAAAAGATCTTGAGGAATCGGGTTATCCCTCTAGTTAAAGTGATCTGGAGATATCATTCTGGAGAGGAAACAACTTGGAAGCTTGAGGAAGAAATGATGAAAGCTTATCCTCGTATTTTCGTCGAATGAGGTATGATAAATTTAGAGGACTAAATTTTTCTTTAAGGAGGGGAGAGTGTAACATCCCCCAATTTAAAAAAAAAAAAAAATTAGTAAAAGGTTTGTTTGTAAAAATAAGGATTATTTAATAATTATTTTATATTCAATGATATTATATTAAAAGTTTGTGGCTAGGGACCTAAGAGTAAATATTAGAAGTTTGATATAATTTATGAAAGATTCAGATTTAAGTTAAAATATATATATATATATATATAGTGGACATGTGTCACTAGCTAACCCAAGGTTGGTGCCACTTATCCTCCTAGCCCCTTTCATGCATGCATGACACCTTGCAACTTTTACATTAGCCAAAACCTAAATAATTAGATGAAAGGTTAAAGAAAACAAACCTGAAGAGTTGCAGCCAACGTGAGTTTGAGAAGAGAAGGGAAGAAGAAGAAGAAGAAGAAGAGCTTGAGGTTTTTCATCAATTTTCTCACATTTGGGATTCAAATAATTTTAATGCAAGTGTTCTAACCCAATCCCATAGTAACCTTAATCTCTGTTTCCATTTTTATTCTGCAAAATTTGAAATATTTGAACTGAGAACCAGACCTTCTTTCGTTTTGATATAAAGCTATGAATCTGTAATTTTTCGGTAATCTGACCTCTATGCAATGTTTCGATCATAATATTTTGTAATAAACTCTGATTTAGACAAAACCTGTTTCATTTAAAAGTAGACAAGAAAATATTTATTTTGATATAAAGATCGAATGATTTGGAGTTTAAATTCCTACTAAAACTTCTGTCTAAATTAACCCTACAGATTCTGCAAAATAGGGACTGAAATTTCTGACCTCTTATTGCTTAACTACTTATAACTTTCTGCTGTGAACTCAGATTCATACAATGTATGATTTATTCGAAGATAGACTCAAAATGCTTTCTGTATATACCTAATTTGAAATTTTTGGATTAGAATTGCTAACTGAAACATCTGCTTTCATCGACCCTATGGATTCAATAAAATAGAGCTAATATTTTCATACCTTTCGCTACGAAATTATCTGTAACTCCCGGTTGTAAATTCCAAATCTTGTAAAACTTGATTTGAATAAAACTAGATTGACAAAGCTTTCTAAATAAATTGGAATATAAATGGTTATCCAAATAGTTTATACAATGTTCCTATCAAATTCTGCTAGAATCGAGCTTTGGTCGATTTCGGCTTTCCTTGTTACTTCCCTTTGGAAATCGATTTTGGCAAAAACTCTTACTTCAGTTAAGGTTTACATTATTACCTTAAATTCCTGTATACTTTAGTCCTTTATTTATTTGTATATCTGCAGTTATCATCTAAAGTTCATGTTTGCATCGTAATGATTCGGTACATGCATCCCATTGTTCCGCATTTGCTTTTGAAATGTGCCTCTTCCAGTTTCATTTCGTTGGCCATTGAATTCACCTAACTTTCTTATTTCAATTGAGCTATATGTGATTTCTTGAAATCCTTGTATGCTCTTGCTTTTGCTTCCTTTCAAATCTGAATACATTTGTGAAAGATCATGTTTGTATCGTATTGACTCGAAAGGCATATGTACATTTCATTGTTCCGCATGTGCTTCCAATATATGCTAATTTCATTATTCATACTATCCCTTTGTACTCCGATGTTTGTGGGATAAATGTGAACCTTTGCCAGAAATGGTAAAGGGAGTTATGCTTAGAGCCCGCGATGCTCTACCGGCCCCCTATGACTTCACCCAGACGTGGGTGGATGGAGCTCCCAAACGTGGGAGACTTATGTTTGTTGGTCATTCAGAAATGGATGGACCATATTATGTTATGATCCCACTTCACCTTCTATGTGTTTGATATGATATCCAAAGCTTTGGCTATGTTTCTATGCATGCTTTGGATAAGAATGAAATGAATGCATCGTCATGTGACATTTGAGCTTCTATTCATGTTTTGTTCTTTGATATATTTCCGAAATGTTATAAGTCTTTGTTATACCTTGAAAACTACCATATGTCATCGATATGCTCTTTATGCCAATGATATGCTCC
Organism: Musa acuminata AAA Group; assembly: GCF_036884655.1. NCBI lineage: Eukaryota > Viridiplantae > Streptophyta > Magnoliopsida > Zingiberales > Musaceae > Musa > Musa acuminata. The sequence continues at coordinate 27,277,714 of NC_088340.1, forward strand.
AATTACCTTTCCTCGATTGTATGAATAAAACGTGCTTCGAACGATATGATATTGTAATTCTGCATTCAAACAAAACATGCTACTGTTTCATCCTGTATCTCTGCTTTGTATTTTGATACCTTATTTGTTTGAAAACTGTCCTCTTTGCTATGGATATGTTAGTCATTTGCTGAGCTTTATATGCTCACCCCGTTGCTATACAAATTTTTCAAGATAGCTTATCGCTCACTAAAATGTGTAAATTGGGTTGAGGCAGTGGAAGACTAGAAGATTTTGAGGCAAATATTTTGTACTTGATAGGTTGAGGTTGTATAAGTTCTTTTTGGGTGTAATGAAATATCAATGACAAATCTAGATTGATGTATCTTGTAAATATTTGAAATGTATCTCTTACGTCAGGATTTTGGAAATGTTAAGTCTAAACTGTATACTGATATAAACATGTAGTACATGTTGGCTTTGTGAGTGCATTAATTGCTGCGCTTATGGATTTATGATATAGTTATGGTTTAGTTAAGTTGAGTTTTAGATTTTAAGAATCATCTAGTGACATGATGTATGATTATAAACTGCACAGGTTTTGTGAATTGTGGATTGTAGAGGTGAAAGACTTGAATGTTTTTCTTAGTGACCTCAAATGTGTGATTGGATCCTGGATTGTTTGTTGAATTAAATATTATTATTCTTGAATTAGGTTCACACCTCCTAAATGAGAATTAAATTCGGGAAGGGCGTGACAGATACAGGGGAATCCAATCCATTGGACCTGTTTGTCCTCAGTTACCATTTACCTATGGTCCCTCATCCATCTAATATCCCAGAGATTGTATATCGAGCATGGTGCTGTCAGACCCATACGGTTTCTACTCGAGTCTCGCTCTAATCGGATTCTTTCGGAGAACTCTTTCTCTCTCAACCCGAATGACCCTGGCCAGGGATTTGTCTGAGCAAGAACACATGTGATATTCCTCTCATGACGCCGAGAGTGGATGATCCTCTATCGACACTCAATAGCCCTCGTAAGATCGACTACCACTCTCAATGACCAGCTGTGCTAGATATGGGATAGCCAAACCTATAAGTCTAGTATCAAAGAGTAGAGCACTCATACAGGACATCCTTGATGTCTCAAGTCTAAGGACCAGATACACCACTAGGACTACGGAATCGTTGTCTGACAATAAGACATCATTAACCATCCAGCATTCCGTAAGCGGATCAATCAGTGAACTCATTCTCCAATGAGCACCTGTACTGTATACTTAGTGTCCCTACACGAGTAGCTATAAGACCAGTTGCATCCATTATATGGATGGGTATACAGCACACCAATCTGTCCGGTTATCACGATGTCCCTCTCGAGTAACCTATGACCGGGATTATTTAGGATATGTGTTTAAAGGTGAATCGATCTCATTATCGTGATCTCATCACGATCCGATTCCCATTGCACAAATCCAAGGACATCACAATATATATATATGCATATATACAATAGTTATAAAGTGATATACGCTAAAATATAATAAGCAAAAAGATTCTGTATCATGTCACACGTGCCATCACTCACATGATTGGCTTGCTGGGCACCTATGACTAGCAATCTCCCACTTGACCTAAAGCCAATCACCTATGTGTCTGATCCCCATCAGACCCCTGTGATGCTCAAAGACAATCTGAGACAATGGCTTTGTCAGTGGATCTGCAATGTTATCTTCGGATGGAACTCTTTTCACTACTACATCTCCTCGGGTTACGATCTCTTTGATAAGCTGGAACCTCCTCAGAACACTTCTGATGAGACCCGGGTTCCCTTATTTGAGTAATCGCCCCATAGTTGTCGCAATATAAGGAAGTCGGCTCCTCGCTACTCGGCATGACTCCCAAATCTGTGATGAACTTCTTCACCCAGACTCCCTCCTTTGTTACATCTGATGCATCAATGTACTCCGCCTCTGTGGTCGAGTCAGTAGTAGTATCTTGCTTGGAACTCTTCCAGTACACTGCTCCTCCATTCAAGGTGTATACATACCCTAAATTCGACTTGCTATCATCGACATCAGACTGAAAACTTGAGGCTGTGTAGCCTTCAACCTTAAGGCTACTACCTCCATATACTAGTAAAAGATCCTTAGTCCTTCTCAAGTACTTAATGATACACTTTATTGCTTTCCAGTGCTCCAAACCTGGATCCGCCTGATACCTGCTCGTGACACTCAGAGCATACGCTATATTAAGTCTAGTACATAGTATGGCATACATGATAGACCCTATTGTTGAGGCATAAGGTATCATATCCATATTCGCCCTTTCTTCTGGAGTCTTTGGGGATATACTCGTAGAAAGCGACATCCCATGTCTCATCGGTATGAGACCTCTCTTGAAATTTTTCATGCCAAACCTTTTGACAATGGTTTTTATGTACATGGATTGGGACAAGTCAAGCATCCTCTTAGATCTATCTCTATAGATTCGAATCCCCAAAATATAGGATGCTTCCCCTAAGTCCTTTATGGAGAAGTGTCTAGATAACTAAGCCTTTACTGTGGATAGCATTCCTACGTAATTGCCAATGATCATGATGTCATCCACATATAACACCAAAAAGGTGATAGCACTCCCACTTACCTTCCTATACACACAAGGCTCATCTTCATTCTTAACGAAGTCATAAGATCTGATTGCCTCATCAAATCTTATATTCCAACTTCGGGAAGCTTGCTTTAGTCCATAAATGGATCTAAGCAACGTACATACCTTATCTGGGTAGTTCTTGGACACGAATCCCTCAAGTTGCATCAGATACACCTCCTCCTCGAGGTTCCCATTGAGGAATGCAATTTTTCACATCCATCTGCCAGATCTCATAATCATAGTGTGCTGCAATAGCCAATAGAATTCTGATGGAATTTAGCATTGCTATGGGTGAGAAGGTATCGTCGTAGTCAACACCTTGCTTTTGACGATACCCCTTAGCTACTAGCCGTGCTTTATGGGTCTCTACCTTTCCATCTACTCCGATCTTTTCTTAAAGATCCACTTGCAACCGATGGGTACAATACTTTCGAGTGCATTAACTAGGTTCTAAACCTTGTTGGAGTATATAGAATCCATCTCAGAATTCATGGCTTCTTGCCACTTCCCAGAGTCTATACTCATAATAGCCTCCTCATAGGTTTGAGGATTAACATCCTCAACATCTTCTCCTCTAATATGTGCCACATATCTCTCAGGAGGATGGGATACTCTATCATACCTACGTAAAGTTGAAACTTGTGTATTAGTTACCTGAACAGACTCGGGCTATAGAGTGGTGCTTGAGCTTAGTTCTCCAACCTCGCTCAACTCTATCATGCTCTCACTATCTCTGCCAAGAATGTGTTCCTTTTCAAGGAACATTGCTCTCTTAGCTACAAAGACCTTTTAGTCCTCGAGATGATAGAAATAATACCCATAAGTTTCTTTGGGGTATCCCATAAATTTACATCGCTCTGTCCTCGATTCTAACTTATCGGGGTTGTGTCTTTTAACGTGGGCAGGGCAGCCCCAAATCTTAACAACCTTAAGATCAGGCTTCTTCCCTTTCCATATCTCATATGGTGTAGACACTACCGACTTAGTTGGAACTCTGTTCAAAAGGTAAGCTGCGGTCTCTAGGGCATATCCCTAGAATAAGATGGGTAGGTCAGCGAAACTCATCATGGACCGTACCATATCTAATAGCATACGATTCCTCCTTCCAAAGATACCATTGAGCTGAGATATATAAGGAGGTGTCCATTGGGATAATATCTCATGGTCCTTGAGGAACTAAGTAAACTCTGTACTTAAGTACTCACCTCCTCGATCTGATCGAAGAGTTTTGATACTCTTTCTAGTCTGGTTCTCCACCTCATTCTTATACTCTTTGAATTTATCAAAGACCTCAGACTTGTACTTCATTAAGTATACATATCCATACCTTGAGAAATCATCATAAAGGTAATGAAGTAGGAGTAACCACCAATGGTATGAGTTGACATGGGTCCACATACATCACTATGTATGAGTTCCAATAGCTCAGTGGCTCTCTTTCCAGTTCCACTAAATGGAGAGTTGGTTAGTTTTCCACAAAGGCAAGGCTCGTAAGTTGCATGTGACACATAGTCGAATGAATCTAGATATCCATCATTTAGCAACTTTTGAATCCTTCTTTCATGGATGTGACCTAGCCTACAATGCCACAGGTATGCACTGTTCATCTCATCTTGTTTCCTCTTAGACACTTACATTCATGATATGTGGAGTAGTGTCTAGCATAAATAAACCTTTATGCAATATTCCTCTCGCCAATCTCCCCTCGGCTTTGCTAGAATTTACAATAAATTGTAGATGTGATAAGCAATACTGGTATCCAATACCAATGCACTATCATAAAAATATGATAATTGGAGATTGATCATGAATGTACTTGAAGCTTCTCCAAGCTTCTATTTCGCCCTCTCTGCAAGGTACTCTTTGCAGTTCCTCTTCCAGTGCCCATCTTTACCACAGTGGAAGCACTGGCCTTTGTCCTTTGCTAGGTCTTTCTTAGCAACCTTTACTTTACTTGGTCTGCCCTTACCTTTTCCCTTCTTAAGGGACTTTTCTGCTTTCCTTTTCTTTTTGGTCTCACCAGTGTAGAGAACTGGCTTCTCTTTCTTAATAGTACTCTCTACCTCCCTCAACATATTGAGGAGCTTTAGGAGAGTCACCTCAAGCTTGTTCATATTAAAATTCATTATGAATTGTGAAAAGGAATCTGGTAGGGACTGAAGCATAATGTCCACGCACAAGTTATCCTTTAGAACCATTCCTAGACCTGTGAGTTTCTCTATCCACTCAATCATCTTTAGGACATGGTTCTGAACCGATGTCCCCTCAGTCATCCTAGCACGGAAAAGGCTCTTGGATATCTCATATCGCTAAGTCCTTCCCTGTTCCTCAAACAATTTGCGGACATGTAGGAGAATGGATCTGGCATCCATCTTTTCATGTTGTCTCTATAACTCAGGAGTCATAGAGCCCAACATATAGTGTTGAATCTTAGATTTTGATGATGAAACTAATTGATTGTGTTTAGATGTTTAACTGCATTTTGAGTGATGCAAGTCTACTCGATCCGGATTAGACAGTTGACGGAGGAGGAATTGACGTTGCGTCGGAGGAGATCACGTTAGGATATTGGATGGCAGAAGGCTTCGAACGTCGGGCATCGGGCCAAAGAGAGCAGAATTGCACTAAGGATATTAGGGTTACGGAGGTCAACTGCCGATTGGGCAACAAGCCACAAGAGAGGACGATGCGTTGAAGAATCGGACAAAGCGCCAACCAATGACGTGCCAGCCAACAGAATGTCAATTTGCGTTGTAATAATGGTCTAGATCGGAATAGAGTTTTGGCTTGTGTGTGCAGGATTAACTACGATAACGATGAAGATATAAAGCGAAACAAAGTATCGGAGTCAAGCGCGAAGGATTCGTTGCAAGTTTGAGAGTTCGACGGAAGTCCAAAGGTTCATCAGGAATGCTGCCAGAACTAGCCGCGAATGGTTTTGCTTTATGTCTTCATCGGGAATGCTGTCAGAACTTGCCGAAGGGTTTTTCGGAAGCTCGCCGGAAGGTTCGTTGGAAGTTCGCAGAGCTCGCCGAGAAAGATCGGAGCTTGCCGAAGAAGCTCGTAGGAACTCGCCAAGATCAAATCGTGGAGTCTAGGAGCTTGTCGGAAGTCCGCAGAATGGTTTTCGAAAGTTTATCGGAAGACCACCGGAAGTTCGCCGGAAGCTCGCCGGAAGAAGTCTTGACTTACGGACTTTGTAATAGCTTAGGAAATGTCTTTAAATTCATAATTAGCACGTTAGTTAGGGTTAGGATTATGTGTTAATCCTATAACCCAAGTAGGGGCCAATTGGGCCCGGGTTCGGACTGGTTTGGGCTAAGTTTGGAGCCCAACCAATGAGCTGAAATAGTGTAGGCGATGGCACCGCCCAGAACCCAAGAACTGAGCGGTGGCACTGCCCAGCACCCGAGAGGTCGGGCGATGGCACCGCCACCGACAGGCGGTGGCACTGCCAGCCTCAGAAACCCAAGAGAATTCAAAATTTGGAGCCCAAATTTGAATCCTCTTGGGGCCTATAAATACCTCTCAATTCTCAGCTGAGATAATAACCTTTGAGAAGCAAGAGATTGAGATAAAAGTCTTGGCAAAGCCTTTAGCAAGTTTTTATTTTCAATAGCTTGAGTGTTCACCTCCCTCTTTCTCTTTGAAAATTTGTAAGAGTGTGAACCACTTGTAAAAGTTTGTAAGAGGGGTATTTGTCCTTCCCCTTCAAAGTGATTTGCTAGTGGAAGTTGGGAGCCTCTTCGAAAAAGGCTTCGCAAGTGGATGTAGGTCATTTTAACCGAACCACTTTAAATTGATGTGTTCTCTAGTATGCATTTACTTATTGCTATTTACCTTACTGCAAACCTTCATACGTGATTTACTTCCTCATTACTTTTGCTGCACACCTTTATGAACACGCTTTCAAGTTAAGCACTTCCGAGTTTGGTTTTTTATCGTACGAAAGATTTTTCCAAAACCGAAGTTTTAATCCGCTACACTAATTCACCCCCCCCCCCCTCTTAGTGCCACTCCGATCCTAACAATTGGTATTAGAGCCTGGTATTTCTCATTTCGGATTTACACCCGAGAGAAATGGCTCTTCATGGCTTTCAAGAGGGCTTATCGGTTGTTCGTCCACCGTTGTTTAACGAATTGGACTACACTTATTGGAAAACTCGAATGAGAGTTTTTTTTATTTCTATGAATTTGGATTTATGGAATATTATTGAAAATGATTTTCAACTTCCCTCTAAACCGATGAACGAATGGTCGGATTTGGAGAAGAAGTATTTTTCTTTAAACGCAAAGGCTATGAATACCTTATTTTGCGCTTTGGACAAAAATGAGTTCAAGCGGATTTCTACATACGAAACGGCTTTTGATATTTGGCAAACACTTGAAATCACGCACGAGGGAACTAGTAGAGTCAAAGACTCGAAAGTTAACATTTTATTGCATGTTTTTGAGCTTTTTCGAATGCAACCAAGCGAGACTATAGGCGACATGTACACCCGTTTCACGGATGTCGTCAATAATCTAAGAGTTCTTGGTAAATCTTTTTTGAATTTTGATCTCGTAAGCAAGATCTTAAGATCCCTTCCAAAAAGTTAGGATTCTAAAATAACTACAATACAAGAGACAAAAAATTTAAATAATTTTTCATTAGAAGAATTAATCGGGTTATTATTGACCTATGAAATGACACTTTTGGAACATTTTGAACCTGATGAACACTTGAACCACCTTCCAAAGAATAGGAAAGATTTGGAACTCCGGACAAATGAATACCACTTGAGCGATGACTCAAGTGATAAGGATAATGATGAACTTGAACTTCGAACACTACATCTTAATAAGTTCATTAAACAAAAATCTAAAATAAACAATAAACCTGAACTGAGAAAGAGGCCAAAGAAGAGAAAGGCACCCAAGGATGAATCAAGAACTTCAAAAGGGGAAATGGCGAATTGGGCTTTGACGGGCTTCGACTACAAGGTAAGTAACTCAACTCTCTTGAATTATTTTGAAATTACCTGATGTTTTCCATGATGCATTTTCTCTTTTTTTTTTTGAATAATTATTTTTCTTGAAAATTGTATGTTTTATGTTAATAGAATAAAATGTTAGATTTAAATGATCATATATATGTGCTTGAGAAGCAAGAATGTGTATTTTGATGATTTCCATATTGACTTTCAATGATGATGCATGGCTTTTATATGGAAGGCTTGATGATTTTTTTATGAACCTTGTCTTTGGTTTTCAAACATGATGTATGTTTTTGACATAAGAACAAAACTTGAGTATGCTAATATAAAGTCAATCACATAAATTAAAACTAAAGAAGTTTTAGTTATCTATAAGAATCATTCAAAATTATGTTCAATGAAACCATTGATTGCATAATGATGTAATAAAAATATTAAACATTTTGAAACCATGTTTTAGTGTCATGCATAATGATCATGCTTAATAAATTTCGAAATTATGCATGATGAATCTTGTGATTTATGGATTATTGATTTTTACCATAATGAAAGTGCCTTATTAATCTTTGTTGTAATAAATCTTAGGTTTTAAACATGATACATGTTTTTATTTGGTATAGGTGAAATAAAATCATATGAATTGAAACAACTAAAAAGAGGAAAATATTTTTTCCTTGAAAAACTATTTTTCTCTATCCTATTGATCTTGATGTTTATTATGATAAATCTATGTATACCATTTTGAATCTCTTGAAAGTAATGTTGAGATTTTGATGAATTTGACGATTTGAATTTGAATGAGTTTGTATTCAAATTATAATCTTGATTTCTTGGATTTATTACTTGATTTTCTTTTAAAACAAGATCTCTTCTTTGTACTCCTATGATTTTTCTTAATATTTTATTTAAAGAAGATATTTGATAAAATGAATCATGTCTTTTGTAATTCAAGAGGTTTTATCTTTCATGACATGATGCCATTGGATTTATGACTTGTATGCCTTGAAATCATTGAAATATTATGCACTATTTTGTTCTTCCCTTATTCTTTCTTGTTTACAATGATAAAATGGGAAAAAATTATGATCATGCATGACAAGATACAATTTGACAGATTAATTCCATGATGATTTGAAATGTTTATGATTTGGAATGATGCATATGTTTTTTATTATGATGATGTATGTGATGTATTGCATATGATGTGTATCATGAATGCTTTAAATGATAAATATTTGGTACCAACAATCATGAAGTGATAAATACTTAAAAATATTGATTCAATGTTCGGTATCATGAATACTTTATTATCGTACATGAAAATAGTGATAAATATTTTGAAAATAAATGTTTGTATCATGTTAGATGATTTTACATTTTGTGCATGATGAGTTATAGTGATGATTGAAATAATATGAATGATGATTTGGAATCATGCATATAATGATGAGTTTATATGTTTTAAAAATATATATGATGATTTGGTATTATCTATGTAATATTTTAACGTATGATAATGATGCATGCAATGATGAAATATTCATGATAAAATTATTATTTTGATATTCATGAATCTTCCTTTCCTTTTGCCAATGACAAAGGGGGAGAAAAAGTTGCTAATGTGCTATCTTGAATTGATGTAAAGGGTCATCTCGAAAAGAAATTAGCTAGCTTGCATAAGTCAAGAAAATGCAAAAACTTGCTTACTCTTTTGCACATCTAAAAAGAAGATGCAAATGTAACACTCGCCAAATTGTTTGCTTGCCTCATGTAAAACATTGTCCCTTGCTAGGTTGGCATTTTACTAAGGAAGCAAAAATGACACTTCTCAAAAGAGAAGAAAGAGCTTGCTTTCTTGAATATCTTTAATTTGCTAGCTAGCATGATGTACAATTTGCTATCTTGAACATTACAAAGAAATACTATCATGCACATTGCAAAGAAAAGCAAATATGCCAACTTGCACATCTTTAAATTTGCTAGCTTGTATGTAGTAAAACTTGCATATTGTAAAAGTTGCTAACTTGTAGAGAAGCAAAGAATTGCTATCTCGAAAGAAGCAAAAAAATCTAAAACTTAGAAAACTTACAATATAATTGCTCTTGCCCTGCTTTGTATCAAAAATAGGTTGATATCCTTAAAAGCATCGCATTAAATTTTTTAGTATCGCAATGTATCACATGTATCGCAAATTGAAAATTTTGAGACTATTATCATATCATGTTTAACAATTGATGTCTTTCATGACATGATTTCTTTACATTTTTGTCTTGTATATATCATGTGATGATTGAAATATTGATTGATGCAAATTCATAATTTATGTAAAAGTCTAAATCATTGGTTCCTCTCCTTCTTTTCGGCAATGACATAGGGGGAGAAAGATTGCTAACTCAAGGCAAATGCTGGCTAGCTTGTAGTCTTCCCTTCTTTTCGATAAAAACAAAGGGGAGAAAGCTTTTGCTAGTTAGAACATGCAAAGAAAAGCAAAGTGCAATCTTGCACAAAAATTCAAGTGTTGAATTGCCATGATTGAACTTAAGAATGTTGCTATACTTTTGTGCTTATATGTTGTGATGAAAATCTAGCTTCATGTTGCAAAAACTTGCATATCTTTTAAATAGCTAGAGCTACTTCTCCTTTTTGTTGATGACATAGGGGGAGAAGTATATTGATGACTTCATGCACCGAATTGAATATTTTATATATATTTGCATGATGGTTTAAATGTTTTTCATAACATGTGATGAATGTTACTTGGATTTTGGATAATCCAAGTGTTCTATCAATGACATATTGATAGTGGGAGTTTGGTTAAACTCCGAGGAGTTAAGGTTAACTCCGTTAGTCATCAATTAGTTGTCATCATCAAAAAGGGGGAGATTGTTGAATCTTGGATTTTGATGATGAAACTAATTGATTGTGTTTAGATGTTTAACTGCATTTTGAGTGATGCAGGTCTACTCGATCAGGATTAGACTGTTGACGCAAGAGGAATTGATGTTGCGCTGGAGGAGATCACGTTAGGATATTGGACGGCAGAAGGCTTCGAACGTCGGGCATCGGGCCAAGGAGAGCGGAATTGCGCTAAGGATATCAGGGTTGCGGAGGTCAACTGTCGATTGGGCAACAAGCCACAAGAGAGGATAATGCGCTGAAGAATCGGACGAAGCGCCAACCAATGACGTGCCGGGCAACAGAATGTCAATTTACATTGTAATAATTGTCTAGATCGGAGTAGAGTTTTGGCTTGTGTGTGCAGGATTAACTACGATAACGATGAAGACATAAAGCGAAACAAAGTGTCAGAGTCAAGCGCGAAGGATTCGTTGCAAGTTTGAGAGTTCGACGGAAGTCCGAAGGTTCATCGGGAATGCTGCCGGAACTAGCCGAGAATGAGTAGGGAGCTTGCCGAAGGGTTTTTCGGAAGCTCGCCGGAAGGTTCGTTGGAAGTTCGCGGAGCTCGTCAAGAAAGATCGGAGCCTGCCGAAGAAGCTCGTAGGAACTCGCCAAGATCAAATCGTGAAGTCTAGGAGCTTGCCGGGAGTCTGCAGAATGGTTTTCGAAAGTTTATCGAAAGACCACCGGAAGTTCGCCGGAAGCTCGCCGGAAGAAGTCTTGAATTACGAACTTTGTAATAACTTAGGAAATGTCTTTAAATTCATAGTTAGCACATTAATTAAGGTTAGGATTAGATGTTAATCCTATAACCCAAGTAGGAGCCAATTGGGCCCGAGTTCGGACTGGTTTGGGCCAAGTTTGGAGCCCAACCAGTGAGCTCAAATAGAGTAGGCGGTGGCACCGCCCAGAACCCAAGAACTGAGCGGTGGCACCGCTGGACTGAGCGGTGGCATCGCCCAGCACCCGAGAGGTCGGGCGGTGGCACCGCCAGCCTCGGAAACCCAAGAGAATTCAAAATTTGGAGCCTAAATTTGAATCCTCTTGGGGCCTATAAATACCCCTCAATTCTCAGCTGAGATAATAACTTTTGAGAAGCAAGAGATTGAGATAAAAGTCTTAGCAAAGTTTTTAGCAAATTTTTGTTTTCAATAGCTTGAGTGTTCACCTCCCTCTTTCTCTTTGAAAATTTGTAAGAGTGTGAACCACTTGTAAAAGGTTGTAAGAGGGGTATTTGTCCTTCCCCTTCAAAGTGAATTACTAGTGGAAGTTGGGAGCCTCTTCGAAGAAGGCTTCGCAAGTGGATGAAGGTCATTTTGACCGAACCACTTTAAATTGGTGTATTCTCTGGTTTGCATTTACTTATTGCTATTTACCTTACTGCAAACCTTCATACATGCTTTACTTCCTTATTACTTTTGCTGCACACCTTTACGAACACGCTTTCAAGTTAAGCACTTCCGAGTTCGATTTTTTATCGTACGAAAGATTTTTCCAAAACCGAAGTTTTAATCCGCTGCACTAATTCACCCCCCCCCCCCCCCCCCCTCTTAGTGTCGCTCAAATCCTAACATATAGCACTAAGCAAGAGTGGAGTCATCAATGTACTTCACGTAGCGAGCGATCTCATCCTCGCTTACCCCTTCTTCGGGCGTAGGCATCACTGTATCAAGGACGTACATGATTTTCTCCGTCGTGAGAACAATTCTCAAGTTACGGAGCCAATCCGTATAATTTGGACCAGTGAGGCGGTTGACATCAAGTATGCCACGTAAGGGAATTGAAAGCGACATTTTCTAAAAATAAAGATGCAGCAGAAATGAATAACATGCAGATTTTGCAAGAAATAAACTATCAAGATATAGACTTCTATTTTAATATGCTCCCACTATTTTACTAACGAGTCACGCGACACCCTCAACACATGAAACGGAAGTCTCCGGTAGACTTCTAGTGGGGATCAGGATCCAATCAGCATCTTAGTGTAACCTCGAGGGACTCGACCAATCACACTAAGCCTAAAAGGTAGGCAACTCTTGCCGATCACAACTCCTTGTGATTCCCAACCTGTTCGGCCTCCGAATCACCATGACCTCGAGGGACTCGACCATCCATGATGCTCGGTTAAGTCAACACCTTCGTTACAAGATGAGTCTGATTTGATGATATACCCTCGAGGGACTCGACCAAGCATACCATGCCCTCAGGTCACCGTGACATCTCTATGTCGAAAGCAAGATAGCGAATCGCGATATAGGTGAGTCTCGAGGGACTCGACCAACTCAACCTACACCAGGAATCGATTCCTACTTATAACGATGGAAGGCCACATTGGTTAATCTAATTGCCTCACGTTTACCGACTTAATATTATCAAGAGAGATGTTTGTATGATTTGGTCTCCTAATATGACATGTCACACATATACATATTTAATATATATCTACATCGCATGCAAATATATATACATATCTAGTATGTGTATAAGCAATCACACCAGATGATCATGGACCACAACCTAATGTGATTAGGCCTGAGCCAATAGGCCTAATCACTCACATCAAGATCTATGTGTGCAACAGTGTATCTCGATGCCCTGTGATCGTCCATCTCGTCCTCGTCGGTTCCGTCGACATCTTGATGCATCTTCATGCATCGCGATCGTCCGTCTCGTGAGTCTCACTATTGCTAGTCATAAGTGCCCAGCAAGCCAATCACGTGAGTGATGGCACGTGTGACTTGATACAGAATCTTTTTGCTTATTATATTTTGGCGTATATCACTTTATAACTATTGCATAAATGCATATATATTGTGATGTCCTTGGATTTGTGCAATGGGAATCGGATCGTGATGAGATCACGATAATGAGATCGATTCACCTTTAAACACATATCCTAAATAATCCCGGTCATAGGTTACTCGAGAGGGACATCGTGATAACCGGATAGACTGGTGTGCTGTATACCCGTCCATATGATGGATGCAGCTGGTCTCATAGCTGCTCGTGTAGGGACACTAGGGATACAGTACAGGTGCTCATTGGAAAATGAGTTCACTGATTGATCCGCTTACGGAATGCTGGATGGTTGATGATGCCTTATTATCAGACAACGATTCCGTAGTCCTAGTGGTGTATCTGGTTCTTAGACTTGAGACACCAAGGATGTCCTGTATGAGTGCTCCACTCTTTGATACCAGACTTATAGGTTTGGCTGTTCCCAGATCTAGTACAGCTGGTCATTGGGAGTGGTAGTCGACCTTACGAGGGCTATTGAGTGTCGATAGAGGATCATCCACTCTCGGTATCATGAGAGGAATATCCCATGTGTTCTTGCTCAGACAAATCCCTGGCCAGGGTCATTCGGGTTGAGAGAGAAAGAGTTCTCCGGGAGAATCCGATTAGAGCGAGACTCGAGTAGAAACCGTATGGGTCTGACAGCACCATGCTCGATATACGGTCTCTGGGATATTAGATGGATGAGGGACTATAGGTACATGGTAACTGAGGACAGACAGGTCCAATGGATTGGATTCCCCTGTATCGTCTGGGGACTACGGCGTAGTGGCCTAGTACTTCCGTAGTCGATGAGTCGAGTGAATTATTACAGAGATAATAATTCACTTAGTTAGAAGGAGTTCTGACAGGTATGACTCACGGCCAGCTCGATATTGGGCCTAGAGGGTCACACACATATGGTAGGCATTGCGATGAGTAGAGGTTCGGATATGAGATATCCGACGGAGCCCTTGTCTTATTGGATGCAGATCCAATACCCACTAGGGAAAGGACCCATTAGGGTTTTGACACGGGATCTCTATAAATAGGAGGGATTCACAGCCTCATAGGCTAGAGTCTTTGCTTGCCCTTCCTATTCTCCTCTCCCTCTCCACCTCAGAGTAGGCCTGGAGTTTTGAGGAGCGTCGTCGCAACCCTGCTGTGTGGATCACCGCTAGAGAGGAGGACGCTTGACCTCCTTCACCCTCTCCTAAGGATCTGCAAGGAAACAGGGATATACGATCTCCCTAGGTAACACAATCACTATACGCAGTTTTGTGTTTTTGCGGATTTTGCGCACCAATCTTCGCACGACGATGAACATATTTTTGGGAATCGGGGATTTTTGTTTTCTTGTTCTTCCGCTGCGCATATGATGTCGCCCCCCTCTATGATTTCCCAACAGTGGTATCAGAGCCAGGTTGTTCGTGCGAATGATTGGTTTTGAACTGCGTGTATTGTGTTTAGGAAGAATTTTGACGTCAAAATCGTTGACGCAAAAGCAAGGAAGGGCAGCAACAGTTGCTGCCCTCGATCTGCATGCCTGCAGCCAGCCGCAGCCGCAGCCAGGCAGCACAGCGCCGGCGCATGCGCAAGCGCTGTGCCTGCAGCAGCCGGCCGGCGGCCTGCTTGCAGCAGGCTTGCTGCCGGCGGGGCTGGCAACCCACGGGCAGAGGCGCCGTAGGGCAGCGGCGCCTGCCACCGAAAGGAAGCGACGCCTGCCGCCGCTGCTCCCGCGGGCGAAACCCCCCCCACAGGGGCGGTCGCCCGGCGGGACAGCACCGCCTGCGGAGGCAGCGACGCCCGAAGGGGGAGCCCACCTGCAGCGACGCCTGCCGCCGCTACTCCCGCGGGCGAAACCCCCCCCACAGGGGCGGCCGCCTGGCAGGACAGCACCGCCTGCGGAGGCAGCGGCGCCCGAAGGGGGCGCCCACCCGCAGCGGCGTCGCCGCCAGCGGGCCCTCGCCCCGCCGCACAGGCGCCGCCGGCAGGGTGGCGGCGACGGCAGCAGCAGAGGGAATTAGGGTTTTGGGCAAAAAGACAGTTTTGCCCCTGTGAATTTGAGAAATTCCAATTTCTATCTTTTGTCCAAATTACGAAAATACCCTTAGGAATTGAGAAATTCCCTATATATCCCTGATTTCAGAAAATATTAATTAATTAAAAGGTTTAGTTGATTATTATTTTTATTATTATCTAGTAGTCCTACATGATGATGATTATTTATACATGTGATGTATGATGAGTGGACGGATGATCATGGACCGTGTGATGTGTGTACTTGTGATTATTATTATTGAGGTCTGCGAACCTCCATTATATTTCTCGTTTATTGTCGGGCCTGCGTGCCTATGATTAAGTTGTAATCACATGAGGAGGCGCAGCGGGAGCGTGGAAGCCATAGCGGGACCCACGAGACGGACGATCGTGATGCATGGAGATGCATCAAGATGTCGACGGAACCGACGAGGACGAGATGGACGATCACAAGGCATGGAGATGCACCGTTGCACACATAGATCTTGATGTGAGTGATTAGGCCTACTGGCTCGGGCCTAATCATATTAGGTTGTGGTCCATGATCATCTGGTGTGATTGCTTATACACATACTAGATATGTATATATATTTGCATGCGATGTAGATATATATTAAATATGTATATGTGTGACATGTCATATTAGGAGACCAAATCATAGAAACATCTCTCGATAATATTAAGTCGGTAAACGTGAGGCAATTAGATTGACCCACGTGGCCTTCCATCGTTATGAGTAGGAACCGAATCCCGGTGTAGGTTGAGTTGGTCGAGTCCCTCGAGACTCACCTATATCGCGATTCGCTATCTTGCTTACGACATAGAGATGTCACCGGTGACCTGAGGGCATGATATGCTTGGTCGAGTCCCTCGAGGGTATATCATCAAATCAGACTCATCTTGTAACGAAGGTGTTGACTTAACCGAGCATCATGGTTGGTCGAGTCCCTCGAGGCCATGGTGATTCGGAGGCCGAACAGGACGGGAATCACAAGGAGTTGTGATCGGCAAGAGTTGTCTACCTTTTAGGCTTAGTGTGATTGGTCGAGTCCCTCGAGGTTACACTAAGACGCTGATTGGATCCTGATCCCCACTAGAAGTCTGCCGGAGACTTCCGTTTCACGTGCTGAGGGTGTCGCGTGACTCGTTAGTAAAATAGTGGGAGCATATTAAGATAGAAGTCCATATCTTGATAGTTTATTTCTTGCAAAATCTGCATATTATTCATTTTTGCTACATCTTTATTTTCAGAAAATGTCGCTTTCAAATCCCTTACGTGGCATACTTGATGTCAACCGCCTCACTGGTCCAAATTATACGGATTGGCTCCGTAACTTGAGAATTGTTCTCACAGCGGAGAAAATCGTGTACGTCCTTGATACAGTGATGCCTACGCCCGAAGAAGGGGCAAGCGAGGATGAGATCGCTCGCTACGTGAAGTACATTGATGACTCCACTCTTGCTCAGTGCTATATGTTGGGCTCTATGACTCCAGAGTTACAGAGACAACATGAAAAGATGGATGCCAGATCCATTCTCCTACATGTCCGTAAATTGTTTGAGGAACAGGGAAGGACTCAACGATATGAGATATCCAAGAGTCTTTTCCGTGCTAGGATGACTGAGGGGACACCGGTTCAGAACCATGTCCTAAAGATGATTGAGTGGATAGAGAAACTCACAGGTCTAGGAATGGTCCTAGAGGATAACTTGTGTGTGGACATTGTGCTTCAGTCCCTACCAGATTCCTTTTCACAGTTCATAATGAACTTTAATATGAACAAGCTTGAGGTGACTCTCCCAGAGCTCCTCAATATGTTGAGGGAGGCAGAGAGTACTATTAAGAAAGAGAAGCCAGTTCTCTACACTGGTGAGACCAGAAAGAAAAGGAAAGCAGAAAGGTCCCTTAAGAAGGGAAAGGGCAAGGGCAAACAAGGTAAAGCAAAGGTTGCTAAGAAAGACCCAACAAAGGACAAAGGCCAGTGCTTCCACTGTGGTAAAGATGGGCACTGGAAGAGAAACTGCAAAGAGTACCTTGCAGAAAGGGCGAAACAAAAGCTTGATGAAGCTTCAGGTACATTCATGATCAGTCTCCATTTGTCAGACTCTTATGATAACACATGGGTATTAGATACCGGTAGTGCTTATCATATATGTAATTCGTTGCAGGTTCTGGCAAGGCCTAGGAGACTAGAGAAAGGCGAGATGGACCTCAAGATGGGTAATGGAGCAAAAGTTGCTGTATTAGCTGTTGGCGAGGTCGCCCTACATCTGCCTAGTGGAGCTTTTATTGCATTAGATGCATGTTATTTTGTTCCTTCTATTATCAAAAACATTATCTCCATTTCATGTTTAACAGTTAGTGGATATAAATTTGTTTTTGAGAACAATGGTTGTTCGATATTATTAGATGATAAGATCATCACGAAAGGAACATTGTATAATGGTTTATTTATGTTAGACACCACTCCATATATCATGAATATAAATGTGTCCAAAAGGAAACGAGATGAGTTGAACAGTGCATACCTGTGGCATTGTAGGCTAGGTCACATCCATGAAAGAAGGATTCAAAAGTTGCTAAATGATGGATATCTAGATCCATTCGACTATGTGTCATATGCAACTTGTGAGCCTTGCATTCGTGGAAAACTGACCAACTCTCCATTTAGTGGAACTGGAGAGAGAGTCACTGAGTTGTTGGAACTCATACATAGTGATGTATGTGGACCCATGTCAACTCATGCCATTGGAGGTTACTCCTACTTCATTACATTTACTGATGATTTCTCAAGGTATGGATATGTGTACTTAATGAAGTACAAGTCCGAGGCCTTTGAGAAATTCAGAGAGTATAAGAATGAGGTGGAGAACCAGACTGGAAAGAGTATCAAAACTCTTCGATCAGATCGAGGAGGTGAGTACTTAAGTACAGAGTTTACTCACTTCCTCAAGGACCATGGGATATTATCCCAATGGACACCTCCTTATACACCTCAGCTCAATGGTGTCTCTGAAAGGAGAAATCGTACATTATTAGATATGGTACGGTCCATGATGAGTTTCGCTGACCTACCCATCTCATTCTGGGGATATGCCCTAGAAACCGCAGCTTACCTTCTGAACAGAGTTCCAACTAAGTCGGTGGTGTCTACACCATATGAGATATGGAAAGGGAAGAAGCCTGATCTTAAAGTAGTTAAGATTTGGGGCTGCTCTGCCCATGTTAAAAGATACAACCCCGATAAGTTAGAATCAAGGACAGGGCGATGTAAATTTGTGGGATACCCCAAGGAAACTTGTGGGTATTACTTCTATCATCTCGAGGACCAAAAGGTCTTTGTAGCTAAGAGAGCAGTGTTCCTTGAGAAGGAACACATTCTTGACGGAGACAGTGGGAGAATGATAGAATTGAGCGAGGTTGGAGAACCAAGCTCAAGCACCACTCTACAGCCCGAGTCTGTTCAGGTATCTAATACACAAGTTTCAACTTTACGCAGGTCTGATAGAGTATCCCATCCTCCTGAGAGATATGTGGGACATATTAGAGCAGAGGATGTAGAGGATATTGATCCTCAGACCTACGAGGAGGCTATTATGAGTATAGACTCCGGGAAGTGGAAAGAAGCCATGAATTCTGAGATGGATTCTATGTACTCCAATAAGGTTTGGAACCTAGTTGATGCACCCGAAGGTATTGTACCCATCGGTTGCAAGTGGATCTTTAAGAAAAAGATCGGAGTAGATGGAAAGGTAGAGACCTATAAAGCAAGGCTAGTGGCTAAGGGGTATCGTCAAAGGCAAGGTGTTGACTACGACGAAACTTTCTCACCCGTAGCAATGCTAAAATCCATCAGAATTCTATTGGCTATTGCAGCACACTATGATTATGAGATCTGGCAGATGGATGTGAAAACCGCATTCCTCAACGGGAACCTGGAGGAGGAGGTGTATATGATGCAACCTGAGGGATTCGTGTCCAAGAACTGTCCAGATAAGGTGTGTAGGTTGCTTAGATCCATTTATGGACTAAAGCAAGCTTCCCGAAGTTGGAACATAAGATTTGATGAGGCAATCAGATCTTATGACTTCGTTAAGAACGAAGATGAGCCTTGTGTATACAGAAAGGTAAGTGGGAGCGCTATTAGCTTTTTGGTGTTATATGTGGATGACATCCTCATCATTGGGAATGACATAGGAATGCTATCCACAATAAAGGCTTGGTTATCTAGACACTTCTCCATGAAGGACTTAGGAGAAGCATCTTATATCTTGGGGATTAGAATCTATAGAGATAGATCCAAAAGGATGCTTGGCTTGTCCCAGTCCAGGTACATAGAAACTATTGTCAAAATGTTTGGCATGGAAAATTCCAAAAGAGGTCTCATACCGATGAGACATGGGATATCGCTTTCTACGAGTATGTCCCCAAAGACTCCAGAAGAAAGGGCGAACATGGATATGATACCTTATGCCTCAGCAATAGGGTCTATCATGTATGCCATGCTATGTACTAGGCCTGATATAGCGCATGCTCTGAGTGTCACGAGCAGGTATCAAGCGGATCCAGGCTTGGAGCACTGGAAAGCAGTAAAGTGTATCCTTAAGTACTTGAGTAGGACTAAGGATCTTTTACTAGTATATGGAGGTAATAGCCTTAAGGTTGAAGGCTACACTGACTCAAGTTTTCAGTCTGATGTCGATGATAGCAAGTCGAATTCAGGGTATGTGTACACCTTGAATGGAGGAGCAGTGTGCTGGAAGAGTTCCAAGCAAGATACCACTGCTGACTCGACCACAGAGGTGGAGTACATTGCTGCATCAGATGCAGCAAAGGAGGGAGTCTGGTTGAAGAAGTTCATCACAGATTTGGGAGTCGTGCCGGATAGTGAGGAGCCGATTTCCCTATATTGCGACAACAACGGGGCAATTGCTCAAGCGAAGGAACCTAGGTCTCATCAGATATCTAAGCATGTTCTGAGGAGGTTCCACCTTATCAGAGAGATCGTGACCCGAGGAGATGTAGTAGTGGAAAGAGTTTCATCCGAAGATAACATTGCAGATCCACTAACAAAGCCATTGTCTCATATTGTCTTTGAGCGTCACAGGGGTCTGATGGGGATCAGACACATAGGTGATTGGCTTTAGGTCAAGTGGGAGATTGCTAGTCATAAGTGCCCAGCAAGCCAATCACGTGAGTGATGGCACGTGTGACTTGATACAGAATCTTTTTGCTTATTATATTTTGGCATATATCACTTTATAACTATTGCATAAATGCATATATATTGTGATGTCCTTGGATTTGTGCAATGGGAATCGGATCGTGATGAGATCACGATAATGAGATCGATTCACCTTTAAACACATATCCTAAATAATCCCGGTCATAGGTTACTCGAGAAATACATCGTGATAACCGGATAGACTGGTGTGCTGTATACCCGTCCATATGATGGATGCAGCTGGTCTCATAGCTGCTCGTGTAGGGACACTAGGGATACAGTACAGGTGCTCATTGGAGAATGAGTTCACTGATTGATCCGCTTACGGAATGCTGGATGGTTGATGATGCCTTATTGTCAGACAACGATTCCGTAGTCCTAGTGGTGTATCTGGTTCTTAGACTTGAGACACCAAGGATGTCCTGTATGAGTGCTCCACTCTTTGATACCAGACTTATAGGTTTGGCTGTTCCCAGATCTAGTACAGCTGGTCATTGGGAGTGGTAGTCGACCTTACGAGGGCTATTGAGTGTCGATAGAGGATCATCCACTCTCGGTATCATGAGAGGAATATCCCATGTGTTCTTGCTCAGACAAATCCCTGGCCAGGGTCATTCGGGTTGAGAGAGAAAGAGTTCTCCGGGAGAATCCGATTAGAGCGAGACTCGAGTAGAAACCGTATGGGTCTGATAGCACCATGCTCGATATACGGTCTCTGGGATATTAGATGGATGAGGGACTATAGGTACATGGTAACTGAGGACAGACAGGTCCAATGGATTGGATTCCCCTGTATCGTCTGGGGACTACGGCGTAGTGGCCTAGTACTTCCGTAGTCGATGAGTCGAGTGAATTATTACAGAGATAATAATTCACTTAGTTAGAAGGAGTTCTGACAGGTATGACTCACGGCCAGCTCGATATTGGGCCTAGAGGGTCACACACATATGGTAGGCATTGCGATGAGTAGAGGTTCGGATATGAGATATCCGACGGAGCCCTTGTCTTATTGGATGCAGATCCAATACCCACTAGGGAAAGGACCCATTAGGGTTTTGACACGGGATCTCTATAAATAGGAGGGATTCACAGCCTCATAGGCTAGAGTCTTTGCTTGCCCTTCCTATTCTCCTCTCCCTCTCCACCTCAGAGTAGGCCTGGAGTTTTGAGGAGCGTCGTCGCAACCCTGCTGTGTGGATCACCGCTAGAGAGGAGGACGCTTGACCTCCTTCACCCTCTCCTAAGGATCTGCAAGGAAACAGGGATATACGATCTCCCTAGGTAACACAATCACTATACGCAGTTTTGTGTTTTTACGGATTTTGCGCACCAATCTTCGCACGACGATGAACATCTTTTTGGGAATCGGGGATTTTTGTTTTCTTGTTCTTCCGCTGCGCATATGATGTCGCCCCCCCTATGATTTCCCAACAACTATCACATCCACGCTCTCGCTGCGCCTCCTCATGTGATTACAACTTAATCATAGTCACAAGTACACACATCACACGGTCCATGATCATCCGTCCATACATCATACATCACATGTATAATTAATCATCATCATGTAGGACTACTAGATAATGATAAAAATAATAATCAACTAAACTTTTTAATTAATTAATATTTTCTAAAATCAAGGACATGTAGGAAATTTCTGAATTCATATGGGTATTTTTGTAATTTGGATAAAAGACAAAAACTGGAATTTCTTAAATTCTAAGGGGTAAAACTATCTTTTGCCCAGAAAACCCTGATGCCCTACTGCCCTTTGCTGCTGCCGCCGCCGCCGCCACCCTACTGTCGACGACCTATGCGGCGGGCGCCCTTGCCTACAAGCGGCACGCCCGCTGGCGGCGCTATCGCTGCAAGTGAGCGCCCCCACGAGCGTTGCCGCCTCCGCGGGCGGTTCTGCCGGCGGGGCAACGCCCGCAGGCGGTGCTGCCCCTGCGGGCATCGTCGCCTCCGCGAGCGGTTCTGCCCGCGGGGCAACACCCGCAGGCGGTGCTGTCCCGCCGGGCGGCCGCCCCTACGGGGGGGTTTCGCCCACGGGAGCAGCAGCGGCAGGCGCCGTTGCCCTGCGGCGCCTCACCCCGCTGGAGAAGCAACCGCAGGCGCCTCTGCGCACGGGCTGCCAGCCCCGCCGGATGCAAGCCTGTTGCAAGCAGGCCGTTGGCCGGCTGCTGCAGACGCAGCCCCTGTGCTGCCTGCCTACGGCTGCGCTACACGCACGCAGATCGAGGGCAATAATTGTTGCTGCGCTTTCTCGCTTTTGCGTCAACGATTTTGACGTCAAAAGTTTTTCCTAAACACAATACACGTAGTTCAAAACTAATCATTCGTACGAACAACCTGGCTCTGATATTACTGTTGGGAAATCTTAGGGGGCGACATCAGATGCGCAGCGGAGGAACAAGAAAACAAAATCCTTGATTCCCAAAGAGATGTTCGTCGTCATGCGAAGATTGGTGTGCAAAATCCGCGAAACTTAAAACTACATATATAGTAGATTGTGTTACCTAGGGAGATCGTATATCCTTGTTTCCTTGCAGATCCTTAGGAGAGGTCAAGCGTCCTCTCTAGCGGTGATCCACACAGCCGGGCTACGACGATGCTCCTTAAAACTCACGACGACGCTCCTCAAAACTCCAGGCCTACTTCGAGGTGGAGAGGGGGAGGAGAATAGGAGAGGCAAGCAAAGGCTTAGCATATGTGGCTCTGAATCCCTCCTATTTATAGAGGTCCCCTATCAAACCCTAATGGGTCCTCCCTTAGTGGGTATTGGATCTGCATCCAATAAGACAAGGGCTCCATCGGATATCTCATATCCGAACCTCTACTCATCGCAATGCCTACCATATGTGTGTGACCCTCTAGGCCCAATATCGAGCTAGCCGTGAGTCATACCTGTAAGAACTCATTCTAACTTAGTGAATTATTATCTCTGTAATAATTCACTCGACTCATCGACTACGGACATACTAGGCTACTACGTCGTAGTCTCCAGATGATACAGGGGAATCCAATCCATTGGACCTGTTTGTCCTTAGTTACCATGTACCTATAGTCTCTCATCCATCTAATATCCCAGAGATTGTATATCGAGCATAGTGTTGTCAGACCCATACGGTTTCTTCTCGAGTCTCGCTCTAATCGGATTCTTTCGGAGAACTCTATCTCTCTCAACCCGAATGACCCTGGCTAGGGATTTGTCCGAGCAAGAACACATGGGATATTCCTCTCATGACGCCGAGAGTAGATGATCCTCTATCGACACTCAATAGCCCTCGTAAGGTCGACTACCACTCCCAATGACCAACTGTACTAGATCTGGGACAACCAAACCTATAAGTCTGGTATCAAAGAGTGGATCACTCATACAGGACATCCTTGGTGTCTCAAGTCTAAGGACTAGATACACCACTAGGACTTCGGAATCGTTATCTGACAATAAGGCATCATTAACCATCCAACATTTCGTAAGCGGATCAATCAATGAACTCATTCTCCAATGAGCACCTATACTATATCCCTAGTGTCCCTACACGAGCAGCTTTGAGACCAACTGCATCCATCATATGGACGGGTATGCAGTACACAATCTGTCCGGTTATCACGATGTATTTCTCGAGTAACCTATGACCGGGATTATTTAGGATATGTGTTTAAAGGTGAATCGATCTCATTATCGTGATCTTATCACAATCCGATTCCCATTGCACAAATCCAAGAATATCACAATATATATATATGCATATATGCAATAGTTATAAAGTGATATACGTCAAAATATAATAAGCAAAAAGATTCTGTATCAAGTCACACGTGCCATCACTCACGTGATTGGCTTACTGAGCACCTATGACAAGTAGCTTTCACCACTTTCATCCATGTCTAACTTAGTGAAAGTACTCATAGGAGTGTTTATAGCTTTTGAACCATCCATGCTAAATCATTTTAACAATTCTAATGTATCTTTAGATTTATTAAAAAATATACCATTAATAAGTTATTTAATTTACAATCCTAAAAAGAAGGTTAATTCTCCCATTAGGCTCATTTCAAATTCATGACTCATACACTTGGCAAATAATTCACATAGCGATTCATCCGAAGAGCCAAAAATAATATCATCAACATAAATTTGAACAATAAGAAAATTATTTTCAAAATATTTGATAAACAATGTAGTATCAACCTTGCCTTTTGTAAAATTATTTAAAATAAGAATGGAACTAAGTCTTTCATACCAAGCTCTAAGAGCTTGTTTTAAGCCACAGAGAACCTTAGTCAATTTAAATACATGATTAAGAAGAGAATTTTCAAATCCGGAATGTTGTTCAACATACACTTCTTCGGAAATAAAACCATTCAAGAAAGCACTTTTGACATCCATTTGAAATAGTTTAAAATCATTACTACTAGCATAGGTAAGGAGCATCCTAATGGCTTCTAATATTGCCACAGGAGTGAAAGTCTCTTCATAGTCGATACCTTCTTCTTGGTTGAAACCTTTGGCCACTAGTCTAGCCTTGTTTCTAACCACGATATTGCATTCATCTTCTTATTTCTAAAGATTCATTTAGTACCAATGACTAAATAATCACTATGTCTAGGAACAAGCTTCCATATCTCATTCCTCTCAAATTGGTTCAATTCTTCTTGTATTACAATAACGCATGAATCATCTTTCAAGGCTTCATCAATACATTTGAGTTCAATTTGAGAAAGGAAGGTGGCGCAATAATAACTTATAGTCAGTTGCGCTTGACCTCAAGTAGACAATTTGTTGCGCAACACTTATTGAAAATGGTTTTGTTATAGCCTTAGGGACAGTTCCGCTTGAAAGAATTAGGCAAGCAGACAATTTGTCGATGCAACAGATTCTTTGCGCATTAGCTTACTTCTTACGTGCGTTAGTTGTTGCGAAAGCAAAGGTTGCAAGTAAAGCATCATGAGTATAGAGTTCGGCTGCCTACACTTTTTATTAAAGGAAACAAGCAACAACGGGTATATAAAGATCCTAGCTCCGTAGGTAAATAAGTGATAGCGCAACTCTACTCTCAAGTCTTAATTTAATTTCATTGTTTCATTTGATGATTGTTCTTCTGCAATAGATCCTCGAACTTGAATAATTGGGACATTCAACAGCTTCTTAAGAGGGAGATTCATATTCCTAAGTTGACCTGACAAGCGCCAAACACCTTAACCTCTTCTTCTGTCGGAGATGAACTACAGCCAACGCTACGAGAACTTTCATTATATGCTCTTACTCTTAGTCACTCGTACCCAAAACAAATAGACTCCACCTTTGTACACCGCGCTTCAGAAGCTAAGCTCATAAGACGTAAGGGCAAGAAGTTACAGTTACCAACAACAAGAGCAGAGGTCGACAAATTGCATTTCATAATGGATATGGAATTCCCCTTTCTCTACAATACACAGCACCCCTTCCCTAACATGAAAATCTAAGAATTCACTTATACTGGCAACAACGACCTTTCCGTTAGCGGGTGTAACCTCTTCTCTTATTCCTCTGATTCTCTTACTACTGTTGATTCTCTTACTGATCTTCTTAAGTCAATTCAAACGTTACTGCTGATTCTATTTAAATCGCATCTTATAGAGGCGCAAACAAAGATGTATTCCACTAGGCTCGGGATGAAAGATACTCTACTCAAGCTCGAACCGGCCAAGCCGACAAGCTACTACTAATAAATGTGCAACTACTAATGGCGCGGAAAGAGACTCCACCAAACCGGGGCTCCTTAGCGCAATATGAGACTAAGCTTTGCCGTTCCCGCGACACAAGAACCTATACCTATAGAATGACTGTTTATATACTCAACACACCTTTCGAATGGAATCTTATTCGGTTTATGCCCTTCAAAGCTAGATTATGACTTTACTACTAACGAGTTTCTTTCTTACTTTCATCTAATAGCCCGCCGGTTGGTTAAGAGAAGAGAAAACACGCGGACAAGCAACTGCTAACGGCATTGTTGGAATCAATTCCCAATCTTGCCTCCCGACAATGCTCTGATAATACTTTTGGATCATCTTGACTTTCGAACTCCCTTCCCTTTAGCACACAAGAGCGAAGAAAAGAACTCGCTAAGCACTTAGTTGCCGTTGCATTGATAATTGCATATTTATTGGCATCTGAACCCGCCCCATACTGGGCTTGCAACTTACTTTACTGACGGAGATGATCTTCACAATGAAACAAGAACGGAATACCCTTATACCGCTTATAATCCCGTTTCAGATCTGTAAATGGAATCTCTATCTTTTTTGAACAATAGGAATTGACCTCGAAACGAAACTAGAAACTCCCTTCCAGCTTGTTGCTAACTTTCTACTTTCCCTAATCGCGGATTCTCTGATTCTTGATACGACAACACTAGCACCAAACCTCTCTCCACTTAACGTCGCTCCATAAGACAATAATTCAAGTGCATGGCAATCTGAGGAAGGACATTCTCGTAGACAAACGGATTCCAGGTAAACTCGATTGCATGATACCCAGAGAACACCTATCTTTGCACCTGGTCGCCAACACCTATCATTGCACTATTGTGAATTACATCTTATAATAATCACAGATAGAGACAATAGTTTGATACCAGAATGAGGCTAATCTCGCATACTGCCCTAAGGTTTCACTGTATCTAATGCGCTGGCAATTATGTATTATGACCTTATTCTCTTATACGCGCAACTAATATGCTTCTAAGGCTACTCAGTAAGGCAATAAAGTTATACGCTGCAACTCAGTTACTTACTTATAAGGCAACTGTTTCATCTACGAAACTACTAGTTTGGGCTGTAAACTGGGTTTTGGTGAAAAGAACTGATTGTATGCGGCGGTTAACTTGTTGAGTCAACAACTCCCTTACGTGCCGAGTCAACTAAAATATTAATTGAAATAGAAACAACTCCCTTATCGGATACTGATTAACTTCCTGGTGCGCTCTCCTCTTGCTACAAATCAAGATTCAACTGGACTGGGCCACTACTAGTTCAAGGGTAAACAGGGCATTCTTTGGCTTGATATCCTGCTAACGACGGGTATCCTTACTAACGCCATGGTTGACGAACACAGGACAGATTCTATAAAGATGGGCCAATCCACCACTACAAAGGCAAAGAACCAAGCCCTAACGCCAACACCCTTCTTTTAGGAATGAAACTGGAATTAAAGAATGATACTGGCCCGATTAAGTAAGTAGGAAACAATCACAAGTCAGCAGCAACCGCTAAGTCAGCATCTACAGAGTCCACATCAGCATTTTAGTCACATTCGGAAATTTGTCAATTAGTATTTTAGTAACAATTGGTAGTTAGTGCGACAGGGAATAGAGAGTGGAACTGGTATGGGCAAGGCGGATACCACTGTTATGTTAACAAGGCTATACCTCTAGGGGACAACTATTGAATTGAACCAATGCCAACAGCACTTTAATTCGAAACCGGGAATCACACACTCGATCTTCAACTCTTAAACAGCATTCTATTATTCTTACTTGCTCTTACAACTTGATTTCTTGATTTCTTGATTTCCTTCCCACACCAACACCCTACTTTAGAACTGGAGCTGGACTACTGGAGCCGGACTACCAGGCCTGGCCTCTCCTTCTGCCCTATTATTAAGCGCAGTAGCCTGGACTCTCCTGTAGCTTCTTTTCTCATCTCCAAATAAAGAATACGGAATGAAACTGGAACTTAGGATATGAACTATACTAATGCGGGGAATTGATCACAGCAAAATCTCAATTAAGAGTTTGGGACTTACTTCTGACTTTACTACTTTTCTGAATTCCACTCCAAGATCGGATGTTTGAGAGAACTAAACTAAGTATATAGTATAAGTTGAGTCCTGCGAACTTCATTAATGCCAGAAAGGTCTGCGGTAAGTGAATTGCCTGCTCCTGTTCTGGTATTTCAGTCACATTATTATATATGCTTATTTTAGTCACACCTATCCACTAAATTAATCACAGTGAAATCCGATATGCCTATTTTAGTCATAGTAGCTATTTTAGTAAAAGTTCCCTTTGCGCTACTGAGTTAATACCTACTTGCCTATTAGTTGCTTAGGAAAGAAATTAGTAACAGCTAAAGAACTACACTTGGCCAAGCAACATAGCAAGTAGCACGGCAGCAACGAATAACGGCCAAGCAACATAGTCAGTTGCGCGGCAGGCTGCTTATAAGAGTTATGAAATAAGTTGTGCTAGGAAAGTGTTGCGAACACCTTACGCAAACACTTTAGAACAGGGAGAATTAGTGCAGTGTTGAGGTATGTCCTCAACAAAACACTAATGGTTTTGTTGAGGTCAAACGCAACTGACTATGCGCGGCAGCCTCTGATTCTTCCTTTATCTCTAATGGTTGATTAGAGATGGAGATGGATACGGATTTAAACAAGGAGAAGAAACGGTTGGTTTTCAAGAGAAGGATATGTTGCATCAGTGAAGAAACGGTTTTCAAGAGAAGGATCTATTGCATCAGCATGGTTCCGGGCATAATAGCTGTTGGGAAAAATATGTTAAAGCGGAATATTTTTTTCCCTGTATCAAAATAGGTTACTCATCAAAATACCAACTTGATATCCAAATTAAAATATCAACCATATAGTGAGACTAAATCTTTTAACGTGAAAAACCCAATGTGGGAAAAATCACATGACCGTTCCACAATAGTAATGATAACGGGTTTATAATAGATCTTCTCTAGAATAACTAGAGGATCACAATAACATTAAGATCATAGATCTTGGCTCAAGAATAGTATATCTTCATCACATACGGTGGATCTCCTCGTAAAAAAATTCTAGGTCTCACAAAGTGGATATAGTAGAAAAGTATCTTAGAGAGGGTAAATTGTAGATCAACACCGTTAGGATTGTAGAGTTTGTTGTAAGGATTCTCCACATAAAATTTGGGCCAAAACTGACAACGTTTGGCTGCCGATCGTCAAGCAGAAAACTCAGAAATATAATCTTTCTCTCTCCTCTTTTCTCTCTCTGTGCTGCTGCTTGCTGCATGCACCGAACGCTTGCACGCTGCACTCTCTGATTTTTCTGCCCTCACATTTTACCCTTTCTCTCTTAATTATTGATTTGGGCTTAATAGGCCCAATTGTCCAAGCTCACATATGTGCTAGACCCAACAATTCTTCCCCTCCAACTCATATGATGGGCTATACCAAGCCCGTTCTTTGCCTACATGCTTCAAGCTTCTCTTTAGGCAAAGACTTTGTTAACATATCTGAATCATTCTCATTAGTATGTACTTTTTCTAACTGTAATTCTTTCATCTCAAGCACATCACGAATCTAGTGATATCTCACATCAATATGCTTGGATCTAGAATGGTATGTTGAATTCTTGGAGAGGTGAATGACACTTTGACTGTCACAGTAAACAGTATATCCTTCCTGTTTCAAGCTCAATTTCTGTAGAAACTTTTTCATCCATAAAGCGTCATTGCAGGCTTCAGTAATTGCTTTGTATTCTGCTTCTATGGTTGATAGAGCAACACACTTCTGTAACTTAGACTGCCAAGAGACTGCTCCTCCTGTAAATGTCATCAAAAATCCCGAAGTGGACTTCCTGGAATCAGTATCACCTGCCATGTCTGCATCTGTGTACCCTTCTAACACAGGTTCGTCATTACCAAAACATAAACATAACTTGGAAGTATCTCTTAGATATCTTAATATCCATTTCACTCCTACCCAATATTCCTTTCCAGGATTAGAGAGAAATCGGTTGACAACTCCAACTGCATGAGCTATATCTGGCCTAGTACAAACCATAGCATACATCAAACTACCTACTGTAGATAAGTAAGGCACTCTTGACATTTCTTCTTTTTCACTTATAGGACATTGTTTCGAACTAAGCTTGAAATGACCTGCAAGTGGAGAACAAACTGCTTTGGCTTTACTCATGTTGAATCTTTCAAAAACCCTTTCAATGTAAGTCTTCTGAGATAGCCAAATCTTCTTTTTCTTCCTATCACGAAGAATCTTCATGCCAAGTATTTGTTTCACTGATCCCAAGTCTTTCATGGCAAAAGACTTACTTAGCTCTCTTTTAAGCTTTCCAATTTTTCCAACATCATGGCCAACAATCAGCATATCATCAACATATAACAGTAAAATAATAAAATCATCATCTGAAAATTTCTTCATAAACACACAATGATCAAATGTGGTTCTATCATACCCTTAGCTCATCATAAAGGAATCAAACTTCTTATACCACTGTCTAGGTGCCTGTTTGAGTCCATATAAGCTTTTCCTAAGCTTACACACCAGATTTTCTTTTCCCTTAACTTTGAAACCTTTTAGTTGCTCTATGTAAATTTCTTCTTCTAAGTCACCATGAAGAAATGTTGTTTTTACATCAAGTTACTCAACTTCTAAATTCAAGCGGGCAGCCAAACCAAGAACAACTCGGATATAGGACATTTTCACGATTGGAGAAAATATTTCTTAAAAGTCAATACATTTCTTCTGACTGAATCCTTTCACAACTAGTCGTGTCTTGTATTTTTGTTGTGAGCTATTGTTTTCAGTCTTCAATTTATAAACCCACTTATTCTTGAGAGTTTTCTTCTCTTTAGGCAACTTTACCAAGTCATAAGTATGGTTCTCAAGCAAGGATCTCATCTCTTCTTGTATGACTTTAACCCACTCATTCTTATTCTCATGTAGAATAGCTTCTTGGTAAGTTTCTGGCTCTCCCCCGTCAGTAAGCATAACATACTCATGTGGAGGATATCTGGTAAATGGTTGTCGCTCTCTAGTGGATCTTCTCAATGAAATCTCAACTGGTGGTGGAGGTGCTTGTTCAGTTGGTTCAGCATCATCAACTGTAGGTGTAGCATCACTGGTATTCTCACCACAATCTTCTTGTTCATCTCCCCCATGATCATCATGAACTACAGGTGAAGGAACTGGACCCAAACTCCAAGGAATATAAACAGAGGTTTCTAGCTTCTCAATATTATTACCATCATCAAACAATTGGTCTTCAAGAAACACAACATCTCTGTTTCTAATAATATTCTTATTCACTAGATCCCATAATCTGTACCCAAACTCTTCATGACCATATCCCAAGAAGATACATGCTTTTGCTTTATTATCAAGCTTGGACCTCTCCTCTTTGGGAATATGAACAAATGCTTTACACCCAAAGACTCTTAAGTGATTATAAGATATATCTTTTCCTCTCCATACTCTCTTTGGAACATCACCTTTAAGAGGAACTGATAGAGAAAGATTCATCAGATCAATTGTAGTCCTCATAGCCTCCCCCTAAAATGACTTTGGTAACTTGGCGTAGGAAAGCATATACCTAATCTTTTCTTCAATGATTCTGTTCATCCTTTCTGCCACACCGTTCTATTGAGGAGTTTTAGGAACTGTTTTCTCAAGCCTAATACCATGAAACCTACCATAATTCTCAAAAGGACCCCTATACTCGTCACCATTATCTGATCGAATATACTTTAGTTTTCTACCAGTCTCTCTTTCAACACTGACATGAAACTCCTTGAAAACATCGAGTATCTGGTCTTTAGATTTCAAAGCAAAAGCCTACACTTTTCTAGAATAGTCATCAATAAAAGTAGCAAAATAAAAAGCACCTTCAAGAGTTCTAGTTTGCATAGTACAAACATCAGTATAAACTAAATCAATAACATCTGATCTTTTAGATGATGGATATGTATGAAATGCAACTCTATGTGTTTTTCCAGCTAAGCAATAATCATAAAATTTAAGAGATGTACCTTGCAACTCTGGTAAGAACTGCTTTCTAGCAAGAGTTTGAAGTACCTTCTCGCTGATATGTCCAAGCCTCTTATGCCAAAGATCTATACTTTCACCTTTTTGAATTGCATTAATCTCTCCTTTGTGTAGCTTAGCTTCCATGACATAAAAAGAGTTAAGTTTCTTTCCTCTTGCCACAATCAGAGAACTTTTAGTGAGTTTCCATTTGCTTTCACCAAAATAGTGTGCAAAGCCCTCATCATCAAGTCTACCTGTAGATATCAAGTTAAGACAAATATCTGGAACACGTCTTACATCTTTGAGTATCAATTTGCTCCCAATATTGGTCTCCAAGCAAATATATCCAATACCCACAATCTTAGATGTACCACTGTTTCCCATTCTGACATTACCAAAATCACCAGCAGTGTAAGATCTAAAGAAATCACCATGAGCAGTAATATGAAATGAAGCACCAAAGTCAATTACCCAATTACTGTCCTGAGCTACAAGACTGACACAACCTTCATCATAAACAATAGTGATATTACTTTCAACAGCAACTATATTGGTCTCTTTCTCATTTTTCTTCATTTCATTCTGTTCTCGCTTCCAAAACCTACACTCTTTTTTCATGTGACCTAGCCTGTTATAATGAAAATATTTGATATCTCTTCTAGACTTAGATCTTCCTCTATAACCATGTGGATTTCTACTATGACTTCTGCTAGTCATAGGTGCCCAGTAAGCCATTCACGTGAGTGATGCCACGTGTGACTTGATACAGAATCTTTTTGCTTATTATATTTTGGCGTATATCACTTTATAACTATTGCATATATGCATATATATATTGTGATGTCCTTGGATTTATGCAATGAGAATCGGATCGTGATGAGATCATGATAATGAGATTGATTCACCTTTAAACACATATCCTAAATAATCCCGGTCATAGGTTACTCGAGAGGGACATCGTAATAACCGGACAGACTGATGTGCTGCATACCCGTCCATATGATGGATGCAGCTGGTCTCATAGCTACTCGTGTAGGGACACTAAGGATACAGTATAGGTGCTTATTGGAGAATGAGTTCATTGATTAATCCGCTTACGGAATGTTGGATGGTTGATGATGCCTTATTATCAGACAGCGATTCCGTAGTCCTAGTGGTATATCTGGTCCTTAGACTTGAGACACCAAGGATGTCCTGTATGAGTGCTCCACTCTTTGATACCAGACTTATAGGTTTGACTATCCTGGATCTAGTACAGCTGGTCATTGGGAGTGGTAGTCGACCTTACGAGGGCTATTGAGTGTCGATAGAGGATCATCCACTCTTGGCTATTAGGATCAAGAGCACTAAGAGGGGGGGTGAATTAGTGTAGTGGAAAACCTTCTACGATTCAAAATAAACTGCGTTCGTTCGATAAAAGTGATTTCAGTAAGAAAGCCAATTCGTAAATCACTTTAAGTTTTGATTAACGAGATGCAGCAAAGATATAAATGCAGTTTGCAGTAATGGTTCAAATCAGATAGTAGGCGCAAACTGAAATATGATATTCGTATGGAAAAATTGATTTACGTCTAAATGCTGATTCGTAAATCACTTGATTAAGTGAGATGTAGTTAAAGCAATGATATAAAGGCAGTTTGCAGTTATGATAGAAATCAAAACGTAAATGCAAACTGAAATATGATGATCGTACGATAAAACTGATTTACGTCTAAACACCGATTCGGAAAGTGCAAAACTTGAAACCCAATCGTATATGCGTAGAAAGCAGTAAGTTTTTGAGGAGGTTTGCAGTAAAGATAAGATGCTCAAAGTAAATGCAAACCGAGATTTAGAGTGGTTCGGTCAATCTTGACCTACTCCACTTTTGGCTTCCTCCACCGACGAGGTCACCGACGTCAACTAGAGGCCTTCCTTCAATAGGCGAAGGCCAACCACCCTTTTACAGTTTCACTCCTTTTGACGGGCTTAGGAGACAACCCTTACAGAATTTTCTTTCCTCTCTTAACAGATTAGGTCTTGGTAGAAAAGAGGAAGAAGAACTTTCAACTCATACAATACTTTTGAGCTCTAAAAATCATAAAGTAAAATCAGAATTTCGGTGGTTTTTGGGTGCCCTTTCAGTGCTGAAAGAGTGGGGTATTTATAGGCCCCAACCTAGTTTGAATTTGAAGCTCAAAATTGTCAATTCTCGGAATTCCGGGATCTGGCGGTTGCACCGCCTGGCATAGCTCGAAGACTGAGCCTCTAGGCGGTGCCACCTCCTGTCAGGGGCGGTTGCACCTCTTGCTAGAGCTCGAAGACCGAGCTCAGGCGGTGCCACCGCCTGACTAAGGCGGTTGCACCGCTCAGCCAGAGCTCGGAGACCGAGCCCAGGAGGTGCCACCTCCTGTCAGGGGCGGTTGCACCGCCCAGTCTCGCTCGGAGACTGAGCCCAGGCGGTGCCACCGCCTGGCTTGGGCGGTTCAACCGCTTGGCAGAAATCAGGGTCCGAATGGGTTGATCCATTCAGCCCAATTTGGGTTTTTAAGGGGCCCAATTGCCCCAAGATTATGTTAATGGGATCACCTCCCATTTCTAACTTAATCATTGTGCTAACTACGACATTTCCTAAGACATTTACTGTAACTTGCTTCGGTGCGTCAATCGCTTCTTCCAGCGAGCTTCCGGCGAACTTCCGTAGATCATCCGATGAACCCTCGATGATGCTCCTGCGGACTTCCGGCAAACTCCTGGACTTGAGACAATCCACTTGGCGAGTTTCGACGAGCTTCTTTGGCAAGCTCATGGACTTCTCGGATTTGTTCCCGCAGAACCTCCGACGATTGTCCGAACTTCCGTCGAACTCTCGAACTCCCAACGTGATCATTGTCTTGACTCCGGCGCAACTCCTGCTGCATATCTTACTTTCATCGTAGTTAATCCTGCACACTTATCTCAACATATAGATTAGATAACAAATGACAATTGACTTCATCATCAAAATCCGAGATTCAACAATCTCCTCCTTTTTGATGATGACAATCAATTGATAATGGAGTTAACCTTAACTCCCCCTGTCTATATGCCATACTTGAGATAAGTCATTCTTGAATTCAAAACTTTTGAATTCAAGAGACATATTGATAAGTTAAAATCATTTAAACTTATCAATACTCCTATCATGATTCCCATCATGATGTATCTCTCTAAAGATGATGTCAAGGCTTGACATTCATTTTCAAATTTTACATAACAAGTTTGAATGATGGTAATAGTATCAATTCATCATATTGTAAGATATCAACATGTAAAACTGTGAAGTAAGATTTTGATATCATTACATGATACAAACAAGGCATAATGCAAATTATAGCAATCATAGCATCAATTCATATATCTCTTGGTGATGCAAGCATGACATTAATACTCATATATTTCTCCCCCTTTGTCATCAACAAAAAGCATGGTAATTGTGATACCAGGAGAACAATATAAGCGAATTTTGAGCATAAGTGTGATGCCTTTACTAGGTTCATGTCATTTTCAATAGTGAGTCAATTATGCAACCATGACATGGAGATATCAATTCTGTTTTTACCCCGCATCTCCACCATCTATTTGTGAGTTTACTTTAAATGAAGTTAAAATTGATGAGAGATTAAATCTTGCTTCATTTTCACAAGGATTAAGATATGTATTAGAAATGAATCCTTGTTAGTAAAAACACTATCATTCATATAATCAGGAATCATTTTATTAAATCCATTTCTTTAAAGAATATTCTTCACATAGGTGTATGAGAGATGTATTTCATATGTCAACAATGATGAGAATTAAACTCGTTGTGACATATGCTTTATTAAGTCCGAAAGAGGATAATGTATCGAAAAACTCTGATTTTTAAGAGAATCCGAAAACGAAATTAAGACTTTCATGCATTTGGATGAGACTGTGCTATTGATTTTCAAATATGATCATAAAGACAAAATATGCTTATTATCATGGAAATTTTTATATTCATACACATAATTTCTAACATGTAATTGTGTAAAATCATCATAGCAATTAAGTGAAATTGATCAATCATTCAATAAAGTTCAAAAAATAATTTCAACAAGTTTATGTATTCGGACACATCAACATTCCTAATTCTCTTCTTATGAAATCAAATTGTTCTTCACTTAAAGGTTTTGTAAAAATATCAACTAGTTGATGTTTAGTGTTATGGTAATAATAATATCATGACAATGTCATGACTCATCAACTGCATTGGTATATCATTTTCTCAAATCATATTTATCATGGAAACCAAGGCACAAGGTTTTCAAAGTAGTTATAAAAACATTTAGTTTCAATGTAAAATCTGACAATGAATAACGAGATTAAACAATGAGAGATGTTTGTAACTCTGCATATGCTCACAAATAAATACATCAGGTAACCATATCAAGGATCAAGGCAAAGGGCATCATGGTGAGTAACATAAAGAGTTTACAATAACAATAGGTGATTGTGTTCACATATAAGTTCATTCAGGAGGTGGAAAATTAAAGTGCCTAAATAAAGAGTCAAATTGTCGATGAATTTGCTGTAGCTCAGATAGGATTTGATCTTGTCGATGTTCAAGCCGTTCTTGTCTTTGTTCAAATCGGTCCATCCGAATCCCAATATCTTCGTCAGATAATGCAGTAGCTTGCTCAAATGAATGTGTTTCCTCAAAGGGACAGATCAGAAGAGATTGAGTACCCCTAAAGACTGGTGTTTCCGGTTCCGATTCAGGTTGGGGGGGATCGGTTCTTCTAGGCATTCTAACCCAGTTACCGTTTCTATAAACACATCTTAATCGGTGAAGTAGATTTTTATTTATTATGCTAAACCTATCTACTTTTATTACTTCTTCTTCTGGTGGTATTGGAATATCGTAGGCTTTCAGTATTCTAGTGATTATACCACCATATGGAAGCATCATGTCTTTCTTAGATAGTTCTAACATGTTTTACTGGATAAGATAACCAAGACAGATGTCATGTCCTTTCATGATCCAATACATAGTTCCTAATTCTATTTGGCTTACTTCATCATGATGATATTGTTTAGGGAGAATGATGCTAGTTAGGATATGATGAAGTACCTTAGTGTTTAGTGGTAGTAGATGTTCACAACTTTTAGGAACAAATGCTAAGTTGGGATTGGCGAAAATTATTCCTAAGGCTTCAACATATGTTGTCCCAACAGTTTCATCATCCCATGATCCTCTAAAATAAAGTCCTCTGTTTTTTAGGGGAATGCCTATCATGTCGCAAATGAATTTATCCGTAATGGAGATGTGTTGTCCTAAGAGATAGGTAGACATTCGTTCTTCTTCATCTACTTATATATTGTTGTAAAACAATCTAACAAGTCTTGGATAGATGGGTTCACTAATTTGTAAAATAGGGAGTAGATCTAAGTTTGCAAACCATTGGATTGTCTCTAAGTCTCTTAGTTCATTTAAATCTACATGTTATCCCTTATTGACACTCCTAAGTTCGAAAGAGAAAAACTTTTCAGCATGATATTTTGAATCGAAAAGGGTAAGATCAAAATCTTCCACTAATCTCCTCTTCCCTTTGTCCCTTAAGGATCTTCTAGACCCCATAACTACTGCTATTTAAGAGGATAGTAATGAGAAAGAGTAAATGAATCAAAAACAGAATTTAAGGGGTTCTTAGAGAATACCTTAGTGAGATCTTCAATAGAAGGAGAGATTGTTGATCTTTTACTTCAAAATGAGGAGTATTTGGGATGCTATGAGGGGTGAAATGGAGGTGGCGAAGCTTTGAAAGAGTAAAGAGGGGGAGGGAGTGAGTTGGGGTCGGTTCCACCGTCGGCCCTAGCTCGGGTTAAAAAGAGGCAGAATTACGGGCAGTTGCACCGCTGGCTGGGGCGGTGCAACCGCTTGCAACACATGATAGCCGGAGGTGCTACCTCCAGCTGGGGCGGTGCCACCGCCTGCAGGCGGTGAGCACTTGTTCTGACTATAGTGTGATCTGATTTAAATGTTTTTGACTTAAGAAGAATTTTTATTTAGAGCAATCAACTTTACTTATGTAATTAAGTAAGAATTTTCATTGTAAGATAAGAAATTTTGCATGATCAAGATAGATCTTGTGACGTGCATACTCTAAATGTTGTGCACATGTTTGCGACAGATTGTTCAAGTTGGTAAGCCTTGCAAATTCATGACAAACTTAGTAAGTTCATGATATAGTTGGATTCGAAAGTAACAAACGGATGACATCAATGGGTTCGAAAATCCAGAGGATATATGAAGTGAGAATCATGGATTTCCAATTCTGAGGGATCAAATAGGATTGTATCTATATCACATTTGTAATTTTAATTTTCTAATCCTCTTTTGTTATTTAGGCTAAAGAGCATCGCGAGTTCTTTTTGGATCTCGGGTCATGAATATCGAGAATCCAAAGAGCAGGATATTATTTCTTGCTCCCAACTTATGATGTTTTATGTCTTTACAAGAAAGGATGATCTTTAGGTACCCATTTGCTTTTGGGTGCCTCAAAAATAGATCTACATTTTTTATCATGTTGCATAGAATTTATCATGGTTCCTTTAGGAACCCAAATTAATCTGTTCGGACTAATTTTCTTGAATGGACAATAATGCGTTTTGTGTCTAAGTTTGCAACAAAAGTTGCATTTGCTTTGGTGTCGAACATGTAAGATGAGGCCTTTTATGAAGGTGGTTGGATTTTGGTGAGGACTTCTCACAAATCCGATTCCACTTCTTTTGGGAACGTGACCCTTGTTTGCAAGGATCATGTTCAAAGACTTGCTACCAACCTCAAATTTCTTCGAGGTGTCTTTAAGTAGCAAGTTTTCCTTTTGGAGAGTTTCTAGATCATGGCATTTTATGCATGAACCTAAACTATCATGATATTCACTTTTTAACTTATCGAAATTACAAGTAAGACTATCGTGCTCCTTTTTTAGCAATTTGTATTTTCTACTGATAATCTTGCATTCATCAAATAAGTCATGGAAGGCATTTAATAATTCATCAAATGATAAATCTGCATCTATTAAGTTCGTTACCTCCTTTCCGATGGCCATTAAGGCGTAATGAGCAACTTGCTCGGTGTTGGACTCCTCTTCTTCGGACGCGCTCGAGTCATCTCACGTTGCTTTGAGCGCCTTCTTCTTTGATGTTCTCTTTTTGACTTGGGGACAATCACTTTTGTAGTGTCCCGACTTTTTGCACTTGTAGCAAATAACTTGGTCCTTCTTGGGTTCAAGTTTATTTTTTGTGTCATTCTTAAACTTGTTTCTTTTAATGAATTTTTTGAATTTTCTTGTTAGAAGTGCCAAGTCATCGTCACAGTCCTCATCACTTGAGTTTTCTCTCAAGTGGTCTTATGAAGTTCTAAGCGTCATATCCTTCCTGTTCTTTGGAATGATGTCTTCTTGCTCTTCATGAGCTTTGCAAGTCATCTCGTAGGTCATTAATGATCCGATTAGTTCTTCAAGAGGGAACTTGTTTAGATCTTTCGCCTCTTGAATAGCAGTGACTTTAGGATCTCAACTTTTAGGAAGGGATCTTAGAATCTTATTTACGAGCTCAAAATCCGAAAAACTTTTTCTGAGTCCTTTTAGACCGTTAACGACATCCGTGAAACGGGTAAACAAGTCGCCAATAGTCTCACTCAGTTTCATCCTGAAAAGTTCGAAAGAATGTATCAAAAGATTGATTTTTGACTCTTTCACTCTACTTGTGCCTTCGTGAGTCACTTTGAGTGTGTGCCAAATATCAAATGCGGTTTCACAAACCGAAACACAGTTGAACTCATTTTTATCAAGTGCACAAAATAAGGCATTCATAGCCTTTGCATTAAGAGCGAAAGCCTTCTTCTCCAATTCATTCCAATCAATCATTGGAAGAGAAGACTTCAAAAATCAATTTTCAACAAGATTCCAAAGTTTAAAATCCATAGAAATAAGAAAGATCCTCATTCGGGTCTTCCAATAGGTGTAGTCCGTCCCATTGAACATGGGTGGAAGTGTAATAGAATGGCCCTCTTGGTTTCTAGCGTATGCCATCTCTCTTGGGTTTTAATCCGTTTGAGAGTTAACCCCGCTCTGATACTAATTGTTAGGATCAAGAGCACTAAGAGGGGGGGGGGGGTGAATTAGTGCAGCGGAAAACCTTCTACGATTCAAAATAAACTACGTTTGTTCGATAAAAGTGATTTCAGTAAGAAAGCCAATTCGTAAATCACTTTAACTTTTGATTAAGAGGGATGCAACAAAGATATAAATGCAGTTTGCAGTAATGGTTCAAATCAAATAGTAGGCGCAAACTGAAATATGATATTCGTACGGAAAAATTGATTTACGTCTAAATGCTGATTCGTAAATCACTTAATTAAGCGAGATGCAGTTAAAGCAAGGATATTAAGGCAGTTTGCAGTTATGATAGAAATCAAAACGTAAACGCAAACTGAAATATAATGATCGTATGATAAAATTGATTTACGTCTAAATGCCGATTCGGAAAGTGCAAAGCTTGAAACCCAATCGTATATGCGCAGAAAGCAGTAAGCTTTTGAGGAGGTTTGCAGTAAAGATAAGATGCTCAAAGTAAATGCAAACCGAGATTCAGAGTGGTTCGATCAATCTTGACCTACTCCACTTTTGGCTTCCTCCACCGACGAGGTCACCGACGTCAACTAGAGGCCTTCCTTCAATAGGCGAAGGCCAACCACCCTTTTACAGTTTCACTCCTTTTGACGGGCTTAGGAGACAACCCTTATAGAATTTCCTTTCCTCTCTTAACCAATTAGGACTTGGTAGAAAAGAGGAAGAAGAACTTTCAACTCATACAACACTTTTGAGCTCTAAAAATCATAAAGTAAAATCAGAATTTCAGTGGTTTTTGGGTGCCCTTTCAGTGTTGAAAGGGTGGGGTATTTATAGGCCCCAATCCAGTTTGAATTTGGAGCTCAAAATTGTCAATTCCCTGAATTCCGGGATTTGGCGGTTGCACCGCCTGGCAGAGCTCGAAGACTGAGCCTCTGGGCGGTGCCACCTCCTGTCAGGGGCAGTTGCACCTCCTGCCAGAGCTCGAAGACCGAGCTCAGGCGGTTGCACTGCTCAGCCAGAGCTCGGAGACCGAGCCCAGGCGGTGCCACCTCCTGTCAAGGGCGGTTGCACTGCCCAGTCTCGCTCGGAGACTGAGCCCAGGCGGTGCCACCGCCTGGCTTGGGCGGTTCAACCGCCTGGCAGAAATCAGGGTCCGAATGGGTTGATCCATTCGGCCCAATTTGGGTTTTTCAGGGGCCCAATTGCCCCAAGATTAAGTTAATGGGATCACCTACCATTTCCAACTTAATCATTGTGCTAACTACGATATTTCCTAAGACATTTACTGCAACTTGCTCCGGTGCGTCAATCGCTTCTTCTGGCGAGCTTCCGGCGAACTTCCGTCGATCATCCGATGAACCCTTGGTGATGCTCCTACGGACTTCCGGCAAACTCCTAGACTTTCGACGATCCACTTGGCGAGTTCCGACGAGCTTCTTGGGCAAGCTCATGGACTTCTCGGATTTGTTCCCGCAGAACCTCCGACGACTGTCCGAACTTCCGTCGAACTCTCGAACTTCCAACGTGATCATTGTCTTGACTCCGGCGCAACTCCTGCTGCATATCTTACTTTCATCGTAGTTAATCCTGCACACTTATCTCAACATATAGATTAGATAATAAATGACAATTGACTTCATCATCAAAATCCAAGATTCAACATCGGCGTCATGAGAGGAATATCTCATATGTTCTTACTCTGAAAAATCCCTAGCCAGGATCATTCGGGTTGAGTGAGAAAGAGTTCTCCAAGAGAATCCATTAGAGCGAGACTCGAGTAGAAACCGTATGGGTCTGACAGCACCATGCTCGATATACGGTCTCTGGGATATTAGATGGATGAGGGACTATAGGTACACAGTAACTGAGGACAGATAGGTCCAATAGATTGGATTCCCCTGTATCGTCTGGGGACTACGGCGTAGTGGCCTAGTACGTCCGTAGTCGATGAGTCAAGTGAATTATTACAGAGATAATAATTCACTGAGTTAGAAGGAGTTCTGACAGTTATGACTCACGGCCAGCTCGATATTGGGCCTGGAGGGTCACACATATGGTAGGCATTGTGATGAGTAGAGGTTCGGATATGACATATCCAACGGAACCCTTGTCTTATTGGATGTAGAT
Source organism: Musa acuminata AAA Group (assembly GCF_036884655.1). Taxonomy (NCBI): domain Eukaryota; kingdom Viridiplantae; phylum Streptophyta; class Magnoliopsida; order Zingiberales; family Musaceae; genus Musa; species Musa acuminata. Next base: position 27,320,314 of record NC_088340.1, read on the forward strand.
CCAATACCCACTAGGGGAGGACCCATTAGGCTTTTGTTAGAATCGGAGCGGCACTAAGAGGGAGGGGGGGGAGGGGGTGAATTAGTGCAACGGATTAAAACGTCGGTTTTGACAAATCTTTCATACGATAAAAATCAAACTCGGAAGTGCTTAACTTGAAAGCGTATTCATAAAGTTGTGCAGCAAAGGTAATGAGGAAATAAAGCACGTAAGAAGGTTTGCAGTAATGTAAATAGCAATAATGAAATGCAAACCAGAGATCACACCGATTTTAAAGTGGTTCGGTCAAATGACCTACATCCACTTGCGAGGCCCTCTTCGATGAGGCTCCCACCTTCCACTAGCAAATCTCTTGAAGGGGAAGAGTAAATACGCCTCTTACAACTTTTTACAAGCGGTTCACACTTTTACAAATTTTCAGCAAGAAAGAAGGAGGTGAACACTCTAGCAAATTAAAAACAAGACTTGCTAAGAATTTTCTAAGACCTTTCTCTCAATCAATTGCTTCTCCAAAAGTTGTTTTCTCAACTAAGATTTGAGGAGTATTTATAGGCCTCAAGATGATTCAAATTTGGGCTCTAAAATTTGAATTATCTTTGATTCCCGATGCCGGCGGTGCCACTGCCTGTCAGTGGCGGTGCCCCGCTTGTCAGTGTCTGACACTGACAATGGACTGGCGGTGCCACCGCCCAGCGAAGCGGTGCCACTGCCCAACCAGGAGGTGCCATCGCCTACACTATTTCAGCTCACTGGTTGGTCTCCAAACTTGGCCCAAACTAGTCTAAACTCGGGCCCAATTGGCCCCTACTTGGGTTATAGGATTAACACCTAATCTTAACCCTAATTAACATGCTAATTATGAATTTAAAGACATTTCCTAAGCTATTACAAAGTCCGCAAGTCAAGACTTTTTCCGGCGAGCTTCCGGCGAACTTCTGACGGTCTTCCGACGAACTCTCGAAAACCATTCTACGGACTCCCGGTAAGCTCCTAGACTTCACGATTTGATCTTGGCGAGTTCCAATGAGCTTCTTCGGCAAGCTCCGATCTTTCTCGGCGAGCTCTGCGAACTTCCAACGAACCTTCCGGCGAGCTTCCGAAAAACCCTTCGGCAAGCTCCCTACTCATTCTCGGCTACTTCCGGCAGCATTCCCGACGAACCTTCGGACTTCCGTCGAACTCTCAAACTTGCAACAAATCCTTCGCGCTTGACTCCGACACTTTGTTTCTCTTTATGTCTTCATCGTTATCATAGTTAAACCTGCACACATAAACCAAAACTCTACTTCGATCTAGATAATATTACAAAGCGAATTGACATTCTGTTGCCCGACACTTCATTGGTTGGCACTTCATCCAATTCTTCGGCGCATCGTTCTCTCTTGCGGCTTATTGCCCAATCAGTGGTTGACCTCCGTAACCCCGATATCCTTGGCGCAATTCTGCTCTTGGCCCGATGCCCAACGTCCGACGTCCGAAGCCTTCTGCCATCCAATATCCTAACGTGATCTCCTCCAATGCAACGTCAATTCCTTCTGCATTAACTGTCTAATCCTGATCGAGTAGACCTGCATCACTCAAAATACAGTTAAACATCTAAACACAATCAATTAGTTTCATCATCAAAATCCGAGATTCAATAATCTCCCCCTTTTTTATGATGACAACTAATTGATGACTAACGGAGTTAACCTTAACACCTCGGAGTTTAACCAAACTCCCTCTATCAATATGCCATTGATAGAACACTTGGATTATCCCAAATCCAAGTAACATTCATCACATGTTCTGATAAACATTTAAACCATCATGCAAATATATAAAATATTCAATTCAATGCATGAAGTCATCAATATACTTCTCCCCCTATGTCATCAACAAAAAGGAGAAGTAGCTCTAGCATGAAGCTAGATTTTCATCAATATTCAAGTTATTATAACATGAAGCTAGATTTTCATCACAACATATAAGCACAAAAGCATACCAAGATTCTTAAGTTCAATCATGGCAATTCAACACTTGAATTTTTGTGCAAGATTGCACTTTGCTTTTCTTTGCAAGTAACAATATTTATGATGTTTGATATATCAAATTTCTTCATTCAAGTGTGCAAGCTAGCAATAACTTTCTCCCCCTTTGTCAATATCAAAAAGAAGGAGAGGAACCAATGATTTAGTCTTTTACATCAACTTTGCATTAATCAATATTTCAATCATCACATGATGCATACAAGACAATAATGCAAAGAAATTATTTCATGAAGGATATCAATGTGAAAATTCACCGAGGATCACATGATACAATCGCACATCATGATATCATTATGCGATACATTATGAGATTGATAATTTATCATATCAATGAAAGATATCAATTGTTAAACATGATATGATAATAGTCTCAAAATTTTCAATTTGCGATACATGTGATACATTGCAATAGACTAAAAAATTTAATGCGATGCTTTTAAGGATATCAACTCATTTTTTATACAAAGCATGGTAAGAGCAATTATATTGCAAGTTTTCTAAGTTTTACATTTTTTGCTTCTTTCGAGATAGCAATTCTTTGCTTCTCTTTAGATTGCAGGATTTGCAATTCATTGGTAGTGTTCATGATAGCAAGTTCTTTCAATGAAATGATCGAGCTAGCAAATTTTCCTTCCTTTGAAATATGCAGGCTAGTAAACTAACTCCCCCTTTATTATTATAAAAAAGAAGAGAGAAACCAATGGCTAAAAAATTTAATCATTATACAAGCCATATTACAAAATCATGTCATGATATCAAGAAAATTCAAGAAGGACATGATTCATTCGATAAATCTTTTTAATAGAGCAAAAGAATTATACAACCAAGGATCATGATTAAAATATATCAATATCATAGATCAAGTCATGATTCATGATTCATGATTCATCATAAAGCAAATTAATTTTCAATCATCACATAAGGCATTTAAAGAATTTTTGAAACATAGGAGAATGATTAATTTAAGCATGCAATGTTTCAATCAAATTCAAGTCATTAATACCAATACTTTCATATTGTGAGTATCAATTCATGAATACCAAAAGATATTATTTGTGATTCCAATTTTGCAAGATCAAGATTATGATTTAGATAAAACTCATTCAAATCAACTCGTTAACTTGAAATTCATAATCAAGTCATCAAAATCAATTTCGAGATTCACAAAATATCATGAAATCATTAATCTCGATCAGATGGGAAAAGTATTTTTTAAGTGATTCTTTTTTATCTAAGCATGCCTTAGTCATTATATGCCAAATCAAGATAAGCATGAAAGTTCAAGACGTAAAGGCAAAATCTTATAAAACAACTCATCAAGCAAGATTTTAAACATCTATTTTCAAGCTAGAGTAAGTCAAGGATTCAATTATCTCATGTCATGAATTCCAATAGGCATCTCAAATTATCAACATCACATTAAAAAGATATTTCAAAAAGACATATCGATAAGTGATTCATTTGTATCATTTCATTTTCGGAAGATTCTCCTCTTTGGTAAATAAATCTAGGAGAACAAAATGAATTAAGGGAGATATAATATGATTGAAGCATTGAACATGATTCATATTTAAAATGTGTCTCATGTCATAAGTATGAATCAAGCATTTGTGAAATCCGAAATCATCCTCAAAATCACATTCAATAAATTCATACATGATAAGCTTAGATTTATTGAAAAGTCGATAAGATAGAGGATCGTATTTTATTTTTATAAATTTCTATTCATGTGATTTGCTTCTTATAAGCATGCCTTTACCTTTAATAAAACAAGTGTCAACATTTAAGAAGGAAAGGTAAATTTCGTAAAACAAATCATCAAGCATGATTCCATGATAACATCCTTTTAATATCTTGATATTCATCATCAAGTATGATTTCAAAAAATATGTTTAAGAGAAATCATTAAGACCAAATACATGATACACTCATTTATTTTTAAAATATTCATCATGTTTATTTTCATGAAATTCACAAGATTTGTAAAATAAATTCATTAATCTCAATAGGATAGAAAATTCATTTCCATTTCATACAATTGATTTCATGTGAGGGTATTCAAGTCTTTTGTGAAAACATATATCATTTTAAATTTAAAATAAAAGTTTCGTCATGAAGCCGTCAAGACCAAACACATCATAATATCACATCTATCATCAAAAGACTATCAAGAAATTCATACAGATGTACATGCACTATGTCATCTTAATATATCATGAGAATGTCATCTTAATTTATCATAAAAATGATTAGACCAAAAACATGTTAATCTAAAATGAGAGTTTCAAATCAACATTTACTTCAAAAACTCATGCATGATATAAAATCATCAAGATACACATGCATAGATTAATCCTAAGCATTATCACATATCATATAATTATCATCCCTAATGTTGCATATATCATTCAATATTTCAAAACAAAACATGCAAGAAACCTTAGCAATATACTTTTAATGATCAATTTTTTTTAATTTTTTAAAGATTCTAAAAAGAAAAACATGATATAATTTTTTGAAAAATAATTTTTTATTTTCTATTCCTACTATCTAAATTAAGCACTCATGAAAACCTTCAAGTAATTTCAAAATAATTCAAGAGAGTTGAGTTACTTACCTTGTAGTCGAAGCCCATCAAAGCCCAATTCACCATTTCGCCTTTGGAAGTTTTTGATTCATCCTTGGTTGCCTTCCTCTTCTTTGGCCTCTTCCTCCGTTCAAGTTCATTGTTTATTTTAGATTTTTATTTAATAAACTTATTAAGATTTAGTGTTCGAAGTTCAAGTTCATCATTGTCCTCATCACTTGAGTCATCACTCAAGTGGTATTCATTTGTTCGGAGTTCCAAATTCTTCCTGTTCTTTAGAAGGTGATTTTATTCATCATGTTCATTATGTGCATTGTGCAACATTTCATATGTCATCAACCAACCAATTAGTTCTTCAAGTGGAATAATATTTAAATCTTTTGTTTCTTGTATTGTGGTTATTTTAGGATCCCACCTTTTTGGAAGGGATCTTAAGATCTTGCTTACAAGATCAAAATTCGAAAAAGATTTACCAAGTACTCTTAGATTATTGACGACATCCGTGAAACGGGTGTACATGTCGCCTATAGTCTCGCTTGGTTGCATTCGAAAAAGCTCACAATCATACAATAAAATGTTAACTTTCGAGCCTTTAACTCTACTAGTTCTCTCATACGTGATTTCAAGTGTTCGCCAAATATCAAAAGCCGTTTCGCACGTAGAAATCCGATTGAACTCATTTTTGTCCAAAGCGTAAAATAAGGCATTCATAGCCTTTGCGTTTAAAGAAAAATACTTCTTCTCCAAATCCGACCATTCGTTCGTTGGTTTAGAGGGAAGTTGAAAACCGTTTTCAACGACATTCCATAAATCCAAATTTATAGAAATCAAGAAAACTCTTATTCGAGTTTTCCAATAAGTGTAGTCCAATCCGTTAAACAACGGTGGACGAAAAATCGATAAGCCCTCTTGAAAGCCATGAAGAGCCATTTCTCTCAGGTGTAAATCCGAAATGAGAAATATCGGGCTCTGATACCAATTGTTAGGATCGGAGTGGCACTAAGAGGGGGGGTGAATTAGTGCAACAGATTAAAACGTCAGTTTTGACAAATCTTTCGTACGATAAAAATCGAACTCGGAAGTGCTTAACTTGAAAGCGTATTCGTAAAGTTGTGCAGCAAAAGTAATGAGGAAATAAAGCATGTAAGAAGGTTTGCAGTAATGTAAATAGCAATAATGAAATGCAAACTAGAGATCACGCCGATTTTAAAGTGGTTCGGTCAAATGACCTACATCCACTTGCGAGGCCCTCTTCGATGAGGCTCCCACCTTCCACTAGCAAATCTCTTGAAGGGGAAGGGTAAATACCCCTCTTATAACTTTTTACAAGCGGTTCACACTCTTACAAATTTTCAGCAAGAAAGGAGGTGAACAATCTAGCAAATTGAAAACAAGACTTGCTAAGACTTTTCTAAGACCTTTCTCTCAATCAATTGCTTCTCCAAAAGTTGTTTTCTCAACTGAGATTTGAGGGGTATTTATAGGCCTCAAGAGGATTCAAATTTAGGCTCCAAAATTTGAATTCTCTTTGATTCCCGATGCCGACGGTGCCACCGCCTATCAGTGGCGGTGCCACTACCTGTCGATGTCTAACACTGACAGTGGACTGGCGGTGCCACTGCCCAGCTCTCGGGTGCTGAGCGGTGCCACCGCCTGGCTCTTGGGTTCTAGGTGGTGCCACCGCCTAATCTGGCGGTGCCACCGCCTACACTATTTCAGCTCACTGGTTGGGCTCCAAACTTGGCCCAAACCAGTCCGAACTCGGGCCCAATTGGCCCCTACTTGGGTTATAGGATTAACACCTAATCCTAACTTTAATTAACATGCTAACTACGAATTTAAAGATATTTCCTAAGCTATTACAAAGTCCGCAAGTCAAGACTTTTTCCGACGAGTTTCTAGCGAACTTCCGACGGTCTTCCGACGAACTCTCGGAAACCATTCTGCGGACTCCCGGCAAGCTCCTAGACTTCACGATTTGATCTTGGCGAGTTCCAACGAGCTTCTTCGGCAAGCTTCGCGAACTTCCAACGAACCTTTCGGCGAGCTTCCGAAAAACCCTTCGGCAAGCTCCCTACTCATTCTCGGCTAGTTCCAACAGCATTCCCGACGAGCCTTCGGACTTCTGTCGAACTCTCGAACTCACAACAATTCCTTCGCGCTTGACTTCGACACTTTGTTTCACTTTATGTCTTCATCGTTATCATAGTTAAACCTGCACACACAAACCAAAACTCTACTCCGATCTAGATAACTATTACAAAGCGAATTGACATTCTGTTGCCCGGCACGTCATTAGTTGGCACTTCGTCCAATTCTTCGGCGCATCGTCCTCTCTTGCAGCTTGTTGCCCAATCGGCGGTTGACCTCCGCAACCCCGATATCCTTAGCGCAATTCCGCTCTTGGCCCGATGCCTGATGTCCGAAGCCTTCTGCCATCCAATATCCTAACGTAATCTCCTCCGACGCAACGTCAATTCCTCCTACGTTAATTGTCTAATCCTGATCGAGTAGACCTGCATCACTCAAAATGCAGTTAAACATCTAAACATAATCAATTAGTTTCATCATCAAAATCCGAGATTCAATAGGTTTGACAGGGGACCTCTATAAATAGGAGGGATTCAGAGCCTCATAGGCTAGAGCCTTTACTTGCCTCTCCTATTCTCCTCCCCTCTCCACCTCAGAGCAGGCATGGAGTTTTGAGGAGCGTTGTCGTAGCCCGGCTGTGTGGATCACCACTAGAGAGGAGGATGCTTGACCTCTTTCACCCTCTCCTAAAGATCTACAAGGAAACAGGGATATACGATCTCCCTAGGTAACACAATCTACTCTATACGTAGTTTTAAGTTTCACGGATTTTACGCACCAATCTTCGCCCGACGACGAACATCTCTTTGGGAATCGGGGATTCTGTTTTCTTGTTCTTCCGCTGCGCATGTGATGTCGCCCCCAAAGATTTCCCAACAACTTCTTCCACGTCTTTCTTGTTTTTCAATAACAAATGCCCTAGAAGAAGATTCACCTTGTTCTTTCCTTCTGGCATCTTCATTTAGCAAATTGTCTTTAACCATATCTATAGTTAGAGTCCCCTCTAGGATGGAGTTACAAATTGTCACCACATATGTTTCCCAACTTTCTGGTAAAGAGCTGAGAAGTAGTAATCCTTGCATCTTATCATCTATATTCATTTTCATAGCAACCAACTTATTTGTAAGACTCTGAAATAGGCTTATATGCTCAAATTTACAAGCCTTCTAAGGAGAGAAATTCTATTTCTCACTGTCTTTTTCGCAAAGAGATTTTCTAACCTTTGTCAAACAACATCAGCTCTGGTTTCATCAGAAATATGCTTATACAAGTTTATATCCATCTATCTTCTAATATAGACAATGGCTTTTCTACGTTGAACTTCCCATTCTTCATCGTCCATAGAAGAAGGTTTATCTTTAATCTTGATAGGCTTATACAAATCTTTGTAATATAGCAAATCTTTCATCAGACGCCTCCAAGTGGAATAATTTGGTGAGTTCAATTTAATCATACCATCTGATTGCTCCATTTCAATCACACAAGAAAAACTAGCACCAAACAACTTGTTGCTCTAATACCACTTGTTGGGAAAAAAAACCTGTTAAAGCAGAATATTCTTTTCCCTCTTTGTGTATCAAAATGGGTTCCTCATCAAAATACCAACTTGATATCTAAATGAAAATATCAACAAGCACAGTATAAACAATAGAGCAAAAAATCAACCAGAGACCAAATCTTTTAACGTGGAAAACCCAATGTGGAAAAAACCACGGGATCGTAGTCCACCTCAAACTTCCACTATCAATAGTAATGATAACAGGTTTACAATAGGTCTTCTCTAGAATAACTAGAGGATCACAATAACATCAAGATCATAGATCTTGGCTCAAGAATAACATATCTTCATCACATACGGTGGATCTCCTCATAAGAGAATTATAGGTCTCACAAAGTAGATATAATAGGAAAGTACCTTAGAGAGGGTAAATTGTAGATCAACACCATTTTCTAATAGAGTTTGCTACAAGGATTCTCTATATAAAATTTGGGCCAAAACTGATAACGTTTGACTGTCGATCGTCAAGTAGAAAACTCAAAAACCTAATCTTTCTCTCTCCTCTTTTCTCTTTCTGCACCGCCACTCGTTGCACGCACCGAACGCTTGCACGCTGTGCTCTCTGATTTTTCTGCCCTCACCTTTTGTCCTTTTTCTTTTAATTATTGATTTGGGTTTAATAGGCCCAATTGTTCAAGCCCACATATGGGCTGGACCCAACAATAGCTTACTTCTTTTGCGCGTGGTGAATGAGTGGAATCTGTGTTTGTTCTATTAGGAGCTAAAGTTAGTTCCCGTTGCTCGGCAGGAGCCCCGGTTTGAGTTGATCGTTATGAAGCCGCCCCGAACCGGGAGTAATAGGCCTTTAGTTCCCTTGTGATATTAGTGGCATTCCAATCTAATCTTTGTGCCCGGAGTTCTAGGTATCCCGACTAAGAGTTTCGGGGGAGCTAGTACTAGATAAGAAGACATATTAGATTGGGTAGCTGAACTATGTCCCTATCGTGCTCAATCAAATAAATAAGTAGAATGGACAAAAGGTAGAGTCGCCTGTTGCTCCAGAGAAGAAGTAGAAAGTCCTGTTGAACGTTATAGGGCAATAGAAGTAACAAGACCTGTGTCTCGTCATCAAGTTTAAAGTAAAGTATCTGAAGTTGAAAGTAAAGTATCTGGGCTGGTTTTTGAACCCTTATTGTTAGTTGTATAGTAGACCGGCTCGGCTCTATCTAATAGTAGTAGACGTGATGTGTTTATTAATCTCTCTTATAGTTGTGTTTATTAATCTCTCGTATGGAGTAAGTAGGCAGGCGCATGAAATGAATAATCTACTAAGGTAGTAAGACGTTCAACAAGTGTTGGCTACGAAGCGGGAAGGGCAAAGCTTAGTCTCATGTTACGCGGCAGGAGCTCCCCGGTCGGGGAATCATAAAGTACGAGCAAGCTTGAGCGAAGGGGGCTTAATCCAGTTGCCTGGCTCTTCTCCGTCGCTTAGTCGTTCTTATAGTCACTAATTGTCAATTAGTTCCCCGTAGCATCATTAGTGATTAAGCTTTTTAGTGATAGAGCCACACTAAAAAGGTAGTTAGCCCACTAAGGGAGAATTATAGGTTGGCTTTTTAGTGGGTCAGGCTCGTAAGCTATGAAGTAAGGCAATAACTTATTATACAGAATTCTAACCGAGTCCTGTGTTCGAATATGAAGTAAGGTAAGCCTAACAATAGAGATAAAGAATACAAGTATGGAGTTTAAGAATAAGATAAAGGAGAGGAAGACCAATAGTAATGATAGTAATAATACGATAGTGTGGCAGTTCAGCCTGAAAGCGTTGGATAGTTATAATCAAAACCAAGGAAAGGTAAGAGAAGATCTGAATAAGTTCTATAAATCTACTACCCTTAACATAAAGTAAGGAAAACACCCTTATTTCGAGTCCAATGCAGGCAGTAAGTCAATAACATACCTGTATATCGAAATACAGGTATTATTCCGCTCGAATGTAACTTGAAGATCTAAAATCTTAACCTATTTTTCCCGCTTCTTCCTAAGCTTGTTGTACTGGTACAGGTAAGGCAAGTCGGGAAATATATCAATAAAAGGTTTTAGGAACAGCGCACTGGTTGTTTACAATTGAACTGCTCACTCAATACTCTCGGGTCGAGGCGCATAAGGGAGCTTCTTTGCCTATAAGACAAAAACTTTACTTGCTCTTAAAGCTATGCTATGGATTGGGTACTTAACATCTTTTATTAATCCCTTGTTTCATCTTTTGGTATTGTTGGCGCTGTGCAAGAATGCAAGTACGGAGTTTCAGAGTTAAAGTTAGGAATATGTTATTTTGTATTACATTTAAGCTTGAGTTACTTGGCTGGTCCTAAAACCTGGCATCTAAATCTTACTCCTTTACTAGTAAGAATAGAAATATTATAAAAATCGAAATAGGACCCTGGAGAGTGGAACTGAGTTGGGTGTCCCTAATGCCCCTTTTCTTTTCATAAGGAATTGAACTGGTACTGAGAATACCCGAACCTGGAACCAGGCCTTGAGCTACTGCTTCTAGGACTTTATCAACTACTAATTGGAATGCCAACTACACTACTTATGGGTATGGAACTCTTCTTAATAGATGGGACTACTCTTAATAGGATTTCACTACAGCCATCAGAGTACACCTAATACGGATAATCTTTTTACTTCTAACAAGGAATCAAACAAGTAAGCAGTAGGCCTAAACCCAGCAGTACGATCCGGTACCTACTCTTTGACTTATTGCCTTTATTTACTTGGAGAGAAGCCTTCCTTTATTGATATAATGTCTTTCTTAAGTCGGGTGCTTGTGTTGGCGATTAGTCCTTTCTTTGTCGGTGAGCGGGTTAGTTGACTTCTTGTGTCATTGTATACGAGAGATAGAAATGATAAATCCCATGTTGCAGAAAAAGCAAGTAAAGTAGTAGATCAAAAGAGGAAAGAAGGAATTGATTCAGATCTTAAGCACATAGTTACGTGGGCTAAGCGTCAAACAAAGGATAGATAAGGGGCTTTCTTTGTTATACGACAAAACCAGAGTAGAAGGATACTCGTATGAAGTGGATAAGTCCTTTGTTTTTATTAGTGTATAAGCCAGCCCTTTTTTGATTCTGCTGCTGGTTCGACCTTAACTTTACTTTCAGAGGCTAAAGAAGCAGAAGACTGCATCCCTTCCGGCAACAGATAAGCCTATGACCCCGAACACAATTTGAAAGAATTAGGCAAGTAGACAATTTGTTGCGCAACACTAATGGATGAGAGTTGTTGTTCTAAAGTGTTAGTCAGGGTTGCTTGGCCTTTATCTCTAATGCCGCGCAACTGACTATGTTTCTTGCGCAACAAAACCATTAGTGAATTTGAGAAAGTAGGGGATGCAGTGTTGAGTATAGAATGATCCTTTAGAACATCTCCTACTTCCGGAACAGGATAAAGAACTCAGGATGATAAGTACGAATGCTCTGGAGCAACGTGGGTTGCTGAAGAGCTAGACAGCGTACGTCGGGACGATGGGCATAAATCGTAGACCCTAGCAATGCAGCCCTTCTCTTTTTGAGCAGAAAGAATGCCTCTTGCGCCGCTCCCCTTTGAGGTTCTCTGGAACTCCAGTAAAAAGGGGTAAAATAGTAAGCCGAGGGAAAAGAAAAACGTCTGTCATAGAAGGAAGAAAATCCCCTATAGGTCCAGGTCGAAGGCTCTCTCTCTCAGAAGGGTAGCGAAGGAAAGAGCCATAGACTCTCTTAGCAATATAAGTTCACTGATTACGAGACAAGATATATGATTTTAGAAAAGACCTATTGTGCTCTTACGTGGGCCTCGCAATGCCTACGCCACTAAATGTTGAAACTATACGACTGCAAGGATGGACCCGCTTCAGTCTCTCTTTGAAAAGCCAGCCTCGGTTACATCCTTAGCCCCAAGAACATGAATAACAACAGGAAAGAGATTCAAAAAAAGAGAAAAGAGTTGCCTGCCAGAATAGGCTGCTAGAATCGAATAGGTTGTTAAGGAAGGAAGCAAGAACTAAGCTTCGCCCCTTGCAGTCTGCTACTAATTGTACCCTCCTTATGTCACTAATTATTATATAAGAAGAGGAATTGAAGAGGAATTGTCAATTAGTTCTTCAATTCCCCGTAGCATCATTAGTGATTAAGCTTGAGTGGAGGGGGCTTAATCCAGTTGCTTGGTTTTGTGCTAACGTCAAGAATTCTTGAAGGAAGAACGAGTTTGAACTCTATCTTCTATAATTAGCTCTTTTGGATAAACATCTACATATTTCCATTCTTGGTTTTGCTTGTTTCTAAAGATCCATTTAGTACCAATAACTAAATCGTCACTAGGTCTAGGAACAAGCTTCCATACCTCATTCATCTCAAATTGGTTCAATTCTTCTTGCATTGCAATGACCCAAAAATCATCTTTTAAGGTCTCGTCAATGCATTTAGGTTCAATTTGAGAAAGGAAGACGGTGTTAGCATAAAAATTCTTGAAAGAAGAACGAGTTTGAACCCCTTTTGATGTATCTCCTATAATTAGCTCCTTTGGATGAGCATCCATATACTTCCATTCCTTGGGTAAGAAAATTTCGGAAGAAGATGCATCCAAGTTGCTATTTTGAGGAGCGGGTTCATTTAAATTCAAATTATCAAAACCAAGATCATCATCAAAATCATTTTTCTTTAACTCAGAAATTTCATTAAAAACTACATGAATAGACTCTTCTATAACTAAGGTTCTTTTATTAAAAACATAAAAAGCCTTAGAAACGGAAGAGTAACCAAGAAAGATACCTTCATCGGATTTAGCATCAAATTTTCCTAAGACATCCTTTTCATTCAAAATAAAGCATTTACAATCGAAAACTTTAAAATAAGAAACATTTGGTTTTTTGTTATTCCATAATTTATAGGGAGTTTTTGATAGAGATGGTCTTATTAGAACCCTATTCATGACATAGCAAGCCGTATTAACGGCTTCGGCCCAAAAATACTTAGGTAAACTATGTTCATTTAACATGGTTCTTGTCATTTCTTGTAAATTTTTATTTTTTCTTTCAACTACCCCATTTTGTTGAGGATTTCTCGAAGTGGAGAAGTTGTGATTATATCTATTGGATTCACAAAAACTTTGGAAATCATGGTTTTGAAATTTGCCACTGTGATCACTTCAAATTGATGAAATCATGAAGCATTTTTTATTTTAAGTAAGTTTACAAAATTTAGAGAAACATTTGAAACAATCACTTTTGTGAGCCAAGAAATAAGTCCAAGTGTATTTACAATAGTCATCTACAATTACGAAGGTATATTTGCTTCCTCCTAGACTCGTTGTATCAATTGGTCCAAATAAGTCCAAATGGATCAATTGCAATGGTCTAGTGGTGCTAATTTGATTTTTTAGTTTGAAACTAGTTTTTATTTGTTTTCCTAGTTGACAAGCATCACACACTTTGTCCTTAACAAACTTTATATTGGGAATCCCTCGTACTAATTCTCTAGATGAAATCTTAGATATTAGTTTCATACTTGCATGGCCTAATCTCCTATGCCAAAGCCAAGCATCATCATTTAAAGCGGAAAAGCATATTTCATTACTAAGTTCATCAAGGTATGGTGTAGACATTATTTTATTTTAATAGACATTATTTTATTTTAAGACAATCATTGATATGTTATTGTTTGGTTTTTTAATAATGCACACATTAGATTCAAATCTACCGATGTAACCTTTATCGCATAATTGACTAATGCTTAAGAGATTATGTTTTAATCCATCAACTAGCAACACATCATCAATTGAAAAACTTGATTTGTTACCTATGGTTCCCTTGCCAATGATTTTACCTTTATTGTTATCTCCGAAGGTGACATACCCTTTGTTAGGATCGGAGCGGCACTAAGAGGGGGGGGTGAATTAGTGCAGTGGTGAAGTGCATAAACTTTTCACGATTTAAACACTTTTCGTACAAAGGTGCAATAAACTTTTCACGATTTAAACACTTTTCGTAAACTTCGTACGATAAAAGCAACGTTTTCGTTTAAAACCGTTTCGATTGCATTTTAACTTGAAGAGATAAGTAAGATGGAGACAAAGCAGTATAGCATTAAAGTGCAAATGATTTGCAGTAATATAAATGACAATAAGTAAATGCAAACCAGAGATCACGCCGATTTTATAGTGGTTCGGTCAAATGACCTACATCCACTTGCGAGGCCCCTCTTCGATGAGGCTCCCACCTTCCACTAGCAAATCTCTTGAAAGGGAAGGGTAAATACCCCTCTTACAACTTTTACAAGCGGTTCACTCTCTTACAGATTTTCAGCAAGAAAGAAGGAGGTGAACACTAGCAAATTGAAAACAAGACTAGCAAAGACTCTTCTAAGACTTTTCTCTCAATCACTTGCTGCTCAAAAAGTTGTAATCTCAGCTGAGATTTGAGGGGTATTTATAGGCCTCAAGAGGATTCAAATTTGGGCTCCAAATTTGAATTCTCATTGGGTTCCCGATGCTGGCGGTGCCACCGCTTGTCAGTGGCGGTGCCACCGCTTGTCAGTGGCGGTGCCACCGCCTGTCAGTGTCAGACACTAACAGTGGACGGGCGGTGCTACCGCCCAGCTCTCGGGCGCTGGGCGGTGCAACCGCCCAGTCTGGCGGTGCCACCGCTAGACCCTTCGGTTCACTGGTTGGGCTTCAAATTTAGCCCAAACCAACTCTAATTTTGGGCCCAGTTGGCCCCTAACCAGGATATAGGATTATCTCTTAATCCTAATTCTAATTACAAGTGAACTACATAACAAAAAAAACATCCTAAGCAAGTTTTCAACCGTGAACGTCGAGTCTTGTTCCGGCGAGCTTTCCGACGAACTTCTTCCAACGGACTCCCAGCAAGCTCCCGAACTTGTGATGACTTTAACGAGTAGCCGAGCCTTCTCGGTGATCTCCGTGAACCTCCGACGACCTCTTCGGCGAACTTCCGAAAATTCCGACAGGTTCCCAATTTCTTCTCGGTTGGTTCCGGCAGCATCTCCGACGATTCTTCGGACTCTTAAACGTCCATTGAACTTGACTCCGGTATTCTTGCTTTGTGTTTTCTGGTTATCGTAGTTAATCCTGCACACTTAACTCAATAATATGGATTAGATCAATTAACCCATCAATTGATTGTTATCATCAAAATCCGAGATTCAACAATCTCCCCCTTTTTGATGATGACAATCAATTGATGACGGAGTTAAACATAACTCCCCCTATCTATATGCCATATTATGAGAAGATAAAAACACTTGAATTCCATCCCATTGAATTCAAGCATAAACCGATAAGTTCCAACCGTAGAACTTATCGTTATTCTCATTAAGCCTAAGTAAATGCGAAACTTCGATGAAAATCATTTTCAAGTCGAATGATAAGAGACAATTTTTACTACGATAGGAGATAAAGATTTTCAACATAAATTTCATGATATACATGTTAGACATGCTTTCAAAATGATCAATCAATCTTGCGATATTCTGAAAGATTTTGCAAAGCATATATAAGTCATGCTATCAAAATGGTACAAGTCATATAAGACATTCATATCACATATAAGTCATGCTATCAAAATGGTACAAGTCATCACTTAGTCATCACTTCTCCCCCTTTGTCATCAACAAAAAGAGAATGAGACTTGAAGCACACAAATGAAAAATTCAGCATTCATCCGTTTTATCAAATCTCTTCTTTCTATAAATACCAAAAATTGTAGATGTACAAGGAAGAGATAGTGATGTAAAAAAAAATTTCACGTAGTAACTCCAATAAGTCAAGATCATAATTCGAATAGAAACCCATTCAAGTTCAATTCGTCAACTTGAAACTCATAATCAAGCCATTAATTTCGAGATTCATAAAATCATTAGAGAAAGAATATAACATTAAGATTAATCATTCAAATTTGCCAAAAATACTTATTCAGAATTTATCTTAAAAGAAAAAATCAGCATTCATCCAGAAGCATATATCCAGAATTTTAAAAATACATTTAAAAAGAAGGTTCAGTTTTCGTTCAAAAGATGACCAGCTTGGAACTTGAGATTAAGAGTAAACAGAACAAAATAAAAAGATACATCAATCCTTAGGAGGTAATCCATAGTGCTGATACATAACATCTATTTTTTGATTTAGTTGTCGTAGTTCCTTCAAAATTTCAATTTGCTGGAGTTGAATTTGTCTTTGCTGCGATTTGAGTTGGTCTTGTTGGAATTTGATCTGAGATAGTTCTGCCATAATGAGTCCTTCAGAGGATGAAACAGGAGCTAAAGGTGCTGCACCAAAGGGACTAGGAGGAGGAGATTCATTTCCCCTAAAAATTGGAGTTTCTGGTTGTTCTACTAGTGGAGGAATAGGATCAGTCCTTCTAGGTTGCCTTACCCATATTCCATTATTAAATGTGCACTTAAGTCTCTTTAGTAGATTTTTATTGATGATGTTATATCTATCACTTTGAATTGATTCTTCATCAGGTGGGATGCAAATGTCATAGGCACGAAGAAATCTAGTGATTAACCCCCCATATGGCAACATAATATCTTTAGCTGTAATGTCTTGCATGTGTTGCCGTATTGAGTATCCAAAACAGTTATGTTGACCGGTCATAATCCAATATATAGTGCTTATCTCTATTAGACTCATTTCATCAAGATGATATTGCTTAGGGAATAGTATGCTTGTCATGATATGATGAAGAATCTTAGAGTTAAAAGGTAGTAAGTGTTCGCAACTCTTGGGTATTATTCCGAAGTTCAAGTTTGCAAAAATGGTTTCGACAGCTTCGATGTAAGTTGCTCCTATTATATTAACATCCCATTTTCCTCTAAAATAGCAGCCCCTATCTTTTTCAGTGATTCCAATTAGTTCACAAATAGAATTATCAGAAATCCTAATTTGTGTTCCTAAAATATAAGTACTTAGGCTATCGTTATCTACCCATAGGTTTGCATAAAAGAGCCTAACTAATCTAGGATAAATTGGTTCATCTATTTGTAAGAGAGGTAGGGCCTCTAGATGAGCAAACCACCTAATGGGTTCTAAGTCTCCTAGTTCATCGAGATCAACGTGTTTACCCTTATGGATATATCTTGTTTCAAAATTTGAAAACCCAAGGGCGTCTTCTTTGGATCTAAAAAGATTGTGGTCATATGAATCTCCTTCAATCATTTTCCCTTTTGATCTCTTAGGAGCCATTTTCTAGACAAGATGATAAGAGAAATATGAAATTGTAATGAGTAGGTAAAACAAGAAGAAAGGGAAGGGAAGATTTTACCTTATGGAGTGTTTTTTGGATGATGGTGAGTTTGGACCAACAAGAATCCTTCTCCAAGGTTTGTAGAAGTTAGAATGAGGGATTGAGAGAGTTTGGGAGAGTTGGAGCAAGGGTTCCATGGGTTGGGGGCGGTGTCACCGCCGGCCCTAACCATTTGGGATTTATAGGGTGTCTCGGGCGGTGCCACCGCCAAACCGAGCGGTGCCACCGCCTGGTGCCCGAGCGCTCAGGCGGTGCTACTGTCGGTTCTGGCGGTGCCACCGCTGGCGTGATGCACTAGAATTTTTTTTTTTTTTTTTGATGTGTTTGACTCAAGATAATGAGTTGTACTTCAGTATATCATCTTGAATTGAAGGAGAATGATGAATTCAAATCCATCGAAGAACGAAAAAAGATAGACATTTTTCAAAAAAAATATATTCAAACAAGCTTATTTTCAGGAACAATTTAATATGCCTAGTTCCCTTCTAATGAATTCAAATTGTTTTTCATTTAAGGCTTTCATAAAAATATCTGCCAATTGATGCTTTGTGTCAATAAATTCTAAAACAACATTATTGTTAAGGACATGATCGCGTATGAAATGATGCCTAATATCGATATGCTTAGTTCTAGAGTGCTGAATTGAATTTTTGGTAAGACATATAGCACTAGTATTATCACATTTTATGGGAACATTTTTGAAGTGAATTCCATAGTCTTCTAATGTATTTTTCATCCAAACAACTTGTGCACAGCATGCACTCGCAGCAATGTATTCGGCTTCCGCCGTGGATAGTGCAACTGAATTTTATTTCTTGGAAGTCCAAGAAACAAGTGCATGTCCTAAAAATTGGCATGTACCGGATGTACTTTTTCTATCTATCCTGCATCCGCCAAAATCGGCATCTGCATAAGCTATTAAATCAAAATTTTCAGATTTTGGATACCACAATCCTAAATTTGGAGTTCCTTTAAGATACCTCAATATTCTTTTAACACTCTTAAGATTAGATAATTTAGGGTTAGATTGAAACCTAGCGCAAAGTCCTACACTAAATATAATATCCGGTCTAGTCGCGGTGAGATAGAGTAGACTACCTATCATTCCCCTATATGTTTTATGATCGAAATTTTTACTATTTTCATCCATATCTAACTTAGTCGAAGTGCTCATAGGGGTGTTTATTGCTTTTGAATTATCCATGTTGAATCGTTTTAACAATTCTAATGTATATTTAGATTGGTTAAGAAATATACCATCACTAAGTTGTTTGATTTGTAATCCTAAAAAGAAAGTTAATTCACCCATTAAACTCATTTCAAATTCATGACTCATACATTTGGCAAATGATTCATATAGTGATTCATCCGAAGAGCCAAAAATAATATCGTCAACATAAATTTGTACAATAAGAAAATTATTTTCAAAATGTTTGATAAATAATTTAGTATCAACCTTGCCTTTGTTAAAATTATTTAAAATAAGAAAGGAACTAAGCCTTTCTTACCAAGCTCTAGGAGCTTGTTTCAAGCCATAGAGAGCCTTAGTCAATTTGAATACATGGCTAGGAAGAAGAGAATTTTTAAATCCGGGAGGTTGTTCGACATATACTTCTTCAGAAATAAAACCATTCAAGAAAGCACTTTTGACATCCATTTGAAATAGTTTAAAATTATTACTACTAGCATAGGTAAGGAGCATCCTTATGGCTTCTAATCGAGCCACGGGAGCGAAGGTTTCTTTGTAATCGATACCTTCTTCTTGGTTGAAACCTTTGACCACTAATCTAGCCTTGTTTCTAACCACGATACCATTTTTGTCTTGCTTGTTTCTAAAGACCCATTTAGTACCAATGACTAAATGGTCACTAGGTCTAGGAACAAGCTTCCATACCTTATTCCTCTCAAATTGATTCAATTCCTCTTGCATTGCAATAACCCAAAAATCATCTTTTATGGCCTCGTCAATGCATTTAGGTTCGATTTGAGAAAGGAAGACGGCGTTAGCACAAAAATTCTTGAAAGAGGAACGAGTTTGAACCCCTTTTGATGTATCTCCTATAATTAGCTCCTTTGGATGAGCATCTATATACTTCCATTCCTTGGGTAAGGAAATTTCGGAAGAAGGTGCATCCAAGTTGCTATTTTGAGTAGGGGGTTCATTTAATTTCAAATTATCAAAACCAAGATCATCATCAAAATTATTTTTCTTTAAATTAGAAATTTCATTAAAAACTATATGAATAGACTCTTCTATTACTAAGGTTCTTTTGTTAAAAACCCGAAAAGCCTTAGAAACGGAAGAGTAACCAAGAAAGATGCTTTCATCGGATTTAGCATCAAATTTTCCTAAGGCATCCTTTTCATTCAAAATAAAGCATTTACAACCGAAAACTTTAAAATAGGAAATATTTAGTTTTTTGTTATTCCATAATTCATAGGGAGTTTTTGATAGGGATGGTCTTATTAGGACCCTATTCATGATGTAGCAAGCCGTATTTACGGCTTCGGCCCAAAAATACTTAGGTAAACTATGTTCATTTAACATAGTTCTTGCCATTTCTTGTAGGTTTCTATTTTTTCTTTCAACTACTCTATTTTGTTGGGGATTTCTTGGAGTGGAGAAGTTGTGATTGTATCCATTAACTTCATAAAGATTTTGGAAATCACGGTTTTGAAATTCGCCACCGTGATCACTCCAAATTGATAAAATCATGAAGCCCTTTTCGTTTTGAGTGAGTTTACAAAATTTTATGAAGCACTTGAAGCAATCACTTTTGTGGACTAAGAAATAGGTCCAAGTGTACCAAGTATAGTCATCCACAATTACAAACGCATATTTGCTTCCTCCTAGACTTGTTGTGTCAATTGGTCCGAATAAGTCCAAATGGATCAATTGTAGTGGTCTAGTGGTGCTAATTTGATTTTTTGGTTTGAAACTAGTTTTTATTTGTTTACCTAGTTGACATGCATCACATACTTTGTCCTTAGTAAACTTCATATTTGGAATCCCTCGTACTAATTCTCTAGATGAGATCTTAGATATTAGTTTCATGCTTGCATGGCCTAATCTCCTATGCCAAAGCTAAGCATCATCATTTAGAGCGGAGAAGCACATTTCATTACTTAGTTCATCAAGGTTGATGGTGTAGACATTATTTTGTTTTAATGCAATCATAGTCAAGTTATTGTTTAGTTTTTCGATAATACACATATTTGATTCGAATCTAACGATATAACTTTTATCGCATAGTTGACTAATACTCAAGAGATTATGTTTCAATCCATCAACTAGTAAAACATCATCAATAGAAAAACTAAATTTGTTACCAATAGTTCCCTTGCCAATGATTTTGCCTTTGTTGTTGTCTCCGAAGGTGACGTACCCTTCTTCTTTGCTAGTGAGCATAGAGAAATGAGATGGATCTCCAGTCATATGTCTTGAGCATCCACTATCGAGATACCATCTCTTGCTCCTAGCTTGTGGGTTTGTCTCTTCTCCTAAAGCCATTAGCGCGTAATGAGCAACTTGCTCGGTGTTGGACTCCTCTTCTTCGGACGCGCTTGAATCATCCCACGTTGCCTTGAGTGCCTTCTTCTTTGATGTTCTCTTTTTGGCTTGAGGACAATCGTTCTTGTAGTGTCCCGGTTTTTTACACTCATAGCAAATCACTTGGTCCTTCTTTTGTTCAACTTTATTTTTTGTATTATTTTTAAATTTATTTTTTCTTAAATATTTTTTAAAATTTTGAGTCAAAAGTGCAATGTCATTGTCACTGTCCTCATCACTTGATGTTCCTTTCAAGTGATCTTCTTGTGATGTAAGTGCCATATCCTTCCTGTTCTTTGGAAGGGGGTTCTCGAGTTTGTCGTGAGCTTGATATGTCATTTCGTAGGTCATTAGAGACCCAATAAGTTCTTCAAGAGGGAATGTTTTGAGGTCCTTGGCCTCTTGAATGGCCGTAACTTTTGGATCCCAACTTTTAGGAAGAGATCTTAAGATTTTGTTTACTAGTTCAAAGTTAGAAAAACCTTTACCAAGAGCTTTGAGTCCATTGATGACATCCGTGAAACGGGCGTACATTTCTCCGATGGACTCACTTGGCTTCATTCGGAAAAGTTCATAAGAGTGCACAAGGATGTTGATTTTGGACTCTTTCACTCGGCTAGTGCCTTCATGAGTGACCTCAAGAGTTCTCCAAATATCAAAAGCCGAATCACAAATTGAAACACGATTAAACTCATTTTTATCTAGTGCACAAAACAAGGCATTCATAGCCTTTGCGTTTAAAGTAAAAACCTTCTTCTCCGATTCATTCCATTCGCTCATCGGAAGAGAAGATTTTTGAAATCCGTTTTCGACAATAGTCCAAAGCTCGAAATCCACGGAAATGAGGAAGATCCTCATACGGGTCTTCCAATACATGTAATCCGACCCATTAAACATAGGTGGACGTGTGATAGAGTGTCCCTCATGCATGCCGAAGTAAGCCATCTCTCTTGGGTATTAAACCAAATATGAGAGTGAGCCTTGCTTTGATACCAATTGTTAGGATCGGAGCGGCACTAAGAGGGAGGGGTGAATTAGTGCAGCGGTGAAGTGCGATAAACTTTTCACGATTTAAACACTTTTCGAAAACTTCGTACGATAAAAGCAACGTTTTCGTTTAAAACCGTTTCGATTGCGTTTTAACTTAAAGAGATAAGTAAGATAGAGACAAAGCAGTATAGCATTAAAGTGCAAATGGTTTGCAGTAATATAAATGACAATAAGTAAATACAAACTAGAGATCACGCCGATTTTACAATGGTTCGGTCGAATGACCTACATCCACTTGCGAGGCCCCTCTTCGATGAGGCTCCCACCTTCCACTAGCAAATCTCTTGAAAGGGAAGGGTAAATACCCCTCTTACAACTTTTACAAGTGGTTCACTCTCTTACAGATTTTCAGCAAGAAAGAAGGAGGTGAACACTAGCAAATTGAAAACAAGACTAGCAAAGACTCTTCTAAGACTTTTCTCTCAATCACTTGCTGCTCAAAAAGTTATAATCTCAGCTGAGATTTGAGGGGTATTTATAGGCCTCAAGAGGATTCAAATTTGGGCTCCAAATTTGAATTCTCATTGGGTTCCCGATGCTGGCGGTGCCACCGCCTATCAGTGGCGGTGCCACCGCCTATCAGTGTCAGACACTGACAGTGGACGGGCGGTGCCACCGCCCAGCTCTCGGGCGCTGGGCGGTGCCACCGCTTGGCTCTCGGGTGCTGGGCGGTGCCACCGCCAGACCCTACGGTTCACTTGTTGGGCTTCAAATTTAGCCCAAACCAACTCTAATTTTGGGCCCAATTGGCCCCTAACCAGGATATAGGATTATCTCTTAATTCTAATCCTAATTACAAGTGAACTACATAACAAAAAAAAACATCCTAAGCAAGTTTTCAACCGCGAACGTCGAGTCTTGTTCCGACGAGCTTTCCGACGGACTCCCAACAAGCTCCCGAACTTGTGATGACTTTAATGAGTAGCCGAGCCTTCTCGGTGATCTCCGTGAACCTCCGACGACCTCTTCGGTGAACTTTCGAAAATTCCGACAAGTTCCCGATTTCTTCTTGGTTGGTTCCGGCAGCATCTACGACGATTCTTCGGACTCTTAAACGTCCATCGAACTTGACTCTGGTATTCTTGCTTTGTGTTTTTTGGTTATCATAGTTAATCCTGCACACTTAACTCAATAATATGGATTAGATCAATTAACCCATCAATTGATTGTTATCATCAAAATCCGAGATTCAACACCCTTCTTCTTTGCTAGTGAGCACAGAGAAATAAGATGGATCTCCGGTCATGAGCCTTGAGCATCCACTATCAAGATACCATCTCTTGTTCCTAGCTTATGAGTTTGTCTACTAATTTTGTCATTCATCATTGAATTATTTATAGTTTCTTTAGGAACCCATATTAACTTATGTGGACTAATTTTCTTAAATGGACATTTGTAAACAAGATGTCTGGATTTACATGAAAAGTTACATTTTAAATGAGGTGAAAGATGTAATGTGGGTCATTTAATGAAGGTGGTAGGATTTTAGTGAGATCCTCTCATAAAACCAATTCCACTTCTATTTGCGATGTGACCCTTGTTTGCAAGGATCTTGTCCAAGCCTTTGCTATAGACCTTACCTTAAGTAGCAAATTCTCATTTTTTATTACTTCTAAGTGTTCCCACTTAGAGCATGGAGGAGTTTGAAGACTATTAAGCTTATTTTGTAGTAAGGCATGCTCTTTCTTTAATAGATTGAACTTCTTACTAACAGTTCTACACTCATCAAATAATTCATGAAAAGTAATAGAAAGTTCATCGAAAGATAAATATTTATTAATTAAATCACATACCTCTCCTCTTAAAGTTATTAGTGCGAAGTTTGCTTCCTCTTTGTTGCTAGCTTCTTTATTCTCGGAATCACATGAGTTGTCCCAAGTCGCTTTTAAAGCTTTCTTCTTCTTTGGTTGCTTCTTCTTGGCTTGGGGGCATTCATTTTTGAAGTGCCCTAGCTTCTTGCATTCGTAGCATATTACTTGGTCCTTTTTATGTTCAAGTTTGTTTTTGGTGTCATTTTTAAATTTTTTCTTTCTTATAAATTTTTTAAATTTTTGAGTTAAAAGTGCAATGTCATCGTCACTGTCCTCATCACTTGATATTCCTTTCAAGTGGTCTTCTTGTGTTCTAAGTACTATATCCTTCCTGTTCTTTGAAAGGGGGTTCTCGAGCACTTCATGAGCATGACCCGTCATTTCGTAGGTCATTAGAGACCCAATAAGTTCTTCGAGAGGAAATGTTTTAAGGTCTTTGGCCTCTTGAATGGCTGTAACTTTTGGATCCCAACTCTTTGGAAAGGATCTAAAAATTTTAGTTACTAGTTCAAAGTTAGAAAAATCTTTACCAAGAGCTTTGAGTCCATTGATGACATCCGTGAAACGGGTGTACATGTCTCCAATGGACTCACTTGGTTTCATCCGGAAAAGTTCGTAAGAATACACAAGAATGTTAATTTTGGACTCTTTCACTCGGCTAGTGCCTTCATTAGTGACCTCAAGAGTTCTCCAAATATTAAAAGCCGAATCACAAATCAAAACGCGATTAAATTCATTTTTGTCAAGTGCACAAAATAATGAATTCATAGCCTTTGCGTTTAAAGTAAAAACCTTCTTCTCCAATTCATCCCATTCGCTCATCGGAAGAGAAGATTTTTGAAATCCATTTTCGATAATATTCTAAAGCTCAAAATCCATGGAAATAAAGAAGATCCTCATACGAGTCTTCTAATACGTGTAATCTGACCCATTAAACATAGGCGAACGTGTAATAGAGTGACCCTCTTGCATGCCGGAGTAAGCCATCTCTCTTGGGTATTAAACCAAATATGAGAGTGAGCCTTACTCTGATATCAATTGTTAGCATCGGAGCAGCACTAACAATGGGGGGGGGGGAGTGAATTAGTGTAACAGATTAAAACTCGTAAGTTTGAAATCAATTTCGTAAATGTATAGAGATTTCAATTCGACGAAGGATGACTTAGCTAAAATAGCTTGAGTAAAGGTAGTCAAGAGTAGGGAGATGAAAACCAAACGATTTGCAGCTAAGTAGAGAAATGGTTCAGAAAATTAAACACTCACACATTCAAGGAACACCACGATGTATAGTGGTTCGGTTAAATGACCTACATCCACTTTCGAAGCCTTCTTCGATGAGGCTCCCAACTTCCACTAGCAAATTACTTTGAAGGGGAAGGACTAAATACCCCTCTTACAACCTTCTTACAAGTGGTTCACACTCTTACAGATTTTTTTCAAAGAGAAAGAGGGAGGTGAACACTTAAGCTATTGAAAACAAGACTTTGCTAGAGCTTTTTCTCACTTTCTAACTTCTCAAAAAGGTATTTTCTCTGCTAAAAATTGAGGGGTATTTATAGGCCCCAAGAGGATTCAAATTTGGGCTCCAAATTTGAATTACTTTTGGGTTTCCTAGTGCTGGCGGTGCCATCGCCTGTCAGTGGTGGTGCCATCGCCTGTCAATGTCTGACATTGACAGTGTACTAGTGGTGCCACCACCGGACCTCTCAGGTTCTAGGCGGTGCCATCGCCTGGACTATTCCAGCTCACTGGTTAGGCTCCAAACTTGGCCCAAACCAGTCCAAACTCGGGCCCAATTAGCCCCTAACCAGGTTATAGGATTAACCCTTAATCCTAACCTAAATTATATGCAAACTATGAAATTAAGACATAGCCCTAAGCAAATTTTTAACCGACAATGTTGAGTTTCCTTCCAATGAGCTTTCCGGCAAACTTTTGGTGGACTTCCGATACACCCTCAGATTTCTTCCAACAGACTCCTAATAGACTCTCGGTCTTGTGGCAAGTTCAACGAGTCTTTAGCAAGTATCCGAACCTTCTCGATGATCTCCTGAACCTCCGATGATCTTTCCGGCGGACTTTCGAAAACTTCGGCAAGTCCTTGATTCTTTCTCGGTTGGTTCCAACAACACTTCTGATGATTCTTCGAACTTTCGACGGACTCTCGAACACCCATCAAACTTGACTATGGTAAACTTGCTTTATGTCTTCAAGCTATCATAATTAATCCTGTACACTTAACTCAATAATATGGATTAGATCAATTAACCTATCAATTGACTTCATTATCAAAATCCGAGATTCAACACTCTCATGGTGATAATTCAAAGAAGGACTACTGATCCGCTTTGGATCAATCGATTACAAGAACATTAACGAACAACTAGCAAAGATCCGACAAACCTCCACCATTCAGGAGTACCAAACCAGATTTGAAAGGATATCTAATTAAACTCATGATTGGTCTAAAAAATAGCTATTAGGGACCTTCATCGAGGGCTTGAAGCCAGAGATCCGGGGAGAAATTAGAACATGACAACCGTACATGCTTATGGCAGCCATCTCTTTTGTACGACTTCAAGAGGAACAATTGAACCATGAAGCCCAGAGGACTAGAATCACTCCCCAACCAGCAATATTGAAGCCCTCAGCCACCCCTACTATCATCCAAGCCCCTACACCAAAAGGGTTGACAAGAGAAGAGCTTCGGGAGCAATCTGCAAAGGGGTTCAAACTTCTTGTGATTGAACCAGTAGAAGAAGAGGTCATTGAACATCCAAAAGAGAGCCTTGGACATGAAGAAGAAGATGCGGAAGAAGAGCCACAACCGACCAACCATGCACTAGCTGGCTACTCAAACCCGCAAATGATGAAAGTTGGAGGCTTTCTCAAACAACAACCTATCACTATTCTCATCGACTCGGGTAGCATTAATAACTTCCTAAATAGTAAGGTTACTGCTCAGATGGCGCTCCACATCGAAGGTTGTAGCAAATTCTGTTAGGAAAAGAGTCGGCACTAAGAGGAGCGGTGAATTAGTACATCGGTAAAACTTACGTCGGTTTAAAACTTTGTTGCGATTAAATCTATTTCCGATGAAAAACTATTTCATAAAGGTATTAACTTTGAAAGTATATGGAAGAGCATAGTGGATGTAAAACAAGTAAAGTGGTTTGCAGTAAAGTAAATTACACAAGAGAAACGCAAACCAGATTTTTATAGTGGTTCGGTCGTCGTGACCTATATCCACTTCACCGATTCCTCTTCCATCAAGGCTACCAGCATCTACTATTGGTCTTCTTTCAATAAGAGAATACCAACTACCCTTTTACACCCCTCTTCTCCTTTTCATAGGTTTAGGAGACAACCTTTTACAGCCCTCTTTAATAAGATATCCCTATCACACCTCCCTTAGAACTCTCTCTAAGCTTGGGCAGGAGGGAACTCAACTTTCTAAGGTTTACAACATTAGAATCACAAGGTTTTGCTCAATATTTCTTAGTTTTCTATGCAGGAAGAGCAAGGGTATTTATAGACCCCAAATGGATCCAAATTTGAAGCCCAAAATTTCAAGGTACGGGTGGTACCACCGCCTGCACTGGGCGGTACCATCACCCAGACTAGTGGTACCACCACCCAGATAGTCTTGGAGACTGAGTCTGGGCAGTACCACAGCCCAGATTGATGGTACCACCACCTGACATAGTCTCGGAGACTGTGCCACGATGGTTTCACCTATTTGGTCACTATTTGGGCCTTTATTTGGGCCTTTCTCTTCGCCCAACATAGCCCAAACTTGATCCAATTGTCCTCTAATTGGGTTGACCTAATTATAATCCCATTTATGTGCTAACTATGAATTTTAAGATATTTACTAAGCTAAACAAAGTCCGTAAGTCTAGGTTTCTTCAAGCAAACTTCCGATGATCTCTCGGCAATGTTCCAGCGGACTCTCGGCAAGCTCCTGAACTTCACGATGATCTTCTTAGAGAGTTCCAATGAGCTTCTTTGGCAAGCTCCTAGACTTCTCGATAAATTCCTGTAGATCTTTTGACGAACGTCCAAACTTCCGACGAACTCTCGAACTCCCAACAAAATCACGTTCTTGACTCCGGGATTTCATTTTGCTTTATGCCTTGCTATCATAGTTAATCCTGCACACATAAAACACACTTAAATCTAGACAATTATTACTAAACATGAATCATGTTGTCCGGCATGTCATTGGTCCATCGACGCTTCGACCGATTCTTCGACGCATCGTCCTCTCTTGCGACCTATTGCCCAATCGGCTAGTTGACCTCCGCAACTCCAATTTTCTTGACGTAATATCTGCTCTTCTTAGCTCGATGCCTGAATCCATAGCCCGAAGCCTTCTATCGATACGTCATCCGATCCTCCGACTAGACGTCCAATCTTTTGACATGTTCCACTGTCCCAACATAATTCTTCCTGCTTTAATTGTCTCATCTTGATCGAAGCATCCTGCATCACTCAAAATGTAGATCAATTCATAAACACTTATCGATTAGTTTCATCATCAAAATTTGAGATTCAATAATCTCCCCCTTTTTTATGATGACAACCAATTGATGATAGAGTTTAAACAAACTCCCCCTATAAATATGTCATATTGATAGAGACTCTTGGATTCAAAAATTTGAGTAACATGTTATCATAAACTTATGCATAACATCATACTTCTCCCTTTTTGTCATCAACAAAAAGGAGAAGTACAACTAGCAAGTGTTTTTAGACATCCAAGTTCAAATCATTGCATAATAAATCTCAAGATTTATCATCATTGCAAGCTAGCAAAAATTTTGAGTTTTACATCATGTAAGCTAGCAATATTTAAGATGTTCAAGAAGGCAACTTTTGCTTCTTGAAATATGCAAGTTGGCAATCTTTGCTTCTCTTTTGAGATGAGCAAGCTAACTTGTTTTTGCATCTTCTTAACTTGTGCAAGTTAACAAGTTTGCCTCTTTTCATGATGTGCATACTAGAAATTCTTTCTCCCCCTTTGTCATTGGCAAAAAGAGAGGAATAACAAAACAATGGTGTAATTCATCAATTTTCAAATTATGACAAAAATAAAGTGTCATTCTTATTTCAGTATGTCATAATTGAGATAAACCTTAAATTTAAATTTAATTCAAGTCAATACAATTTTAATCATGATTCTCATACATGATATGCAATACATCAAATACATCATCATAATAAAATAATAAGTATTGCATGCATCATTTTTGAATAAGCTAGCAACTTTGCTTCCTAGAAAGTTTTTCTCCTTGCAATTTGTGAGCTAGCAACTTTTACACATGAAAGTTGGCAAAATTTTTTATATCTTTTGGGATGAGCAAGCTTTTTGCTTCTTCTTAAAGTATGCAAGCTAGCAAAATTTCTCTCCCTTTGTCATTGTCCAAAAAGAAGGGAAGAAAATAATTTTGTAATTCTTTTTTCCTTTACAACAATTTTCAAATCATGACAAAGGTAAATAACAAAGATAAAAAATCATGAATGTCAAAATAATTTTTTTATCATGAATATTTCATCATTGCATGCATCAATATCATAAGTTGAAGTATTGCATGCATAATACCAAATCACCAATTATAAGTACATCAATATTCTAATCATTATTTTAATAATAAAAAAATCAAGTCATGAATGTCAAAATCATAGTATTGCATGCATTCATATCATCACATGAAGAATATCAAGAAGAACTTGGTGATGAGATATACTTCATGTATACAAGGAATTTTATATAATAAAATTTAAGTCATAAACTTTAAAAGATGTCAAGTAACATATCATGGTTTATTAGAATAAGTTTTTTTTTTAGTAAATAGCAAAAAGAATAGTAGGAGAACAAGATCTCAATTCATGCATATCAACAGATATGATTCACTTTGACAAATATCATTTTTAGTAAATAACAAAAAGAAACATGGGAGTTAAAAAATAATATTTTGATTCATAGAAAAATTTCAAGTATCAATATCGAGAATTCAAGATCATGATATAGATGAAGACATTCTTATAGTAAGAAGATGTCATGAGAGAACACATAAACGATCTCGATTTATGTATAATATCTCTCAATTCATTATGAATCATAAAAATTATAATTCTGAAAAATTATGATTCATTTAGAAAATCTCCTCTTAAGAAAGCACCAAGTAAAATCATAGGAGAATGATTAAAAAAAAATCTTGATTCATAATAAATCTTAATTTGTAAATATCAAGGAATTGAGATCATGATTTGGATAAAAAAAAATTTATTCAAATTTAAATCATCAAAATCACTTTCATAGTTTAAGAGATTCAAAATAATATAAATATATATTTCAATCTCTTATTCAAAACTCGATAAGATAGAGATGTTTCATTTTAAGTTGTTAGTTTCATACAAGTATGCCTTTGTCTTTTCATGCCAAATAAGAACATGCATCAATCATTTAGGATCAAAAAGTAAATTTCTTCATAAAAACCATCAAGATCAATAAACCATAAATTACTCAAAAATCATCATTTCTTCAAATCATCATGCATAGATTCACATTGAGCATGATATCAAACCTATTAACATTTTCATTAAGACATCAAGTATAGTTTCAATCAAAATTGAAAATCATCAAGATACACATTATTTCTTCTTGAAAAAAACATACATAGGATTATCATTAGATTTAAATCTAATATTTTATTCATCAAACATGCAATTTTCATAATCATTACTAGAAGGATAAGCATGATTCCTAAAATTTTTATTTTTAGCATTATTCATTACATTATTAAACATGTAATTTTCAAGAAAAATAATTTTTCTAAGCTAAAATAAAAATAACTTATGCAAAGCATTATGTTATTTCGAGATGTTTGAGTATTTTATCTCATTGTAGAAAACCGTTAAGGCATAGTTTGTCACCTCGCCTTTGTTGGATTGTCCTTCATCTTTGGATGAGCTCGTTTCGTCCAAGATTGCTTCATTCTTCTTGCGTTCATAGTAATTAGTTACATTCTTTTTAAGTCTATTTTTGTTTTTTAATTTTTGTTTTATGAACTTTTTAAATTTCATAGTGAGGAGTTTAAGTTCACAATCACTTGAGCTTATGCTCGAGTTGTCTTCAATTATTCTAAGTCCAAAATCCTTCGTGTTTTTTGGAAGAATGTTTTCTAAGTTCGTTTTATGCATTATGCGCCATTTCGTATGTCATTAATGAACCAAAAAGTTCTTCAAGTGAAAAATTATTAAGATCTTTTGCCTCTTGTATTGCAGTTACTTTTGAATCCCAGTTCTTATTAAGAGAATATAAAATTTTGTTTACAAGTTCAAAGTCTGAAAAACTTTTACCAAGTACTTTTAAACCATTGACGACATCCATAAAATGAGTGTATATGTCTCCAATGGTTTCGCTTGGTTTTATATAAAAAAGTTTAAAATCATGCATCAAAAAGTTGATTTTTGAATCTTTAACTTTGCTAGTGCCTTCATGTGTGATTTCAAGTGTATGTCAAATGTCAAAAGCTGTTTCACAAGTAGAAACCAGATTAAATTCGGTTTTATCTAAGGAGCAAAATAGAGCATTCATAGCTCTAGCATTTAAAGAAAAGGTCATCTTTTCCAAATTATTCAAATGTTTCATTGGAAGAGAAGACCTTCGAAAACCATTTTTCATAATACTTCATAAATTTAAATCCAAAGAAAGTAAGAAAACTCTTATTCGTGTTTTCCAATATGTGTAATCTGTCCCATTGAACAAGGGAGGACGAGTGAGAGAAAGTCCCTCTTGAAAGCCAAAAAAAGTTATTTCTCTTAGGTGTTAAACCAAATGAGAAATAATGAGGCTCTGATATCAATTGTTAGGAAAAGAGTCAGTACTAAGAGGGGGGGTGAATTAGTGCATCGGTAAAACTAACGTTGGTTCAAAACTTCGTTGCGATTAAATCTGTTTCCGACGAAAAATCATTTCATAAAGGTACTAACTTTGAAAGCGTATGGAAGAGCATAGTGGATGTAAAATAAGTAAAGTGGTTTGCAGTAAGGTAAATTGCACAAGAGAAACACAAACCAGATTTTTATAGTGGTTCGGTTGTCGTGACCTACATCCACTTCACCAATTCCTCTTCCGTCAAGGCCACTGGCATCCACTATCAATCTTCTTTTAATAGGCAAAGACCAATTACCCTTTTACATCCCTCTTCTCCTTTTCATAGGTTGAGGAGACAACCTTTTATAACCCTCTTTTACAAGGTATCCCTCTCACACCTCCATTAGAACTCTCTCTAAGCTTTGGGAGGAGGAAACTCAACTTTCTAAGGTTTACAACTTTAGAATCATAGGGTTTTACTCAATATTTCTTACTTTTCCATGTAGGAATAGCTGAGGTATTTATAGGCTCCAAATGGATTCAGATTTAGAGACCAAAATTCAAACCTCCGAAATTTTAGGGTACGGGCGGTACCACTACTTGCAGCTTGACACTAGGCATTACCATCATCCAGACTAGCGGTACCACCACCTAGACTGGTAGTACCACTGCCTGAGATAGTCTTGGAGACTGTGCCATGATGGTTTCACCTGTTTGGTCACTATTTGGGCATTTCTCTTAGCCAACATAGCCTAAACTTGGCCCAATTGTCCCCTAATTGGGTTGGCCCAATTATAATCCTAATTATGTGCTAACTATGAATTTTAAGATGTTTACTAAGCTAAACAAAGTATATAAGTCTAGGTTTCTTTAGGCGAGCTTCCGGCGATCTTCCGACGATCTTCCGACGAACTTCCGACGATCTCTCGGCAATGTTCCAGTAGACTCTTAGCAAGCTCCTAGACTTCATGATGATCTTCTTAGCGAGTTTCAATGAGCATCTTTGGCAAGCTCCTGGACTTCTCGGTCAATTCCTATAGAACTTCTGACGAATGTCCGAACTTCCGACGAACTCTCGAACTCCCAACGAAATCACGTTCTTGACTCCGAGACTTCATTTTGCTTTATGCCATGCTATCGTAGTCAATCCTGCACACATAAAAAACACTTCGATTTTGATAATTATTATTAAGCATGAATCATGTTGTCTGGCATGTCATTGGTCCATTGATGCTTCATCCGATTCTTCGGCGCATTGTCCTCTCTTGTGGCCTAGTGCTCAATCGACCAGTTGACCTCCACAATTCCAATTTCCTTAGCATAATATATGCTCTCCTTAGCTTGATGCCCAAATCCATGGCTCGAAGCCTTCTGTCGATACATCATCTGATCCTCTGGTTAGACATCCAATCTTCTGACATGTTCCACCGGCCCAACATGATTCTTTATACTTTAATTGTCTCATCCTGATCGAAGCATCCTATGTCACTCAAAATGCAGATCAATTCATAAACACTTATCAATTGATTTCATCATCAAAATCTAAGATTCAACAAATTTGACGTAAAGGTCATCGACGAAAGAATCCTAAAGTGTGACCAAAGATGTCCGCAGGTGAAACTATTATTGCAATACCAAGAAATTATCACTGACTTCTTCCTCCTACTAATTGATAACTATGAGGCCATGCTTGGCATAGAATGGTTGATGATGCTAGGTGATGTATCTTAGAACTTCTCCAAATTAATTATGAAATTCTACTGCAAAGGCAAACAAATCATCCTACACGGGGAGCACGGAAGCAACGTAACCATCGTTTCGACCCAACGAATGGAGAAAGTTTTATACAAGGTAAATGGTAGCTTTTTGATGCATCTCTAGTAGTAACCAGGGGAAGAAAATAGAAATTGAAGATCAAAATCTCACCCAATTGCTTGTTGAATTTGTTGACATTTTTGCTAAGCCGCGTATTCTTCCTCCTACTCGGCAACATGACCATCAGATTCCAATCCTTCTGGACAAGCCACTAACAAACACTCGGTCGTACCAATATCCTCACCTCCAGAAGGATGAAATTGAAAAGATTGTAAAGGAGATGCTTGAAACAGGGGTGATTCGACTAAGTTGCAGCCCCTATTCCTTACCGGTGCTACTTGTGCGCAAGAGGGATGGAACTTTGCAGATGTGCATTGACTACCGAGCTTTAAATAGCATCACCGTCAAGGACAATTACCCAATACCAGTGGTCGATAAACTTCTTGATGAGTTAAAAGGAGCTTGAGTCTTCACGAAGTTGGACCTCCGATCCGATTACCACCAAATTCAGATATATGAAGACGACATTCCAAAAACTACATTCGACACACATAATAGCCATTATGAATTCTTGGTAATGCCTTTTGGACTCACTAATGCTCCTTCAACCTTCTAAAGTCTCATGAACGATATTTTTCGGAGCTTTCTTCATAAATTTGTGCTGGTATTTTTCGATGATATTCTCATTTACAGCCCTTCTCTTGAGACTTACTTTCAGCATTTATGGGTTGTTTTGACGATCCTTCAGGAGAATACTCTTTTTGTTAAGCAGCTAAAGTGTAATTTTCTCTAGTAAAAAGTAGAGTACCTTGGGCACATAATATCAGAATGAGTGACGGTAGACCCAATAAAAATTAAAGCAATGTAAGGCTAGCCGAAACCTACAAACATGAAATTACTATGCAGGTTTCTTGGACTAACGGGCTACTACCGAAAATTTGTTAAAGACTATGGGAAGATCAACGCACCCCTCACTTCTCTACTGAAAAAAGATACCTTCCAATGGTTAGACAAAGTCTCGGCTACATTCGACAAACTTAAGGCAGTCATGATGACGACGCCGGTGTTAGCGCTATCAGATTTCAACCAACCCTTCATCATTGAGGTTGCCATGTTTGGAGTCGGAATTGGAGTCATTCTCATGCAAGATGGTCAACTACTCACATACACTAGCAAGGCATTATCTCCCTCCCATCAAAATATGTCAATATATAATAATGAGATGCTCGCCATTGTGCACGCAGTAACGAGGTAGAGACCCTACTTGATCGGTCGGTGATTTCAAATTAAAAGCGACCATAGAAGCCTCAAGTACTTTTTGGAGCAAAAGATATCATCCCATGAGCAGCAAAAATAGGTAACCAAACATATTGAATTTGATTATGAAATTATTTATAAAAAGGGGAAAGAAAATGTTGTTGCAGATGCACTCTCAAGGCTACCTGAGCAAGCAAAGTTTTCAGCCATCTCCATTCCTACCACTAGCCTCCTCGAGGACATTAGGGAAGAATGGAAGAAGGATCCAAAGATCAGCAATATCATAAAAAAATTGGAGGAGGATCCAAGTGCAATAGCCCACTATACTTGGGATTCGAGGGATCTACGCTACAAAGGTCACATTGTGCTTATACCTGACTCCCCTTGCATCAAAATCATCCTACATGAAATGCACTCTAAACCTTTAGCAAGGTACTCCAGATTCTTGAGAACCTACAAAAGAGTGAAACAAAATTTTTATTAAAGATGGATCAAAAAAAATATTGCTGAATATATGGCACAATGTGATGTATGTCAACAACACAAGGGTGAAACAGTGGCAAATCCAGGGAAGCTACAACCACTACCCATACCGGACTTGGTGTGGACTGACATCTCCATAGACTTCATCTAAGGGCTACCACCTTCCAAAGGTAAAAGCACAATTCTCGTGGTGGTTGATCGATTTACAAAATATACTCATTTTTGTGCTGTACAAAATCCCTATACTACTACTACTATTACCCAGATTTTCATAGAAAATATTGTTAAACTATGTGGGATACCAAGGTCCATTGTAAGTTATTGTGATAAGATCTTCACTAGTAAATTATGGACCGAGTTATTTCAATTACAAGGCACAAAATTTAAGATGAGCACAACGTATCATCCATAAAGTAATGACCAAACAGAGGTGGTAAACAGGTGTTTAGAAACTTAAGGCAGTCATGATGACGACGCTGGTGTTAGCGCTACCAGATTTCAGCCAACCCTTCATCATTGAGGTTGCCACGTCTGGAGTCGGAATTGGAGTCATTCTCATGCAAGATGGTCAACTACTCACATACACTAGCAAGGCATTATCTCCCTCCCATCAAAATATGTCAATATATAATAATGAGATGCTCGCCATTGTGCACGCAGTAACAAGGTAGAGACCCTACTTGATCGGTCGGTGATTTCAAATTAAAAGCGACCATAGAAGCCTCAAGTACTTTTTGGAGCAAAAGATATCATCCCATGAGCAGCAAAAATAGGTAACCAAACATATTAAATTTGATTATGAAATTATTTATAAAAAGGGGAAAGAAAATGTTGTTGCAGATGCACTCTCAAGGTTACCTGAGAAAGCAAAGTTTTCAGCCATCTCCATTCCTACCACTAGCCTCCTCGAGGACATTAGGGAAGAATGGAAGAAGGATCCAAAGATCAGCAATATCATAAAAAAATTGGAGGAGGATCCAAGTGCAATAGCCCACTATACTTGGGATTCGAGGGATCTACGCTACAAAGGTCACATTGTGCGTATACCTGACTCCCCTTGCATCAAAATCATCCTACATGAAATGCACTCTAAACCTTTAGCAAGGTACTCCAGATTCTTGAGAACCTACAAAAGAGTGAAACAAAATTTTTATTAAAGATGGATAAAAAAAATATCGCTGAATATGTGGCACAATGTGATGTATGTCAACAACACTGCTAGTCATAAGTGCCCAGCAAGCCAATCACGTGAGTGATGGCACGTGTGACTTGATACAGAATCTTTTTGCTTATTATATTTTGGCATATATCACTTTATAACTATTGCATAAATGCATATATATTGTGATGTCCTTGGATTTGTGCAATGGGAATCGGATCGTGATGAGATCACGATAATGAGATCGATTCACCTTTAAACACATATCCTAAATAATCCCGGTCATAGGTTACTCGAGAGGGACATCGTGATAACCGGATAGACTGGTGTGCTGTATACCCGTCCATATGATGGATGCAGCTGGTCTCATAGCTGCTCGTGTAGGGACACTAGGGATACAGTACAGGTGCTCATTGGAGAATGAGTTCACTGATTGATCCGCTTACGGAATGCTGGATGGTTGATGATGCCTTATTGTCAGACAACGATTCCGTAGTCCTAGTGGTGTATCTGGTTCTTAGACTTGAGACACCAAGGATGTCCTGTATGAGTGCTCCACTCTTTGATACCAGACTTATAGGTTTGGCTGTTCCCAGATCTAGTACAGCTGGTCATTGGGAGTGGTAGTCGACCTTACGAGGGCTATTGAGTGTCGATAGAGGATCATCCACTCTCGGTATCATGAGAGGAATATCCCATGTGTTCTTGCTCAGACAAATCCCTGGCCAGGGTCATTCGGGTTGAGAGAGAAAGAGTTCTCCGGGAGAATCCGATTAGAGCGAGACTCGAGTAGAAACCGTATGGGTCTGACAGCACCATGCTCGATATACGGTCTCTGGGATATTAGATGGATGAGGGACTATAGGTACATGGTAACTGAGGACAGACAGGTCCAATGGATTGGATTCCCCTGTATCGTCTGGGGACTACGGCGTAGTGGCCTAGTACTTCCGTAGTCGATGAGTCAAGTGAATTATTACAGAGATAATAATTCACTTAGTTAGAAAGAGTTCTAACAGGTATGACTCACGGCCAGCTCGATATTGGGCCTAGAGGGTCACACACATATGGTAGGCATTGCGATGAGTAGAGGTTCGGATATGAGATATCCGACGGAGCCCTTGTCTTATTGGATGCAGATCCAATACCCACTAGGGAAAGGACCCATTAGGGTTTTGACACGGGATGTCTATAAATAGGAGGGATTCACAGCCTCATAGGCTAGAGTCTTTGCTTGCCCTTCCTATTCTCCTCTCCCTCTCCACCTCAGAGTAGGCCTGGAGTTTTGAGGAGCGTCGTCGCAACCCTGCTGTGTGGATCACCGCTAGAGAGGAGGACGCTTGACCTCCTTCACCCTCTCCTAAGGATCTGCAAG
Organism: Musa acuminata AAA Group; assembly: GCF_036884655.1. Lineage (NCBI taxonomy): Eukaryota > Viridiplantae > Streptophyta > Magnoliopsida > Zingiberales > Musaceae > Musa > Musa acuminata. Next base: position 27,358,209 of record NC_088340.1, read on the forward strand.
GAAACAGGGATATACGATCTCCCTAGGTAACACAATCTCTATACGCAGTTTTGTGTTTTTTCGGATTTTACGCACCAATCTTCGCACGACGATGAACATCTTTTTGGGAATCGGGGATTTTTGTTTTCTTGTTCTTCCGCTGCGCATATGATGTCGCCCCCCCTATGATTTCCCAACAGTGGTATCAGAGCCAGGTTGTTCGTGCGAATGATTGGTTTTGAACTGCGTGTATTGTGTTTAGGAAGAATTTTGACGTCAAAATCGTTGACGCAAAAGCAAGGAAGGGCAACAACAGTTGCTGCCCTCGATCTGCATGCCTGCAGCCACCTGCAGCGGCAGCCGCAGCCGCAGCCAGGCAGCACAGCGCCGGCGCATGCGCAAGCGCTGTGCCTGCAGCAGCCGGCCGGCGGCCTGCTTGCAGCAGGCTTGCTGCCGGCGGGGCTGGCAACCCACGGGCAGAGGCGCCGCAGGGCAGCGGCGCCTACCGCCGAAAGGAAGCGGCGCCTGCCGCCGCAGGGCAGCGACGCGCGACGCCTGCCGCCGCAGGGCAGCGACGCGCGACGCCTGCCGCCGCTTCTCCCGCGGGCGAAACCCCCCCCACAGGGGCGGCCGCCCGGCGGGACAGCACCGCCTGCGGAGGCAGCGGCGCCCGAAGAGGGCGCCCACCCGCAGCGGCATCGCCGCCAGCGGGCGTGCCGCCTGCAGGCGAGGGCAGTCCCCTCGCCCCGCCGCACAGGCCGCCGCCGGCAGGGTGGCGGCGGCGGCAGCAGCGAAAAGGGGAAAGGGTATTAGGGTTTTCTGCGCAAAAGATAGTTTTGCCCCTCGGAATTTGAGAAATTCCAGTTTCTGTCTTTTGTCCAAATTACGAAAATACCCTTAGGAATTGAGAAATTCCCTATATATCCCTGATTTCAGAAAATATTAATTAATTAAAAGGTTTAGTTGATTATTATTTTTATTATTATCTAGTAGTCCTACATGATGATGATTATTTATACATGTGATGTATGATGAGTGGACGGATGATCATGGACCGTGTGATATGTGTACTTGTGATTATTATTATTGAGGTCTGCGAACCTCCATTATATTTCTCGTTTATTGTCGGGCCTGCGTGCCTATGATTAAGTTGTAATCACATGAGGAGGCGCAGCGGGAGCGTGGAAGCCATAGCGGGACCCACGAGACGGACGATCGTGATGCATGGAGATGCATCAAGATGTCGACGGAACCGACGAGGACGAGATGGACGATCACAAGGCATGGAGATGCACCGTTGCACACATAGATCTTGATGTGAGTGATTAGGCCTACTGGCTCGGGCCTAATCATATTAGGTTGTGGTCCATGATCATCTGGTGTGATTGCTTATACACATACTAGATATGTATATATATTTGCATGCGATGTAGATATATATTAAATATGTATATGTGTGACATGTCATATTAGGAGACCAAATCATAGAAACATCTCTCGATAATATTAAGTCGGTAAACGTGAGGCAATTAGATTGACCCACGTGGCCTTCCATCGTTATGAGTAGGAACCGAATCCCGGTGTAGGTTGAGTTGGTCGAGTCCCTCGAGACTCACCTATATCGCGATTCGCTATCTTGCTTACGACATAGAGATGTCACTGGTGACCTGAGGGCATGATATGCTTGGTCGAGTCCCTCGAGGGTATATCATCAAATCAGACTCATCTTGTAACGAAGGTGTTGACTTAACCGAGCATCATGGTTGGTCGAGTCCCTCGAGGCCATGGTGATTCGGAGGCCGAACAGGACGGGAATCACAAGGAGTTGTGATCGGCAAGAGTTGTCTACCTTTTAGGCTTAGTGTGATTGGTCGAGTCCCTCGAGGTTACACTAAGACGCTGATTGGATCCTGATCCCCACTAGAAGTCTGCCGGAGACTTCCGTTTCACGTGCTGAGGGTGTCGCGTGACTCGTTAGTAAAATAGTGGGAGCATATTAAGATAGAAGTCCATATCTTGATAGTTTATTTCTTGCAAAATCTGCATGTTATTCATTTTTGCTACATCTTTATTTTCAGAAAATGTCGCTTTCAAATCCCTTACGTGGCATACTTGATGTCAACCGCCTCACTGGTCCAAATTATACGGATTGGCTCCGTAACTTGAGAATTGTTCTCACAGCGGAGAAAATCGTGTACGTCCTTGATACAGTGATGCCTACGCCCGAAGAAGGGGCAAGCGAGGATGAGATCGCTCGCTACGTGAAGTACATTGATACAGCTGATCTAGTACGATAGAGGATCATCGACACTCAATAGCCCTCGTAAGGTCGACTACCACTCCCAATGACCAGCTGTACTAGATCTGGGAACAGCCAAACCTATAAGTCTGGTATCAAAGAGTGGAGCACTCATACAGGACATCCTTGGTGTCTCAAGTCTAAGAACCAGATACACCACTAGGACTACGGAATCGTTGTCTGACAATAAGGCATCATCAACCATCCAGCATTCCGTAAGCGGATCAATCAGTGAACTCATTCTCCAATGAGCACCTGTACTGTATCCCTAGTGTCCCTACACGAGCAGCTATGAGACCAGCTGCATCCATCATATGGACGGGTATACAGCACACCAGTCTATCCGGTTATCACGATGTCCCTCTCGAGTAACCTATGACCGGGATTATTTAGGATATGTGTTTAAAGGTGAATCGATCTCATTATCGTGATCTCATCACGATCCGATTCCCATTGCACAAATCCAAGGACATCACAATATATATGCATTTATGCAATAGTTATAAAGTGATATATGCCAAAATATAATAAGCAAAAAGATTCTATATCAAGTCACACGTGCCATCACTCACGTGATTGGCTTGCTGGGCACTTATGACTAGCAATCTCCCACTTGACCTAAAGCCAATCACCTATGTGTCTGATCCCCATCAGACCCCTGTGACGCTCAAAGACAATCTGAGACAATGGCTTTGTTAGTGGATCTGCAATGTTATCTTCGGATGGAACTCTTTCCACTGCTACATCTCCTCGGGTCACGATCTCTCTGATAAGGTGGAACCTCCTCAGAACATGCTTAGATTTCTGATGAGACCTAGGTTCCTTCGCTTGAGCAATTGCCCCGTTGTTGTCGCAATATAGGGAAATCGGCTCCTCACTAACCGGCACGACTCCCAAATCTGTGATGAACTTCTTCAACCAGACTCCCTCCTTTGCTGCATCTGATGCAGCAATGTACTCCGCCTCTGTGGTCGAGTCACGTAGTCAAGGACGTAGCGAGCGATCTCATCCTCGCTTGCCCCTTCTTCGGGCGTAGGCATCACTGTATCAAGGACGTACACGATTTTCTCCGCTGTGAGAACAATTCTCAAGTTACGGAGCCAATCCGTATAATTTGGACCAGTGAGGCGGTTGACATCAAGTATGCCACGTAAGGGATTTGAAAGCGACATTTTCTGAAAATAAAGATGTAGCAAAAATGAATAACATGCAGATTTTGCAAGAAATAAACTATCAAGATATGGACTTCTATCTTAATATGCTCCCACTATTTTACTAACGAGTCACGCGACACCCTCAGCACGTGAAACGGAAGTCTCCGGCAGACTTCTAGTGGGGATCAGGATCCAATCAGCGTCTTAGTGTAACCTCGAGGGACTCGACCAATCACACTAAGCCTAAAAGGTAGACAACTCTTGCCGATCACAACTCCTTGTGATTCCCGTCCTGTTCGGCCTCCGAATCACCATGGCCTCGAGGGACTCGACCAACCATGATGCTCGGTTAAGTCAACACCTTCGTTACAAGATGAGTCTGATTTGATGATATACCCTCGAGGGACTCGACCAAGCATATCATGCCCTCAGGTCACCGGTGACATCTCTATGTCGTAAGCAAGATAGCGAATCGCGATATAGGTGAGTCTCGAGGGACTCGACCAACTCAACCTACACCGGGATTCGGTTCCTACTCATAACGATGGAAGGCCACGTGGGTCAATCTAATTGCCTCACGTTTACCGACTTAATATTATCGAGAGATGTTTCTATGATTTGGTCTCCTAATATGACATGTCACACATATACATATTTAATATATATCTACATCGCATGCAAATATATATACATATCTAGTATGTGTATAAGCAATCACACCAGATGATCATGGACCACAACCTAATATGATTAGGCCCGAGCCAGTAGGCCTAATCACTCACATCAAGATCTATGTGTGCAACGGTGCATCTCCATGCCTTGTGATCATCCATCTCGTCCTCGTTGGTTCCGTCGACATCTTGATGCATCTCCATGCATCACGATCGTCCGTCTCGTGGGTCCCGCTATGGCTTCCACGCTCCCGCTGCGCCTCCTCATGTGATTACAACTTAATCATAGGCACGCAGGCCCGACAATAAACGAGAAATATAATGGAGGTTCGCAGACCTCAATAATAATAATCACAAGTACACACATCACACGGTCCATGATCATCCGTCCACTCATCATACATCACATGTATAAATAATCATCATCATGTAGGACTACTAGATAATAATAAAATTAATAATCAACTAAACCTTTTAATTAATTAATATTTTCTGAAATCAAGGATATATAGGGAATTTCTCAATTCCTAAGGGTATTTTCGTAATTTGGACAAAAGACAGAAACTGGAATTTCTCAAATTCCGAGGGGCAAAACTGTCTTTTGCGCAGAAAACCCTAATACCCTTTCCCCTTTTCGCTGCTGCCGCCGCCGCCACCCTGCCGGCGGCGGCCTGTGCGGCGGGGCGAGGGCACTGCCCTCGCCTGCAGGCGGCACGCCCGCTGGCGGCGATGCCGCTGCGGGTGGGCGCCCTCTTCGGGCGCCGCCGCCTCCGCGGGCGGTGCTGTCCCGCCAGGCGGCCGCCCCTGTGAGGGGGGTTTCGCCCGCGGGAGTAGCGGCGGCAGGCGTCGCTGCAGGTGGGCTCCCCCTTCGGGCGTCGCTGCCTCCGCAGGCGGTGCTGTCCCGCCGGGCGGCCGCCCCTGTGGGGGGGGTTTCGCCCGCGGGAGTAGCGGCGGCAGGCGTCGCGCGTCGCTGCCCTGCGGCGGCAGGCGCCGCTTCCTTTCGGCGGCAGGCGCCGCTGCCCTGCGGCGCCTCTGCCCGTGGGTTGCCAGCCCCGTCGGCAGCAAGCCTGCTGCAAGCAGACCGCCGGCCGGCTGCTGCAGGCATAGCGCCGGCGCATGCGCCGGCGCTGTGCTGCCTGGCTGCGGCTGCAGGTGGCTGCAGGCATGCAGATCGAGGGCAGCAACTGTTGCTGCCCTTCCTCGCTTTTGCGTCAACGATTTTGACGTCAAAATTCTTCCTAAACACAATACACGCAGTTCAAAACCAATCATTCGCACGAACAACCTGGCTCTGATACCACTGTTGGGAAATCATAGGGGGGGCGACATCATATGCGCAGCGGAAGAACAAGAAAACAAAAATCCCCGATTCCCAAAAAGATGTTCATCGTCGTGCGAAGATTGGTGCGCAAAATCCGCAAAAACACAAAACTGCGTATAGAGATTGTGTTACCTAGGGAGATCGTATATCCCTGTTTCCTTGCAGATCCTTAGGAGAGGGTGAAGGAGGTCAAGCGTCCTCCTCTCTAGCGGTGATCCACACAGCAGGGTTGCGACGACGCTCCTCAAAACTCTAGGCCTACTCTGAGGTGGAGAGGGAGAGGAGAATAGGAAGGGCAAGCAAAGACTCTAGCCTATGAGGCTGTGAATCCCTCCTATTTATAGAGATCCCGTGTCAAAACCCTAATGGGTCCTTTCCCTAGTGGGTATTGGATCTGCATCCAATAAGACAAGGGCTCCGTCGGATATCTCATATCCGAACCTCTACTCATCGCAATGCCTACCATATGTGTGTGACCCTCTAGGCCCAATATCGAGCTGGCCGTGAGTCATACCTGTCAGAACCCTTTCTAACTAAGTGAATTATTATCTCTGTAATAATTCACTCGACTCATCGACTACGGAAGTACTAGGCCACTACGCCGTAGTCCCCAGACGATACAGGGGAATCCAATCCATTGGACCTGTCTGTCCTCAGTTACCATGTACCTATAGTCCCTCATCCATCTAATATCCCAGAGACCGTATATCGAGCATGGTGCTGTCAGACCCATACGGTTTCTACTCGAGTCTCGCTCTAATCGGATTCTCCCGGAGAACTCTTTCTCTCTCAACCCGAATGACCCTGGCCAGGGATTTGTCTGAGCAAGAACACATGGGATATTCCTCTCATGATACCGAGAGTGGATGATCCTCTATCGACACTCAATAGCCCTCGTAAGGTCGACTACCACTCCCAATGACCAGCTGTACTAGATCTGGGAACAGCCAAACCTATAAGTCTGGTATCAAAGAGTGGAGCACTCATACAGGACATCCTTGGTGTCTCAAGTCTAAGAACCAGATACACCACTAGGACTACGGAATCGTTGTCTGACAATAAGGCATCATCAACCATCCAGCATTCCGTAAGCAGATCAATCAGTGAACTCATTCTCCAATGAGCACCTGTACTGTATCCCTAGTGTCCCTACACGAGCAGCTATGAGACCAGCTGCATCCATCATATGGACGGGTATACAGCACACCAGTCTATCCGGTTATCACGATGTCCCTCTCGAGTAACCTATGACCGGGATTATTTAGGATATGTGTTTAAAGGTGAATCGATCTCATTATCGTGATCTCATCACGATCCGATTCCCATTGCACAAATCCAAGGACATCACAATATATATGCATTTATGCAATAGTTATAAAGTGATATACGCCAAAATATAATAAGCAAAAAGATTCTGTATCAAGTCACACGTGCCATCACTCACGTGATTGGCTTGCTGGGCACTTATGACTAGCAATAAGGGTGAAACAGTGGCAAATCCAGGGAAGCTACAACCGCTACCCATACCGGACTTAGTGTGGACTGACATCTCCATAGACTTCATCTAAGGGCTACCACCTTCCAAAGGTAAAATCACAATTCTCGTGATGGTTGATCGATTTACGAAATATACTCATTTTTGTGCTGTACAAAATCCCTATACTACTACTAGTATTACCTAGATTTTCATAGAAAATATTGTTAAACTATATGGGATACCAAGGTCCATTGTAAGTAATAGTGACAGGATCTTCACTAGTAAATTATGGACCGAGTTATTTCAATTATAAGGCACAAAATTTAAGATGAGCACAACGTATCATCCATAAACTAATGACCAAACAGAGGTGGTAAACAGGTGTTTAGAGACGTACCTTCGGTGTTTTGCTAGTGACCAGCCAAAGGAGAGGGCAAAATGGCTTCCCTAGGTCGAATGGTGGTATAATACTATATATCATTCATCTACCAAATGTGCCCCTTATGAAGCACTGTATGGTCGGCCGACCCTTATGATTCCAAAGTATGTAATTGGCTCGGCCAAGATAGATCAAGTCGACCAAGAATTAATTGACAAGGATAAACTCCTACAACTATTAATGGATAATCTCTTTACTCCTCAAGCTAGAATGAAGCAGCAAACCGACATACGACGAAGTGAAAGAGAATATTTAGTAGGAGATTGGGTTTATCTTCGCCTATAGCCATACAAGTAACTCTCCATCAACACTCAAGCCTTCATGAAGCTATCCCTATGCTTTTATGGACCCTATCTGATCATAGAGTGTATTAGAGCCATGACGTACAAACTTAAATTGCTTAAGGATGCCAAAATTCACCCTGTCTTCCACATGTCATGCCTGAAGCCCAAGTTGGGAGAACACGAGTTACCTCAGATCCCACTACCCAACACCATTGAACATGGAGTTATTTAAGCCCAACCACAAGCCATCCTCGATCGCAGGATCGTGATGCGTCGCCGACGTCCCTCTACTAAAGGACTAGTGTATTGGAATAATTTACCACTTGAAGATGCCACATGAGAATCATATGAGGAACTGAAGACCTGATTCCCTAAGTTCATGGAATCCCAGCCTCGAGGATAAGGCTGATTTGAAGAGGGTGGGTCTATTAGGACTCTAGCTAGGAGAGTCCTAATTGAGAGGGGCATTCATGTTAACCTACCTAGCCGACCCCTATTAAAGAGGTGAAGAGGCCGGCTAGGGTTAGGAGGTTATTTCTTAGATAAGTATTAGGAGTTATAAAGGAATAGGAGTCTTGAGTAGGAGTCCTATTATGAGTTATTATTAGAGAAGCATTAGGAGTTGTAAAGGAATAGGAGTCTTGAGTATGAGTCATATTAAGAGTTAGGGTTTAGAAGCCTTATAAATAGCTATGTATTCATCCTCTTTTAACAAGCAATAGATGAATCTTTTCTGCAGCCTTTGAGTAGCAATTTAGAGGAAGGAACCCCTATAGAGTTCCAAGGAGGCCGATTCCCTAAAGAGATCAACCCCAAGCCTAGAATCTGCAAGGGTTCTACCAAATCATTAATGAAAAAAAAGGAGAGACTAATGAATCTATCTATGTCTTTTTTTATAAACCTATCTGTCTTTTTTTATGAATCAAGATCATTTACGATAATTCTTCTTTTTGCTATTTGAGTCATCTAGAAAGAATCATAATTTTTCTCTTGATTTTTTCGATACTCATAACTTGAAATTTGGTTCGTGACTCCCTTGTATTCATGAAGTTTATATCTCATCACCCAATTAATTTTTCTTGATATTCTTTATGTGATGATATAAAATTATGCATGAAATACTCATGATATTATGTTGATACATACAAATGAGAAGCTATGATTATGCATGGTAGGATGTAATGTAATTTGACATTTTGATACCATCATGATTTGAAATATTTATGATTTGGAATAATGCATGCAATACTATGATTTTTTTGATAAAATAATGTATCATGAATGCTTAAGTATCATGTATGATATGCCCATAGTGATGATTGATTTATTTTTGGTATCATACATGAAGTAAGGATGAAATGTAAGGTTTTGAAATTGTATATGTTTTAATTTGAAACTATAATGATGCACAAACATATTGAAATAAGATTGATACTTTATCTTTGTCATAGTTTGAAAATTGATGTAAAGGAAAAAGAATTATAACATTGTATTCTTTCCTTCTTTATGACAATAACAAATGGGGAGAAAGAATTGCTAGCTCAAGACACAAAATTTGGAAACTTACACATTGCAAAAGGAAGAAAAACTTGCTAGCTTGCTCATCTTAAAAGATGTAAAAATTTTGCCAACTTTGATACGTGAAAAAAACTTGCTAGCTTACATGTTCTAAACTTGCTATTTACTATCTCACATTTTTTTTTCAAAAACTTGCTAGTTTGAACATCATAAAGAAAAACAAATATGCTAACTTGCACATCTAACAAAATTTACAAGCTTACAAAACTCAAAATTGTTGCTAGCTTGCATGTTGTAAAATGATGTAATATTTTGTGAGCTTGTGCTTTGCAAAGGAAGCAAAAAATTTTACTTCTCAAATAAGAAGAAATAAAATTACTAACTTGCATGATGATAAAACTTGAGATTATGTTTATAATGTAATGATTTGAAAGTATATCTCAAAAAATTGGCTAGATGCACTTCTCTTTTTTATTGATGACAAAGAGGGAGAAGATATAATGATACGAGAATCATACATGGTAGGATATAATATACTTTGATATTTTGATACCATGATGATTTGAATGATGCATGCAAAACTTATGACAATAATGCATGCAATACAATGATATGTATATAATGTGTTGTAAATATTCATGATTAAATATGCATATAATGTGTTGCAATGATATGCATATAATATGATGCAAATATTCATAATTAAATATGCATATAATGTGTGGCAATGATATGCATATAATGTGTTAAATTCAAGGTTATATCAATATGGCATATTGATAGGGGGAGTTTAGTTTAAATTTTGTCATCAATTAGTTGTCATCATAAAAAACGGGAAGATTGTTGAATCTCAAATTTTGATGATGAAATCAATTGATATGTTTATGATTTGATCTGTATTTTGAGTGACGTAGGAAGCTTTGATCAGGGAGAGGTAATTAAAGAAGGAAGAATCATGTTGGGCCAGAGTGGAACATGTCAAAAGATTGGACGTCGAGCCGGAGGATCGGTTGATGTATCGGCATAAGGCTTCGGGCTATGGGTGTTGAATCTCGTATTTTGTTGATGAAACTACTTGATATATGTTTATGATTTAATCTGCGTTTTGAGTGACACAGGATTCTTCGATTAGGATGAGACAATTAAAGCAGGAAAATCATGTTGTGCTAGAGGAACATGTCAGAAGATTGGACGTCGGGCCGGTGGATCGGTCGACGTATCGACAGAAGGCTTCGGGCCGTGGACTCAAGCATCGGGCCAAGAAGAGCGGGTTTTGTGTCAAGGATATCGGAGTTGCGGAGTCAACTGACCGATTGGGCAATAGGCTGCAGGAGAGGACGCTACGCCAAAGAATCGGACGAAGCGTCGAGGGACCAATGACATGCCGGACAACTTGGTTAATTGCTTAGGATTAATTGTCTCAATCGAAGTTTTGTTTTAAATGTGCAGGATTAACTACGATGAAAGTAAGATATGCAGCAGGAGTTGCGCCGGAGTCAAGACAATGATCACGTTGGGAGTTCGACGGAAGTTCGGACAGTCGTCGGAGGTTCTGCGGGAACAAATCCGAGAAGTCCAAGAGCTTGCCAAAGAAGCTCGTCGGAACTCGCCAAGTGGATCGTCGCAAGTCCAGGAGTTTGCCGGAAGTCCGCAGGAGCATCACTGAGGGTTCATCGGATGATCGACGGAAGTTCACCGGAAGCTCGCTGGAAGAAGCGATTGACGCACCGGAGCAAGTTGCAGTAAATGTCTTAGGAAATATCGTAGTTAGCACAATGATTAAGTTGGAAATGGGAGGTGATCCCATTAACTTAATCTTGGGGCAATTGGGCCCCTGAAAAACCCAAATTGGGCCGAATGGATCAACCCATTCGGACCCTGATTTCTGCCAGACGGTTGAACCGCCCCAGCCAGGCGGTGGCACCGCCTGGGCTCAGTCTCCGAGCGAGACTGGGCGTTGCAACCGCCCCTGACAGGAGGTGGCAATGCTTGAGCTCAGTCTTCGAGCTCTGGCAGGAGGTGCAACCGCCCATGACAAGAGGTGGCACCGCCCAGAGGCTCAGTCTTCGAGCTCTGCCAGGCGGTGTAATCGCCTCAGTCAGGCGGTGCAACCGCCAGATCCCGAAATTCTGAGAATTGACAGTTTTGAGCTCGGAATTCAAACTGGGTTCGGGCCTATAAATACCCCACCCTTTCAGCATTGAAAGGGCACAAAAAACACACCGAAATCCTGATCTTATTATGTGATTTTTAGAGTTCAAAATTGTTGTAAAGGCCAAAAGTTCTTCTCCATCTTTTCTTCCAAGTTCTGATCTTTAAAGAGAGGAGAAAAAATTCTGTAAGGGTTGTCTCCTAAGCCCGTCAAAAGGAGTGAAACTATAAAAGGGTGGTTGGCCTTCGCCTATTGAAGGAAGGCCTCTAGTGGACGTCGGTGACCTCGTCGGTGGAGGAAGCCAAAAGTGGATGTAGGTCAAGATTGATCGAACCACTCTAAATCTCGGTTTGCATTTACTTTGAGCATATTATCTTTACTGCAAACCTCCTCAAAAGCTTACTGCTTTCTGCGCATATATGATTGGGTTTCAAGCTTTGCACTTTCCGAATTGGCGTTTAGACGTAAATCAGTTTTATCGTAGGATCATTATATTTCAGTTTGCATTTACGTTTTGATTTCTATCATAACTGCAAACTACCTTTATATCCTTGCTTTAACTGTATCTCGCTTAATCAAGTGATTTACGAATCAGCATTTAGACGTAAATCAATTTTTTCATACGAATATCATATTTCAGTTTGCGCCTACTATCTGATTTGAACCATAACTGCAAACTGCATTTATATCTTTGCTGCATCTTGTTTAATCAAAAGTTAAAGTGATTTACAAATTAGCTTTTTTTATTGAAATCACTTTTATCGAACGAACACAGTTTTTTTTTTTAATCGTTGAAGGTTTTCCGCTGCACTAATTCACCCCCCCCCCCTCTTAGTGCTCTTGATCCTAACAATTGGTATCAGAGCCCGGTATTTCTCATTTCGAATTTACACCCGAGAGAAATGGCTCTTCATGGCTTTCAAGAGGGCTTATCGGTTGTTCGTCCACGTTGTTTACCGGATTGGATTACACTTATTGGAAAACTCGAATGAGAGTTTTCTTGATTTCTATGAATTTGGATTTATGGAATATCGTTGAAAACGGTTATCAACTTCTCTCTAAACCGATGAACGAATGGTCGGATTTGGAGAAGAAGTATTTTTCTTTAAACGCAAAGGCTATGAATGCCTTATTTTGCGCTTTGGACAAAAATGAGTTCAATCGGATTTCTACGTGCGAAACGACTTTTGACATTTGACGAACACTTGAAATCACGCATGAAGGAACTAGTAGAGTCAAAGACTCGAAAGTTAACATTTTATTGCATGATTTTGAGCTTTTTCGAATGCAACCAAGTGAGACTATAGGCGACATGTACACCCGTTTCACGGATGACGTCAATAGTTTAAGAGCTCTTGGAAAATGTTTTTTGGATTTTGAACTCGTAAACAAGATTTTGCGTTCTCTTTCTAAGAAGTGGGATTCAAAAGTAACTGCAATACAAGAAGCTATAAACCTAAACAACTTACCACTTGAAGAACTAATTGGTTCGTTGATGACATATGAAATGTTGCACAATGCACATGATGAACATGATGAACAAAATCACCTTCCAAAGAACAGAAAGGATTTGGAACTCCGGACAAATGAATACCACTTGAGCGATGACATGTGATGAGGACAATGATGAACTTGAACTTCGAACACTAAATCTTAATAAGTTTATTAAACAAAAATCTAAAATAAATAATAAACTTGAACGAAGGAAGAGGCCAAAGAAGAATAACACAAAGTGGGATGAATCAAGCTCTTCCGAAGACGAGGAGAAAATCAAGAAAGGCGAGGTGGCAAACTATGCCTTAACCGCTTTCAATGATGAGGTAATCGAAATCCCCCTAAATTATTTTGAAATTACTTGATGCTCTCATGATGTATTTTCTTTTTTTTAGTTTAGAATTAATTTCTTAAAAATTACATGTTTAAAAAATAAAATAAAATAATGATAATGCTAAGTAATTTCGAAAATGATAATATTGCATATTTTATAATAAACAAATAAAATGATTTTGATTGAAAAATATGAAATCATGGTTAAGAAGTAATAATGTGTATTATGTTGATTTCCATTTTGATTAAAAAAAAATCATGTTTGATTTGAAGAAATGCATAATGATGTAATATTAAATATTTTGATTAACAATTTTATGCATGAGATTTTAAGCTATACATGATGATAAGCATGTGTTATTTTCATGAGTGTATTTGAAAAACTATGGCAAAAATGTGCTCGAATGCATGAACTTGTTAATATTATTTTTCGGACTTTCTTGATTCAATGTTCAAATCACTTAATTGCCATGATGATTTTACACTATTACAGGCCTTAATAACATGTTGGAAATTATGTGTTTTGGATACAAAAATTTTTATGATCATGAGTATGTTTTATCTTCATGATTGAACTTGAAAATCTATAGCAAAATCTTGTCCGAATGCATGAAAGTGTTAAATTTCATTTTCGGATTTTCTTGATCATAATAGTTCATTTTTGAGAATCTATTGATCTTGATGGTTTTATGATGAAATTCATTTTTCGATCCTAAATGTTGATGCATGTTTAACATAAATGAAAAAGCATGCTAACATGAAATCAATCACTTAAAATGAAATACTTAAAAAAGGAGAAAATATATTATCAATGAAATCATGAATCTACTTATGTTACGAATTTTGTGAACCATAAAAATGATTTTTGGTGATTTGAATTTGAATGAGTTTTATCCAAAATCACGATCTTGGTTCCGTGATATTTACAAATTAAGATTTATTATGAATCAAGATTTTTTCATTAATCGTTCTGCTAAGATTTTCTTTTGATTAATTATGGAGTAGGTTTTTCAAAAAGAAATCATGTCTTTTGGTATTCACATATTCTAATCTTTCATGATATGATTTTTATGCAATTCCTTGTATTCATGAAATGTTTATCTCATCACCTAATAATTCTTCTTGATATTCCTTATGTGATGATAAGAATACATGAAATATTCATTAATTTGTTTTGATGTATACAAATAAGAAGTTTCGATCATGTATGGTAGAATGTAATTTGACAAATTTGGTACCATCATGTTGCAAAATAAATGATGATTAGGAATCATGCATTAATGATGATTGTATATTTTATGATTTGGCATGATGCATGCAATGATGAAATATTCATGAATTTGAAATGATGCCTGCAATACTTATGACAATTATGTACATAATGTATTGCATATGATATGTATCATGAATGCTTTAAATGATGAATGTTTGGTATCATGATCAACATGTTGATAAATGCTTAAAAATTTTAATGTTTGAGTATCATGTATGATATACCCATTAATGATGATTGATATATTTTTCGATATCGTGCATGAAAAATAAGGCTTTTGAAATTGTGTATGTTTTAATTTGAATATATAATGATGCACAAATAAAATTGATACTTATCTTTGTCATAATCTGAAAATTGAAAAAAGGGTCTTCCCTTCTTTTTGACAATGACAAAGGGGGAGCAAGAATTTCTAGCATGGACATCATGAAAAGAGGCAAACTAGCTAGCTTACACAATTCAAGATGAAAGCAAAAATTACACTCCTCTAAAGAGAAGATGCAAATGTAACACTTGCCAAATTGTTTGCTTGCCTCATGTAAAACATTATCTCTTGCTAGTTTGCTATTTTGCTAGCTTGCACTTTGCAAAGAAAGCAAAAATGACACTTCTCAAAAGAGAAGAAAGAGCTTGTTATCTTGAACATCACAAGCTTGCCAAACAAAAATTGCAAAAGTGATAACTTGCCTATCTCAAGAAGCAAAACTTGCAACTTGCACATTGCAATGGGAAGCAAGAATCATAAGCTTACACAAGAAAGCTATCTTGCATTTGCTTTCGAAATTTTTGCTATCTTGTATGCTGTAAAACTTGCATATCTAAAACTTGATAGCTTGAATGTTCTAAGCATGATGTAACATTTGCTAAATTTTCTTGCTTCAAAACTGCATGATGATAAAACTTGATATTATGTTTTTCATGCAATGAGTTGAACCAATATCACAAACACTTGATTGTGGTACTTCTCCTTTTTGTGGATGAAAAAGAGGGAGAAGTATGATGATGACATGACATGTTATGCATAAGTTTATGCATAAGTTCATGATGACGTGTTGCAAGTATTCATGATGAATATTGCAATGACTTGAATTCAGTTTGAATTCAAGATTCTATCAATATGGCATATTGATAGGGGGAGTTTGTTTAAACTCCGGGAGTTAAGGTTAACTCCGTCATCAAGTAGTCGTCATCATCAAAAAGGGGGAGATTGTTGAATATCGTATTTTGATGATGAAACCACTTGATATATGTTTATGATTCAATCTGTGTTTTGAGTGACGCAGGATGCTTTGATCAGGATGAGACAATTAAAGTAGGAAAATCATGTTGTGCCGGAGGAACATGTCAGAAGATTGGATGTCGGGCCGGTGGATCAGTTGACGTATCGATAGAAGGCTTCGGGCCGTGGACTCGGGCATCGGGCCAAGAAGAGCGGGTATTGTGCCAAGGATATCGGAGTTGCGGAGTCAACTGGCCGATTGGGCAATAGGCTGCAGGAGAGGACGATGCGCCGAAGAATCGGACGAAGCGTCGAGGGACCAATGACATGCCGGACAACTTGGTTAATTGCTTAGGATTAATTGTCTCGATCGAAGTTTTGTTTTAAGTGTACAGGAATAACTACGATGAAAGTAAGATATGCAGCAGGAGTTGCGCCGAAGTCAAGACAATGATCATGTTGGGAGTTTGAGAGTTCGACGGATGTTCGGACAGTCGTCGGAGGTTCTGCGGGAACAAATCCGAGAAGTCCATGAGATTGCCAAAGAAGCTCGTCGAAACTCGCCAAGTGGATCGTCGCAAGTCTAGGAGTTTGCCGGAAGTCCGTAGGAGCATCACCGAGGGTTCATCGGATGATCGACGAAAGTTCGCCGGAAGCTCGCCGGAAGAAGCGATTGACGCACCGGAGCAAGTTGCAGTAAATATCTTAGGAAAAATCATAGTTAGCATAATGATTAAGTTGGAAATGGGAGGTGATCCCATTAACTTAATCTTGGGGCAATTGGGCCCTTGAAAAACCCAAATTGGGCCGAATGGATCAACCCATTTGGACCCTGATTTCTGGCGGGAGGTGCAACCGCCCAAGCCAGGAGGTGGCACCGCCTGGGCTCAATCTCCGAGCGAGACTGGGCGTTGCAACCACTCCAGCCAGGCGGTGGCACCGCTTGGGGCTCAGTCTTCGAGCGAGACTGGGCGGTGCAACCTCCCCTAACAGGAGGTGGCACCACTTGAGCTCAGTCTTCGAGCTTTGCCAGGCGATGCAACCGCCTCAGTTAGGAGGTGCAACCGCCTGAGCTCGGTCTTCGAGCTCTATCAGGAGGTGCAACTGCCCCTGACAGGAGGTAGCACCGCCCAAAGGCTCAGTCTTCGAGCTCTGCCAGGCGGTGCAACCGCTCCAGTCAGGAGGTGCAACCGCCTGATCCCGGAATTTCGGGAATTGACAGTTTTGAGCTCCAAATTTGAACTGGGTTGGGGCCTATAAATGCCCCACCCATTCAGCACTGAAAGGGTATGAACTCACACCGAAATCTTGATCTTTTTCTGTGATTCTTAGAGCTCAAAATTGTTGTAAAGGCCAAAAGTTCTTCTCCCTCTGTTCTTCCAAGTTCTGAGCTGTAATGAGAGGAGAGAAAATTCTATAAGGGTTGTCTCCTAAGCCCGTCAAAAGGAGTGAAACTGTAAAAGGGTGGTTGGCCTTCGCCTATTGAAGGAAGGCCTCTAATTGACGTCGGTGGAGGAAGCCAAAAGTGGAGTAGGTCAAGATTGACCGAACCACTCTAAATCTCAGTTTGCATTTACTTTAAGCATCTTATCTTTACTGCAAACCTCCTCAATAGCTTCCTGCCTTTTGTGTTTTTACAAACGTGTTTCCAAGTTCAGTGCTTTCCAAATCGAGGTTTAAGACGCAAATTAGTTTTATCGTACGAACGTCGTATTTCAGTTTGCGCTTACGTTCTGATTTCCATTATAACTGCAAACTGACTTTATATCTTTTCATTAACTACATCTCGCCTTATCTTAAGTTAAAGTGGTTTACGAATCAGCTTTTATATCAAAATCGCTTTTATCGTACGAACGTCGTATTTCAGTTTGTGCTTATATTCTGATTTCCATCATAACTGCAAACTGCGTTCATATCTTTGCTGCATCTCTCCTAGTCAAAAGTTGAAGTGATTTACGAATCAGCTTTCTTACCAAAATCACTTCTATCGAACGAAAGCAGTTTTCGATTTTAATCACAGAAGGTTTTCCGCTACACTAATTCACCCCCCCCTCTTAGTGCTCTTGATCCTAACAGCAGGATGCTTTGATCAGGATGAGACAATTAAAGCAGGAAAATCATGTTGTGCCGGAGGAACATGTCAGAAGATTAGACGTCAGGTCGGTGGATCGGTCGACGTATCGACAGAAGGCTTCGGGCCGTGGACTCGGGCATAGGGCCAAGAAGAGCAGGTATTGTGCCATGGATATCGGAGTTGCGGAGTCAACTGGCCGATTGGGCAATAGGCTGTAGGAGAGGACGATGCGTCGAAGAATTGGACAAAGCGTCGAGGGACCAATGACATACCGGACAACTTGGTTAATTGCTTAGGATTAATTGTGACAATCGAAGTTTTGTTTTAAGTGTGCAGGATTAACTACGATGAAAGTAAGATATGCAGCAGGAGTTGCACCGGAGTCAAGACAATGATCACGTTGGGAGTTCGAGAGTTCGACAGAAGTTCGGATAGTCGTCGGAGGTTCGGTAGGAACAAATCCGAGAAGTCCATGAGCTTGCCAAAGAAGCTCGTTGGAACTCGCCAAGTGGATCGTCGCAAGTCCAGGAGTTTGCCGGAAGTCCGCAGGAGCATCACCGAGGGTTCATCGGATGATCGACGGAAGTTCACCGGAAGCTCGCCGGAAGAAGCGATTGACGCACTGGAGTAAGTTACAGTAAATGTCTTAGGAAAAATCATAGTTAGCACAATGATTAAGTTGGAAATGGGAGGTGATCCCATTAACTTAATCTTGGGGCAATTGGGCCCCTGAAAAACCCAAATTGGGCCGAATGGATCAACCCATTCGGACCCTGATTTCTGCCAGGCAATTGAACCGCCCCAGCCAGGCGGTGGCATCGCCTGGGCTCAGTCTCCGAGTGAGAATGGCCGGTGCAACCGCCCCTGACAAGAGGTGGCACCGCCTGAGCTCGGTCTTTGAGCTCTGGCAAGAGGTGCAACCGCCTCAATCAGGCGGTGGCACCGCCTGAGCTCGGTCTTCGAGCTCTGGCAAGAGGTGCAACTGCCCCTGACAGGAGGTGGCACCGCCCAGAGGCTTAGTCTTCGAGCTCTGCCAGGTGGTGCAACCGCCTCAGTCAGGCGGTGCAACCGCCAGATCCGGGAATTGACAGTTTTGAGCTCGAAATTCAAATTGGGTTGAGGCCTATAAATACCCCACCCTTTCAGCACTAAAAGGGCACAAAAAACACACCAAAATCTTGATCTTATTCTGTGATTTTTAGAGTTCAAAATTGTTGTAAAGGCCAAAAGTTCTTCTCCCTCTTTTCTTCCAAGTTCTGATCTTTAAAGGGAGGAGAGAAAATTCCATAAGGGTTGTCTCCTAAGCCCGTCAAAAGGAGTGAAACTGTAAAAGGGTGGTTGGCCTTCGCCTATTGAAGGAAGGCCTCTAGTGGACGTCAGTGACCTCGTCGGTGGAGGAGGCCAAAAGTGGATGTAGGTCAAGATTGACCGAACCACTCTAAATCTCGGTTTGTATTTACTTTGAGCATATTATCTTTACTGCAAACCTCCTCAAAAGCTTACTGCTTTCTGCGCATATACGATTGGGTTTCAAGCTTTGCACTTTCCGAATTGGCATTTAGACGTAAATCAGTTTTATCGTACGATCATCATATTTCAGTTTGCATTTATGTTTTGATTTCTATCATAACTGCAAACTACCTTTATATCCTTGCTTTAACTGTATCTCGCTTAATCAAGTGATTTACGAATCAGCATTTAGACGTAAATCAATTTTTTCGTACGAATATCATATTTCAGTTTGCGCCTACTATCTGATTTGAACCATAACTGCAAACTGCATTTATATCTTTGCTGCATCTCGCTTAATCAAAAGTTAAAGTGATTTACGAATCAGTTTTCTTACTGAAATCACTTTTATCAAATGAACGCAGTTTTTTTTTTTAATCGTCGAAGGTTTTCCGCTGCACTAATTCACCCCCCCCCCCCCCCCCCCCCCTTAGTGCTCTTGATCCTAATAATGGGTTCGGGCATTGGGCCAAGAAGAGCGAAAATTACACCAAGGAAATCAAAGTTATGGAGGTCAATTGGCCGATTGGGCAATAGGCCGCAAGAGGGGATGATGTGTCGAAAAATCAAACGAAGCGTCGATGACCCAATGACATGTTGGACAACATTAAATCTTTGTAATAATTGTCTAGATCGAAGTAGGTTTTATGCGTAATTGGGTTGAAATTGGACCAACACAATTAGGGGCCAATTAGGCCCAAGTTTGGACTGTGTTGGGCCAAGTGAAAAGCCTAAACATTGACCCAACAAATGGAACCATAGGTGGCATAATCTTTAAAACTATGTCTGGTGGTGGTACCGCTAGTCTGGGCAATGGTACCATCCAAACTTATTCTCCAAGACTAATCAGGCGGTGGTACCACTAGTCTGGGCGATGGTACCACCCAGATACAGTCTCCTAGGCGGTAGTACCACCTAGTGTCAGTGCTGTAGGCAGTGGTACCGCCCAACATAGGCGATGGTATTGCTAGTACCCAAAAATAAGGGATGAGACACATTTGGGCTCCAAGTTTAAATCAACTTGAGGCCTATAAATACCCCTCTCATCCTTGGTTAACATACACAAGAATTGAGAGCAAAAAAGTAGAAATATGCTATTATAATCTTGAGAGAACTCCTCTCAAGCCCTAAGTGTTAGTGTGGTTTAAGAGAAGAGTGGGTGGGGGTGTAACGGTTCTCTCCTAAACCTATCAAAAGGAGAATCAAGTATAAAAGGATAGTTGATCTTTGCTTATTGAAAGAAGATCGGTAGTGGAAGCCGGTGGCCTTGAGTGAAGACAAATCGGGAGTGGATGTAGGTCCCGACGACTGAACCACTATAAATCGGTGTGCATTTCTATTTTTGACATTTACCTACTTTGCAATTGCTTCACTTCCTCCTTACTTTGCTTTCACTATGCTTACGAGCAAGCATTCAATTTCAAGTTATCTTCTAAGATTAATTTGTATCATACAAAGATTTTCAAACCAATATTTTTATCCGCTGCACTAATTCACCCCCCCTCCCCTCTCTTAGTGCCGACTCGATCCTAATAGAGAAGACTTTTGAAAGAAATCTATTTTCAATGATATACCATAAATTGAGATTCAAAGAAAGTAAGAAAACTCTTATTCGAGTTTTTCAATATGTGTAGTCTGTCCCATTGAACATAGGAGGACGAATGATAGAGTGACCTTCTTGAAAACCGAAAAGAGCCATTTCTCTTGGGTGTTAAATCAAATGAAAAAAAATATGACTTTGATACTAATTGTTAGGATCAAGAGTGACACTAAGAGAGGAGGGGTGAATTAGTGCAGCGATAAAAATGACGTCAGTTCTGAAAAATCTTCGTTTTGATAAAAACCAATATCGAAAATGCTTAACTTGAAAGCATACAAAAGTATAGTAAAAGTAAGAATTCAATTTGCAATAAAGGTAAATAGCAAGAAATAAATGCAAACTAAATTTTTATAGTGGTTCGATCGTCATGACCTATATCCACTCCCAATTCCTCTTCAAATCATCATGGTATCAAAATATCAAAGTATCTGACATCCTACCATGTATGATTCTCATTTCATCATATCTTCTCCCTCATTGTCATCAACAAAAAGGAGAAGTGCAACTATCAAGTTTTAAAGATATGCAAGTTTTGCAACATATAAGCTAGCAAATATTTTATCACTTTACAACAAACATAATCACTAAATCATCATTAATGTTAAAGATGTGCACAATTACAAATTTTGCAAGTTTGCACTTTTACTTCTTAAGATAGGTAAGCTAGCAATTTTTGGTGATGTTCAAGATAGCAAGTTCTTTCTCCTCTTTTGAGAAGTGCAATTTTTTATTTCATTTGCAAAGCTCAAGCTATCAAAATTTTACATCATTTTACAATATGCAAGCTAGCAATTTGGCAAGTGTTACTTCTCTTTGAAGTATGAAGGCTAGCAAGTTTTTGAAAAAGAATGCAAGATAACAAGTTTTTCACATATGAAAGTTAGCAAAACTTTTGCATCTTTTAAGATGTGCAAGATAGCATGTTTTCTTTTCTTTGCAATGCTCAAGCTAGCAAGTCTTTTTAAAAAGGAATGTAAGATTTATATCATTTTAGAATATGCAAGCTAGCAAATTTTATATCGTTTTAGAGAATGTAAGCTAGTAAGTTTTGCTCCCCCTTTGTTATTGTCAAATAGAAGGGATATAATATTGTAATTCTTTTCCCTTTACTTCAATCTTCAAATCATGATAAAGATAAATAACAAAGATGAATTTACATCAATATTTCAATCCAAAAAAAAGTCATGAATGTCAAAAGACCATATATCATTTTTTACAAATCTCTTCTTTTGTAAATAGAAAGAATGATAGGAAATAATCTTGATTCAAAAAGAAGACTCAAGTCATAAAATTCAAGAAGTCAAGATTATGATCCGAAAAATGTATAAGAAGAGTTTATGCATTTGGGAGATTTAACAATTTGCCTAAATTTAACATTCAAACTAGTAATTTTGGTTCTCTTGATATGCTAGCAATTTTCTTTCTCCCCTTTGTTATTGTAAACAAGGAAGAAGTAAGTGGAAGAATATAATGGTACTAATTTTTTTTTTACATCAATGCTCTACTTATAACATAAGGTTTACAACCACAAATATAAAGGAATTACACATCATGTCATGAAAGATAATATCAAAGATCATGTAAATACCAAAAGACATGATTTATTTTGAGAAATATCTTTTTAAATAATCAAAAGGAAATCTTAGGAGATCAAATAATAAAAGATTTTAAAAGAAATTTTAAGTCATGAATTCCAAAAAAAAGATATTCTCTTTAGTAAATCATAAATAGAAACATAGGAGAAAAATATCTCAATTCATGCATACAAAATCTTCAATCATCAAAATCATGATTTGAATAAAACTCATTCAAATCAAAATCATCAAAATCACTTTAATAGTTCAATAGATTCATAAAATAATATAAATATATTCATTAATCTCTTTTTGAAAAATCGATAAGGTAGAGAAAAAAAAAATTTCAAGAAAAATGCTTTCCTCTTTTTAGTTGTTTCAATTTAAGTGATTTGATTTCTTACAAGCATGCCCAAATTTTTACGCTAAATCAAAACATGCATCATCGTTTAAAGGCAAAGTTCATCATCATAGAGATCAACATGCATAATTTCGAAATATAAACTCATTAAGCATGATCATTATGTATCATTGATTAAAATCAAAAAATAAATTTCATTATCAAAATGACAAAAAATATAACACATTAAACATAAGGCTTTTATAAACAAGTGATTTGATTTATCATTCTAAATCTAATGATAATATATTTTCCTTTTTATGTGTTTTATTTGAAGTGACCGATTTCATATAAGTATTCTCAAGTTTTTCGTATGAAAACTGTTGAATCTCGGATTTTGATGAAGTCAATTATAATTTATTTGATCTAATCTATATGTTGAGAAAAGTATGCAAGATTAACTATGATAGCAGTAAGATATAAAGCAGGTGTTGTGCCGAAGTCAAGATCGAGATCTCATTAGGAGTTCAAGAGTTCGTCGAAAGTCCAAACGTTTATTGAAAGTTCTGCCAGAACCAACTCAGAAGTCTAGGAGCTTGCCAAAGAAGCTCGTCGGAACTCACCAAGAAGATTGTCATAAAGTTAGGATTGGGAGGTAATCTTATAACTGAATTATGAGCTAATTGGGCCCTTAATAGGGCTGAATTGGGCAGAATTGAGCAGCCAATTCAGCCCCTAAAAACATGGCCGACAGTGGCACCGCTCGGAAAGCAGTGCCCCAGGTTTTCTGGGCAGTGGTATCGCTAGCAATTAATGCTGCCAGTGGTGGTACCGCCCCTGTCAGGTGGTGGTACCACCTAGTGTCAGGTGTCAAGCGGTGGTTCCGCCCAGTAATGGTCGTAGTACTGCTAGTACCCTAGAAATCTAGAATGAGATACTTTTTGGCTCCATTTTTTAAAGTCATTGGGGCCTATAAAAACCCCACTCTTTTCTGCATGAAAGGGTACGAAAGCTATTGGCATAATCTTGAATTCTTGAGTTTTAAAGTGTTGTAAAAGTGAAGAGTTCTCCTCCTTCATCTCTTAGCTTTGTAACCATCCAAGAAAGAGGAGTGAGACTTATAAGGGTTGTCTCCTAAACCCGACAAAAAGAAAAAGAGCTATAAAAGGTGGTTGGCCTTCACCTATTGAAGGAAGGCTTATAGTGGACGTCGGAGACCTCATCGGAGGAGGAATCCGAAAGTGGATGTAGGTCATATTAACTGAACCACTCTAAATTCTGATTTGCTTTTCATTTGTATAATTTACATTACTGCAAATCTCCTTAATCCTCTCTTGCACTTTTACGAAAGCTTTCAAGTTCATATTCTCTCTGAAACGGATTGAATCGAAACCATTTTCGTCGAATTAGTTTTAATCGAAATGAATATTTTTCTGAAATCGAAAAAATTTCCACTGTACTAATTCACCCCCCCTCTTAGTGCCGCTCTTGATCCTAATAATTGGTATCAGAGCAAAGTTCACTCTCATTTGGTTTTAAACCCAAGTGAGATGGTATTTGCTGGCAACCTAGAGGGCCATTCAATTACACGTCCGCCCATGTTTAATGGGACGGATTACACATATTGAAAGACTAGAATGAGGATCTTCCTAATTTCAAAAGATTTCAAATTATGGAATATTATAGAAAATGACTTTCAAAAGTCTTCTCTTCCAATGAACGAATGGAATGAGTTAGAGAAGAAAACTTTCACTTTAAACGCAAAGGCTACGAATACCTTATTTTATGCCTTAGATAAAAACGAGTTTAATCATGTGTCTATTTATGAAACTGCTTTTGATATTTGTACACACTCGAAGTGACTCATGAAGGCACTAATAGAGTGAAGGAGTCAAAAATTAATCTTTTAGTGAATACTTTTGAGTCGTTTCGAATGAAACTGAGTGAGACCATTGGAGACTATAAAGACTCTATCTAGGAGAGTCCTAATTGAGGGGGGCATTCACATAAAATCTACCTAAGCTGACCCCTTTTAAAGAGGTGAAGAGGCCGGCTAGGGTTTGGAGGTTATTTCTTAAAGAAGAATTAGGAGTTGTAAAGGAATAGGAGTCTTGAGTAGGAGTCCTATTAGGAATCTTGAGTAGGAGTCTTAATTGAGTAGGAGTCTTGAGTAGGAGTCCTATAAGGAGTTAGGGTTTAAAAACCCTATAAATAGCCATATATTCATCCTCTTTTGATAAGCAATAGATGAATTTTTTTTACAGCCTTTAAGTAGCAACTTAGAGGGAAGAACCCCTATAGAGTTCTAAGGAGGTCGATCCCCTAAAGAGATCAACCCCAAGTTTAGAATCTGCAAGGGTTCTAACAGAGACATGTACACCCGATTTATGGATTTCGTCAATTGTCTAAAAGGACTTGGTAAAGGTTTCTCAAATTTTAAACTTGTTAATAAAATTTTAAGATCCCTTCTAAAGAATTGAGACCCTAAAATCACGGTCATTCAAGAGGCTAAAGGCCTAAATAATTTTTCTCTTGGGTCACTAATGACCTATGAGATGACTTGTAAAGCTCATGAAGAGCTTGAGGACATCCTTCCAAAGAACAGGAATGATATGGCACTAAAAACCCAAGAAGACTACTTGAAAGAAAACTCAAGTGATAAGGACATTGATGAAGACTTGGCACTCTTAACAAGGAAATTCATAAAATTCATAAAAAGGAACAAATTTAAAAATGACACTAAAAATAAATTTGAACCCAAGAAAGATCAAGTAATATGCTACGAATGCAAGAAGCTGGGACATTACAAGAGCAAATGTCCCCTAGCCAAGAAGAGGCAATCAAAGAAGAAGACTCTTAAAGCAACATGGGATGACTCAAGTGCATCCGAAGAAGAGGAGCCTACCATCACCGAGCAAGTTGCTCACTATGCACTAATGGCTATTAGAAATGAGGTGAGTAGTTCATTTGATGTAAATTTATCCTTTGATGAACTATTAAATACTTTTCATGATTTATTTGATGAATGCAAATTAATTAGTAAAAAATATAAATTATTAAAAAAAGACCGTGCTTCTCTTGTTAGTGATTTTGATAGATTAAAAGTTACGCACAATGATAGTTTAGCTCCATTTACAAAATGTGATGATCTAGAAATACTTCAAAAGGAAAACTTACTACTTAAGGAAACCTTAGAAAAATTTCAAGTTGGTAGCAAGTCCTTGAACATGATCCTTGCAAATAAGGGTCACGTTTATAGGAGAGGCGGAATTAGATCTATGAGTAGCTCTCACTAAAATCCGACCACCTTTGTTAAAGGCCCTATCTTGAATGTATCAACTCACACCAAATGTAACTTTTGTTGCAAACTCAAACATATTGCCTATAAATGTCCACTTAAGAGATACATTCCACAAAAATTGATTTGAGTTCCTAAAAGAACCTCAAATGACTCAATGTAATATGATAAGCTATGTAGATCGATTTTTGAGGCACCCAAGATCAAATGGGTACCTAAAAATTATCTTTTTTTTAGAAAAATATATCATCACAAGCTCGGAGCAAGAGATGGTACCTTGATAGTGGATGCTCAAGGCATATGACTGGAGATCCATCTCAATTCTCTAAGCTCACTAGCATAGACGAAGGATATATCACCTTCAGAGACAACAACAATGGTAAAATCATTGGCAAAGGAACCATAGGTAACAAATCCAACTTCTTTATTAAAGATGTGTTATTGGTTAATGGCTTAAAATATAACCTTTTGAGCATTAGTCAATTGCGTGATAAAGGTTATATCGTTAGATTTGAATATAATGCTTGCATTATTGAAAAATTATACAAAAACATATATATGATTGTCTTAAAATAAAATAATATATACACAATCGACATTAATGATCTTTGTAATGAAATGTGCTTTTCGGTTTTGAATGATGATACTTGACTTTGGCATAGGAGATTAGGTTATGCTAACATAAAACTAATCACTCAAATTTCATCTAAAGAACTTGTAAAAGGAATTTCTCACATTAAGTTTGTCAAAGATATTATGTGTTATGCATGTCAACTAGGAAAACAAATAAAAGGTACAAATAAGCACATCTAGACCATTGCAATTGATCCATATGGACCTGTTCGGACTAATTCTATATCAAGCCTAGGAGGTAGCAAATACACCTTTGTTATTGTGGATGATTATAGTAGATACACATGGACTTACTTTTTGGTATATAAAAGTGATTGCTTTAGATATTTTTCTAAGTTTTGTAAACTTGTTCAAAATGAAAAGGGTTTTATGATTTCATCAATTCAAAGTGATTATGGTGGTGAATTTCAAAACCATGATTTCCAAGAATTTTATGAATCGAATGGATACAACTATAACTTCTCTACTCCAAGAAATCCTCAACAAAATGGAGTAGTAGAAAGAAAAAATAGAAACTTATAAGAAATGGCTAGAACCATATTAAATGAATATAGCCTACCCAAATATTTTTGGGCCGAAGCTATAGAAGAGACACAACAAAAAAGATACCCAAATAGGATTCTAGTAAAACCATTACTTTCCAAAATTCCTTATGAGTTGTTGAACAACAAAAAACCCAATGTTTCATATTTTAAAGTTTTTGGTTGTAAATGTTTTATCTTAAATGAAAAAGATGCCTTAGGAAAGTTTGATGCAAAATCCAATGAAGGAATTTTTCTTGGCTATTCTTCTATTTCTAAGGCCTTTCGTATTTTTAACAAAAGAACATTGGTTATAGAAGAGTCCATTCATGTTATTTTTAATGAAGTTTCCAAAGTTAAGAAAAATGATCTTGATGATGATGTTAATTTTGATGCTTTGAATTTAAATGAAACCCTTTCTCCATCTAGCAACTTGAATGCATTTTCTTTCGAAACATCCTTATCCAAGGAATGGAAGTATATCGATGTTCATCCTAAGGAGCTAATTATAAGAGACACAATAAAAGGGGTTCAAACTCATTCTTCTCTTAAGAATTTTTGTATCAACGTCACTTTTCTCTCCCAAATTGAACCTAAATGCATTGATAAGGCCTTAAAAGATGATTCATAGGTTATCGCAATGCAAGAAGAGTTAAATCAATTTGAGAGAAATGAGGTATGGAAGCTTGTTTCAAGGCCAAATGACCATTTAGTTATTGCTACTAAATGGATCTTTAGAAATAAGCAAGATGAATTTAGTATCATGGCTAGAAATAAGACTAGATTAGTGGTCAAGGGTTTCAACGAAGAAGAAGGTATCGATTATGAAGAAACCTTCACTCTTGTGGCACGATTAGAAACCATAAGGATGCTCCTTGCCTATGCTTGTAGTAATAATTTTAAGCTATTTCAAATTGATGTTAAAAGTGCTTTTCTTAATGGCTTTATTTTCGAAGAAGTTTATGTTAAATAACCTCTGAGATTTAAGAATGATAATTTGCCTAATGATGTGTTTAAATTGACTAAAGCTCTCTATGGATTGAAACAAGCCCCAAGGGCTTAGTTTGAGAGACTTAGCTCATTTTTTATACAAAATAATTTTTCTAACGGCAAGGTTGATACCACATTATTTATTAAAAATTTAAAAATAATTTTTTTATTGTTCAAATTTATATTGCTGATATCATTTTTGGGTCTACTAATGAATCTTTATGCGAATCATTTGCAAAACGTATGAGTCTAAAATTTGAAATGAGTTTGATGGGGGAACTAATCTTCTTTTTAGGCTTGCAAATCAAACAACTTAGTAATGATACTTTCCTTAGTCAAACAAAATATGCATTAGACTTGCTAAAATGGTTTAATATGGATAGCTCTAAGGTTATCAATACTCCTATGAGTACCTCCACTAAGTTAGACATTGACGAAAGTAAAGAAAGCTTTGATCAAAAAGCTTATATAGGTATGATAGGTAGTTTACTATACGTCACCACAATAAGACCGGATATCATGTTTAGCATAGAACTTTGTGCTAGGTTTTAATCGAATCCTAAGCTATCTCATCTTAAAGAAGTTAAAAGAATCTTTAGATATCTTAAAAGAACCACTAATCTAGGATTATAGTATCCAAAATCCGAAAACCTTGAGTTAATTATTTATGCTGATGCGGATTTCGGTGGATGTAGATTAGATAGAAAAAGCACATCCGGAACATGTCAATTCTTAGGTCATGCACTTTTCTCTTACTCTTCCAAGAAATAAAACTCAGTTGTACTATCTACAATCGAAGCTGAATATATAGTTGCTAGTACATGTTGTGCACAAGTCGTATGGATGAAAAACACATTAGAAGAGTATAGAATTTATCTTAAGAATATTCCCATAAAATGTGATAACACAAGCGTAATATATTTAACAAAAAATCCTATTCAACAATCTAGAACTAAACATATTGACATTAGGCATCATTTCATAAGAGATCATGTTAATAATCATGATATAATATTAGAATTCATTGATACGAAGTATCAATTGACCGATATCTTTACAAAACTCTTAAATGAAGAACAATTTGATTTCATTAGAAGAGAAATAGGCATGTTAAAATGTTCGAATGTATGAGCTGTTATTTTTTTCGGACTATCTTTATGTATTTCATGAATGGAGCTTTCATGAATTTATATCGTATCAAGTTTATTCTATACCCTTGCTCTATCATATAATGATGTTTGAGACACTTAGTCCCTTCACCCATTGAACTTATTGACAAATGCATCTTTCATGGATTTCACTATTATGAATTCTTATTGAGAAATGGATTGTATTCATGGACCTTTTTTTTATCCTTTCTCATGAACTCTACTTTACTCCTCTCATGAAAGAAGATGTTTTATGAATTTTTAGTGTGTAATGATTACTTGCAAGAATGACAATTTGATTTAGTATGTAACGGATTTGATTTACTATGTAATGGACTTGATTTATGCTACGCTTGATCCTTCTCTTTGTTAAAATTGAAGCATAAGTTAATAAAACTTATTTTGAATTTGACATGGTTCAAATCCGTACATAAATTTGGGTCTTCATGGATTCCTTCCTTATCCTTCTTCCTTTTCTTGTTCTTTTGACAAAGGAAGAAAGAGACTTGCATAACCAAAAAAAGGAACCAAAAAGCCCTTAAGTAAAAATGTTAGTTTATTCAAAGAAAAATTATCATGCAAAGTTTTGCTTGCCTTCATTTATTGCTTGCATATATACATTATGAAACTTGCTTGAATTTTTACCACACTTGCATTGATGAATTGTTCTCCTTTTTGTTGATGACAAAGGGGGAGAAATATGGCAAATTGATAACAACTTGACATATTAAACAATGTGTAAAATGTATTGCATTATAGATACTTGATAAATGTCTTGAATTTTGTTAAGATATCATAAGCTCAACTTGCTATTTACAATTGATATCTTGCCATGGATTGATGAAATGTTATCTTTTTATCAAAAATTATCATCTTGTTAAAATTAGTATTCGAAATTCATAAATAATGATTGATTATCATTGGACTTGAAAATGAATGTCATGCCTTGACATCATTTTCATAAATACGAAGCACCATATTTTGAATTGGTAAATCATGATAAGTATCATAATATGTATGTTGATAAGTTTAAATGAACTTAACTTATCGTTTGATGCTTGAATTCAAAGGCCTTGAATTTAAAAATATATTTTCTCAAGTATGGAAAATAGATAGGGGGAGTTAAGGTTAACTCCGTCATCAATTGATTGTCATCATCAAAAAGGGGGAGATTGTTGAATCTCATATTTTGATGATGAAATTAATTATAAATTATTTGATCTAATCTATATGTTGAGATAAGTGTGTAGGATTAACTACGATAGCAGTAAGACACAAAGCAAGTATTGTGACGGAGTCAAGATCGAGATCTCGATGGGAGTTCAAGAGTTCGCCGGAAGTTCGGACGTTCAAAAGAAGTTCTGCTAAAACCAACTGAGACGTCCAAGAGCTTGCCAAAGAAGCTCGTCGGAACTTGCCAAAGAAGCTCGTCGGAAAGTTTGGGAGCTATCCGGGAGTCTGTCGGAACATTACCGAGAGTTCATCGGAAGATCGTCGAAAGATCACCAGAAGCTCGCTAGAAGAGTAATTGATGTACCAGAACAAGAGTGCTTTGATTATATTTTAGTTATTGTAGTTAGATAGTAGATTGAGTTAGAGTTGGGAGGAAATCCCACTAACTTAATTAGGAGCCAACTGGGCCCTTAACAAGGCTGAATTACGCCGGATTGAACAACCCATTTAGCCCCTAAAAATATGGCCGACGGTGGCACCGCTTGGGAGACCCAGTCTCCTAGGTGGTCTGGTACCGCCCAGTGTTAGACTATAGGTGGTAGTATTGCCCAGTAATGGTGGTGGTACCGCCTAGACTAAGCGGTGGTACTGTTGGCAGTTAATGCTGCTAGCGATGGTACCGCCCCAATCAAGCGGTGGTACCACCAGAGCTTGGTCTCCGAGCTCTGTCAAGCGGTCGTATCGCCCAGACTGGGTGATGATACCACCCAGTGTCAGACTGCAAGTGGTAGTACCGCCTAGTAATGGCGGTGGTACCGCCAGTACCCTAAAAATCCGGGATAAGATACTTTTTGGTTCCATTTTTGAAGCCATTGGGGCCTATAAATACCCCACCCTTTTCTGCATGAAAGGGTAACAAAGTGCTATTATATGTGTGAAAAATTCCAAGTGTTTGGGGTATGAAAAGTGTTGTAAAGGTGAGAAGAGTTCTCCTCCTCCCTCTCTTAGCCTTGTTACCATCCAAGAAAGAGGAGTGAGACTTGTAAGGGTTGTCTCCTAAACCCGGCAAAAGGAGAAAGAGCTGTAAAAGGTGGTTGGTCTTCGCCTATTGAAGGAAGGCCTTTAGTGGACGCCGGTGACCTCAATGGAGGAGGAATCCGAAGTGGATATAGGTCTCATTGACCGAACCACTCTAAATTCTGGTTTGCCTTTGCTTTTGTGCAATTTACTTTACTACAAATCTCCTTGAGCTTCTCCTTACATTCTTATAAAAGTTTTAAGTTCAACATTTTTCGGAAATGATTTGAATCAAAATAAACTTTATACGAAATCGAAGAATTTTCCGCTGCACTAATTCATCTCCCCCCTCTCTTAGTGCCACTCTTGATCCTAATAGTAAAAACATCATTTTTGAAAACTCGTTCGATGAAATCTGATATCCGACAAATCCCGTATAGGAAATATGTTTAACTTGAAAGTGTATGGAAGCATAGTGAAAGTAAAGCAGTTTGCAATAAAGGTAAATTGCACAAAAGAAATGCAAACTAGATTTTTATAGTGGTTCGGTCATCGTGACCTACATCCACTCCCGATTCCTCTTCACTCAAGGCCACCACCAGCTTCTACTATCAATCTTCTTTCAAAGAACAAAGATCAACTACCCTTTTACACTCTTTCTCTTTATGACAGGCTCAGGAGAGGACCTTTACTCTTCTCTTACACAACACTAACACTTAGAGCTTGAGAGGAGTTCTCACAAGATTACAACAGCGTTTTCTTCCTTTTTTGCTCTCAATTCTTATGTATGTAAACTAGAGATAAGAGGGGTATTTATAGGCCTCAAGTGAATTCAAACTTGGAGCCTAAAAGTATCTCATCCCTGGTTTTTGGGGTATTGGCGGTACCACCACCTGTGCTAGGTGGTACCACCACTTGGGAGACTATCTAGGCGGTACCACTACCTAAGCTAGCGGTACCACCACCTGCCAGTCTCGGAGACTGAGTCTGGGCAGTACCACTGCCCAAACTAGTATAGTCTCGGAGACTGTGCCATTGATGGTTCCATTTGTTGGGTCATTATTTGGGCCTTCCACTTGGCCCAATTGGCCCCTAATTGAGTTGGTTCAATTTTAACCAAATTATGCCTAAAACCTACTTCGATCTAGATAATTATTACAAAGCTTGAATGTTGTCCGGCATGTCATTGGTTCATCGACGCTTCGTTTGATTCTTCGGCTCATCATCCTCTCTTGCGGCCTATTGCCCAAACGGTCAGTTGACCTCCACAACTCTGATTTCCTTAGTGCAACTTCTGCTCTTCTTGGCCCAATGCCCGAACCCATGGCCCCAAGCCTTCTGCCGATACGTCGACCGATCCTTTGGCTCGACGTCTAATCTTCTGACATGTTCTACTCCAGCATAACATAATTCTTCCTACTTTAATTATCTCTCCCTGATCGAAGCTTCTTGCATCACTCAAAACATAGATCATATCACAAATACATCAATTGATTTTATCATCAAAATTCGAGATTCAACATTATCTTCCAATGAATGATTGGAATGATTTGGAGAAGAAGACTTTCTCTTTAAATGTCAAAGCTATGAATACTTTGTTTTGTGCCTTAGACAAAAATGAATTTAATTATGTTTCTATTTGCGAAACTACACACAATATTTGGCACACACTTGAAATCACACAAGAAGGCACTAGTAGAGTTAAAGACTCTAAAATTAATCTTTTGATATATGATTTCGAGTTGTTTCATATGAAACCAAGCGAAACTTTTGTTGACATGTACACTCATTTTACGGATGTCATCAATAGTCTAAAAACACTTGGTAAAAGTTTTTCTAACCTTGAACTTGTTAACAAAATACTAAGATCCCTTTCTAAAAATTAGGATCTAAAAGTAACGGTAATACAAGAATCAAAGGACTTAAACCATTTTTCAATTGAAGAACTTATCGAGTCTTTGATGACCTATGAAATAACTTATATTGAACATGATAACTACCTTCCAAAGAATATGAAGGATTTGACACTTTGAATAATAAAATACCACTTTAGTAATGACTCAAGTGATGATGATGACCTTGAACTCCACACAATAAAGCTTAAAAAATTCTTGAAACAAGAATTAAAGAACAAAAATGAACCTAAAAAGAAGAAGCTATAAAAGAAGAAGAAAACACTCAAGGTGGCTTGGGACGAATCAAGTTCATCCGAAGATGAAGAACAAACCAACAAAGGCGAGGTGGCAAACTATGCCTTAACGGCTTTCGACAACGAGGTAACCAAATCACCTTTGCTTTATTTTGAAATTACTTGATGCATTTCATGAGTTAATCTTAAATTAGTTTTAAAAAATTAAATATAAATTATTAAAAAATCGAATTATGCTTATCCTTCTAGTAATTTTTAAAATGATCATGAAAATTACATGTTTTTATGATAAAGGAACAAAATGTTAAACTTAAATCTAATGCTTAAGATAAATCCTATAAATGTTTTTAAGAAGAAATAATGTGTGTCTTGATGATTTAAAGATGAATAGTGATTTGAAATCATGCTTAAGGAGTTTATATTTAGAAATTATGCATAATGATTTTTGTGATCTTTGCTATAATGAAAGTTCTTTTTCGGTGTTAAACGTTGATGCATGTTTTTATTTGGCATAAAAAACTTGGGTATGCTTGTATGAAATCAATCATATGAATTAAAACTATTGAATCTTGGATTTTAATGATGAAACCAATTAATAGTATTTATGATTTAATTTACGTTTTGAGTGACACAGGAAGCTTTGATCAAGGAGAGACAATTAAAGCAGGAAGAATCATGTTGGGACAGAGAATAACACGTCAGAAGATTGGACGTCGCGTTGGAGGATCGGTCGACATATCGACAGAAGGCTTCGGGTCATGGTTTCAGGCATTGGGCCAAGAAGAGTGGATATTATGCCAAGGATATCAGAGTTGCGGAGGTCAACTAGCCGATTGGGCAATAGGCCGCAAGAGAGGATGATGCACCAAAAAATCGGATGAAGCATCGATGAACCAATGACATATCGGATAACATGATTCATGCTTACTAATAATTGTCTAGATCGAAGTATATTTTATATGTGCAGGATTAACTACGATAGCAAGGCATAAAGCAAAATAAAGTCTCGGAGTTCAGAATGCGATTTCATTGGGAGTTCGAGAGTTCATCGGAAGTCCGGACTTTTATCAGAAGTTATTCCGGAATTGATTGAGAAGTCCAGGAGCTTGCCAAAGAAGCTCATCAAAACTCACTAAGAAGATTGTTGTGAAGTCCGGGAGCTTGTTGGGAGTCCGCTGGAACATTGCTGAGAGATCGTCAAAAGTTCGCCGGAAGCTCGCTAGAAGAAACTAGACTTACGGACTTGTTTAGCATAGTAAATTTCTTAGAATTCATAGTTAGCACATAATTGAGATTTGAATTAGGCCAACCTAATTAGGGGTCAGTTGGGCCCATGTATGAACTGTGTTAGGCAAAATGAAAATGCCCAAACAATGACCCAAGAGGTGACACCGTCATGACACAGTCTCCGAGACTATGTCAAGCGGTGGTACCGCCTAGTGGCAGGGTGCTAGGCAGTGGCACCGCCCTTGTCATGCAGTGGTACCACCCAGTGTCAAACTGACACTGGCGGTGGTACCACCCGTACCTAGGAAACCCGAGATGGGATACTTTTAGGCTCTCAATTTAAATCAACTTGAGGCCTATAAAGATCTCTCTCATCCCTAGTTAAGATACACAAGTATTGAGGAAAAAAAAGGAAAGAAATGCCACTGCATCTTGTGTGAAACTCCTCTCAAAGTTTTAAGTGTTAGAATAGTTTGAGAGAGGAGTAAGTGGGGGTGTAAGGGTTATCTCCTAAACTTAGTAAAAGGAGAATTGAGTTGTAAAAGGTGGTTGGTCTTCACTTATTGAAGGAAGACCGATAGTGGATACTAGTGGCCTCAACAGAAGAGGAATCAGTGAAGTGGATATAGGTCACAACGATCGAATCACTATAAAAATCTGGTTTGCATTTTGTCTTGAGCAATTTACTTTAATTGCAAACTACTTTACTTGCTTACTGCTTTCAATATATTTATAAACGTGTTTCAAGTTAAGATCTTTATGAAACGATTTTCATCAAAATTGATTTTATTGTATGAAACATTTTTAAATTGATGTAATATTTTCGCTGCTATAATTCACCCCCCCTCTTAATGCCGACTCGTTCCTAACAGTTGGCATCAGAGCCACGTTCATTTCTCATTTGGTTTAACACCCAAGAGAAATGGCTCTTTTCGGCTTTCAAGAGGGTCACTCTCTCGTTTGTCCTCCCTTGTTCAATATGATGTACTACACATATTGGAAAACTCGAATGAGAGTTTTCTTACTTTCTTTGGATTTGAATTTATGTCATATAGTCGAATTTGGTTTTCAAAAGTCTTCTCTTCTAATGAACAATTGGAATGAGTTAGAGAAGAAGACTTTCTCTTTAAATGCAAAGGCTATGAATGCTATGTTTTGCACCTTAGACAAAAATGAATTTAATTGGGTTTTTACTTGCGAAACGGGTTTCGATATTTGGCATATTCTTGAAACCACACATGAAGGCACTAGTAGATTAAAAGTTTCGAAGATTAATCTTTCGTTATGATTTTAAGTTGTTTTGAATGAAGTCGAGCGAAATTATTGTTGACATGTACACCTGCTTTACAGATGTCGTCAATAGTTTAAAAGCTCTTGACAAATGTTTTTTAAATTTTGAACTTGTTAATAAGATATTAAGACTCCTTCCAAAGAGTTGGGATCCGAAAGTAACAGCCATTCAAGAGGCCAAGAATTTTAACAAGCTTCCACTCGAAGAACTAATTGGGTCTTTAATGACTTACGAAATGACCAATGTGGCATAAAACAAACTTGAGAATAACCTTCCAAAGAACAGGAAGGATTTTAGATTTAGAACAATTGAAGACCACTCGAGCATAAGCTCAAGTGATGGTGAACTTGAACTCCTCACTATGAAATTTAAAAAGTTCATGAAACAAAAATTAAAGAACAAAAAAAATACAATTACTTGCTATGAACGCAAGAAGAGGGAAGCACTTTGGGACAAATCGAGCTCATCTAAAGATGAGGAGAAAATCAACAAAGGCGAGGTGGCAAACTATGCCTTAACGACTTTCGACAATAAGGTAATCAAAATCCCCTTAGTTTATTTCGAAATTACATGATGCTTTTCATGAGTTATTTTTAATTTAGTTTAATTATTTTTCTTGAAATTGTATGTTTAATAATGTAATGAAAATATAAAAAAATTGGAATCATGCTTATCCTTCTAGTAATGATCATGAAAATTGCATGTTTTATGATAAAGGAATACAATATTATATTTAAATGTAATGATAATCCTATGTATGTTTTTAAGAAGAAATAATATGTATCTTAATGTCTTAATGAAAATGTTAAGAGGTTTGATATCATGCTTAATATGAAATTGTGCATGTTATACCTTGAAAACTTGAAACCATGTTTTGATGTCATGCCCAAAGTAATGATGATTTGAGATCATGCTTAATTAGTTTATCTTTCAAAATTATACATAATGATTCTTACAATTTATGGATTATCGATTTTTACCGTAATGAAAGTGGCTTTTTTGGTTTTAAAAATAATGTATATTTTTGTTTAGTATAAATGATAAAGGCATACTCGTATG
Source organism: Musa acuminata AAA Group (assembly GCF_036884655.1). Taxonomy (NCBI): domain Eukaryota; kingdom Viridiplantae; phylum Streptophyta; class Magnoliopsida; order Zingiberales; family Musaceae; genus Musa; species Musa acuminata. The sequence continues at coordinate 27,395,425 of NC_088340.1, forward strand.
AAATAAATCACATGAATTGAGACAACTATAAAAAGGAAAACATTTTTCTCAAAATTTTTTTTCTATCTTATTGAGTTTTTAATAAGAGATTGATAAATCTTTTCTATTATTTTGAATCTCTTGAACTATGAAAATGATTTTCATGATTTGATAATTTAAATTTGAATAAATTTTTATCCAAATTATGATCTTGATTCCTTGATATTTACAAATTAAGATTTATTATGAATCGAGATTGTTGTGTTCTCTCATAACTTTATTTGCTATAGGAAAATCTTTATCTATATCATTGATCTTGAATTCTCGAAATCAAAACTTGATAATTTCTTTAAATAAATCAAGATCCCTCACTTTTATTCTTGAATAACTTCTTGTATTTTATTTAAGAGAATACTTATCAAAATGAATCATGTCTATTAGTATTCACATAATATTTAATATTATCTTTCATGACATGATGTGTAAATTCCTTTGTATTTGTGGTTGTAAACCTCATGTTATAAGTAGAGCATTGATGTAAAAATTGTATTCTTTCACTCTACTTCTTCCTTGATTACAATAAAGGGGAGAAAGAAAATTGCTAGTTTGAATGTTAAATTTAGCCAAATTGCAAAAATGCATAAACACTCCTTATACATTCTTTTTCGGATCATGGTCTTGATTTCTCGAATTTTAGACTTGAAACTTCTTTTTGAATCAAGATTATTTTCCTATCATGCTTTCTTGTCAAAAATGACATATGATATTTTGACATTCATTTTTGTTGTTTACCTTTGTCATGCTTTGAAAATTGTTGTAAAGGGAAAAGAATTACAATATTGTATTCTTCCCTTCTTTTTGACATTGACAAAGGGGGAGAAATATTGCTAGCTCATCTTGCAAAATTTAGAAACTTGCACTTTGCAAAGGAAGCAAAATTGCTAGCTCAAACATTGCAAAGGAAGCAAAAATTTGCTAACTTGCAAATTGCATGGAGAAAGAAGTGTTATCTTGCTTTATCTCAAAAAGCAAAATATGCTAACTTGCACATCTAGCAAAATTTACAAACTTGTATATTTCAAGAAGTAAGAGTTGCTTTCTTGAACATCTCAAAATTGCTAGCTTGCATATTTTAAAATGTTGTAAAATTATTGTTAGCTTGCATGATGATAAAATTGAAGATTATGTTTAGTATGTGATTGAACTTGTATGTCCAAACACTTGAAAGTTACACTTCTCCTTTTTGTTGATGATAAAGGGGGAGAAGTATGATCATGTTATGCATGATGATATATTACAAATATTCATGGTGAAATTTACAATGACTTGAATTCAGCTTGAATTCAAGGTTCTATCTGATAGAAGATAAGATTTCCCCAACTATACGAGGAAATCTCTCTATTCTATTGAGGAAAATCCTTCCTCCTAATCTATATAAATAGGAAAGGGATATGTTAATGTATTAAAGCTTTTTCACTTCTTCAATAAAGCTTCTTCAATAATTGTTCTTATCTTCTATTATTTTCATCATGGTATCAGAGCAGTGAAAAAAGCGAAGCTTCACTCTTGGCTTCGGCTAGCGATCAACGCCGTTGAGAAAAGCAAAGCTTCGCCCTTGCCTTCGGCCAGCGACCAACACCATTGCAGCCAAATTCCTAAGAGGCTCCATGGCCAATCCTCATCTTCCTCACCACGATAGTCTTCGTTGATCTGCCAATAGTCGGCGAACTTAAGGAGAACGAAGGGCGGACTTAAGGGGAATGAAAAGAACGCCTATGTCACAGCAACAGCAATCGTAGTAGCAACAGCGATTTGATCTTGCTCTACTCATGAAGCCTCTCGCTCGTAAACCATTCTTTGTATCTCTTTTCTGTTGAGGAAAATCCTTCCTCCTAATCTGTATAAATAGGAGAGAGACATGTTAATATATTAAAGCTTTTTCACTTCTTCAATAAAGCTTCTTTAATAAAACTTCTTCAATAATTTTTCTTATCTTCTATTATTTTCATCACTATTAATATGGCATATTGATAGGGGGAGTTAAGGTTAACTCCGTCATCAATTTGTTGTCATCATCAAAAAGGCAGAAATTGTTGAATCTCGGATTTTGATGATGAAACTAATTGATAGTTTTTATGATTTAATCTGCATTTTGAGTGATACAAGAAGCTTCGATCGGAGAGAGACAATTAAAGCAGGAAGCATTATGTTGGGCTGGAGAAAAACATGTCAGGAGATTGGACATCGCGCCGGAGGATCGATCGACGTATCGACAAAAGGCTTCGGGCCATGGTTTCGGGTGTTAAGCCAAGAAGAGGGGATATTATGCCAAGGATATTGGATTTGCGGAGGTCAACTGGCTGATTGGGCAATAGGCCGCAAGAGAGGACGATGCGCCGAAGAATCGGATGAAGCGTCGATGGACCAATGACATATCGGACAACATGATTCATGCTTAGTGATAATTATCTAGATCGAAGTGTGTTTTATGTGTGTAGGATTAACTATGATAGCAAGGCATAAAGCAAAATGAAGTCCCGGAGTTAAGAATATGATTTCATTGGGAGTTCGAGAGTTTGTCGGAAGTTTGGACATTCGTCGGAAGTTTTGCCGAAATTGACCAAGAAGTCCAGGAGCTTGCCAAAGAAGCTCATCAGAACTCACCAAGAAGATCGTTGTGAAGTCCAGGAGCTAGCCGAGAGTCCGCTGGAACATTGCCGAGAGATCATCAGAAGTTTGCCGGAAGAATCGCCGGAAGAATCGCCGGAAGAAACTAGACTTACGGACTTGTTTAGTTTAGTAAATGTCTTAGAATTCATAGTTAGCATATAATTGGGATTGGAATTGGGTCAACCCAATTAGAGGCCTATTGGGCCCATGTATGAACTATGTTGGGCTCAATGAAAAGGCCCAAATAGTGACCCAAGAGGTGACACCGTCGTGGCACAATCTCCTAGACTGTGTCAGGTGGTGGTATCGCCCAGACATAGTCTCCGAGAGGCTACAGGCAATGGTACCACCCAATGTCAAACTGACACTAGCGATGGTACCGCCCATACCTAGGAAACCCGGGATGGGATATTTTTAGGCTTCAAGTTTGAATCAACTTGAGGCCTATAAATACCCCTCTCATCCCTAGTTAAGATACACAAGTATTGAGAGTAAAAAAGGAAAGAAACAATGTTGCAATCTTGTGTGAAACTCTTCTCAAAGTTCTAAGTGTTAGAATAGTTTGAGAGAGGAGTAAGTGGGGGTGCAAGGGTTATCTCCTAAACTCGATAAAAGGAGAATCGAGTTGTAAAAGGTGATTGGTCTTCGCCTATTGAAGGAAGACCGATAGTGGATGCTGGTGGCCTCGACATAAGAGGAATTGGTGGAGTGAATGTAGGTCACGACGATTGAACCACTATAGAAATCTAGTTTGCATTTTGTCTTGAGCAATTTACTCTAACTACAAACCACTTTACTCTTACTACTTTCAATACATTTATGAACGTGTTTCAAGTTAAGATCTTTATGAAATGACTTTCGTCGGAATCGATTTTATCATATGAAACAATTTTAAACCGACGTAATATTTCTACTGCACTAATTCACCCCCCCCGCCTTTTTAGTGTCGACTCATTCCTAACAAAAACAACTAAAAATGGAATGCATTTTAAAAATTTCTCTATCTTTTTTTTATCATTTTTTTCCCAACAAGAAAATGATAAATCTATTTATGTCATTTTGAATCTCTTGAAAATGATTTTGATGATTTAATGATTTAAATTTAATTGAGTCTTATCTATAACATGATCTTGATTTTTTTTAAGAATTATAACATGAGATTTTTTAATGAATCAAGATCATTTACTATGATTATTTTTTTTGCTATTTGAGTCATCTAAAAAGGATCATAATTTTTATCTTGATTTTTTGATATTCACAATTTGAAATTTGGTTCATGACTCCCTTGTATGCATGAAGTATATATCTCATCACCCAATTAATTTTTCTTGATATTCTTCATGTGAGGATATGAAATTATGCATGAAGTACTCATGATTTTATATTGATGCATACAAATGAGAAATTTTAATCATGTATGGTAGGATATAATGTAATTTGATATTTTAATACCATCATGATTTGAAATATTTATGATTTGTATATCTTATGTTATGATTGAATCATTATTGTAAAAGAAGAAGGAAATTGCTAGCTTGTGCATCACAAAAAGAGAACAAAAAAAAGTGCTAGCTTGAATGATAAACTTAAATCTCGCAAATGCATAAACTCTTCTTATCCATTTTTTAGATCTTGATCTTGGTTTCTTGATTTTTTTTGACTTGAGTGTTCTTTTTAAATCAAGATCGTTTCCTATCATTCCTTCTATTTACAAAAGAAAAAATTTGTCAAAAATGACACATTGTCTTTTGGTATTCATGAATTAATCTTTCATTTTTTATGATTAAAATATTGATATAAATTTATCTTTATTGTTTAACCTTGTCATAATGTGAAAATTGATGTAAAGGGAAAAGAATTACAATATTGTATTCTTCCCTTCTATTTGACATTGACAAAGGGGGAGCAAAACTTGCTAGCTTGCTCATCTCAAAAGAAAAGCAAGAAGTGCTATGTTGCAAATCTCAAGAGAAGCAATGTTTGCCAAGTTTTACATTTCAAGAAGACACAAAAATATGCTATCTTGCACATCTCAAAAGATGTAAAATATTACTAACTTTCATATGTGAAAAACGTGCTAGCATGCATGTTCAAAACTTGCTATCTTACTAGCTTGCATAACTAAAAACTTACTAGTTTCACTTCCTCTTTTTGCCAATGACAAAGGGGGAGAAAGAATTGCTAGTATGCAAAAGAGAAACAAAAAGTTGCTATCTCAAGAGAAGCAAAAACTTTGCTAAACTTCACATTCTCAAAAATTTCTCAAAAGAGAAGAAAGAAATCACTAACTTGCATGATGATGTTTAAAAAATGTGAGATTATATTTATAATGCAATGATTTGAAATTATATCTCAAAAACTTGATATTTGCACTTCTCTTTTTTGTTGTTGACAAAGTGGAAGAAATTATGATGACGATCATGCATAAAAGGTTGTATTACTAAAGACTTTGTTAAGGCTTTATCTCAATCTCTAACTTCTCAAAGGTTGTATTCTCTGCTGAGCATTGAAGGGTATTTATAGGCCCCAAGAGGATTCAAATTTGGTCTCCAAATTTTGAATTCTCTTGGGGTTCCGATGCTGGCGGTGCCATCGCCTGTTAATGTCTGACACTGATAGTGTACTAGCGGTGCTACCGCTGAACCTCTCGGGTGCTGGGCGGTGCCACCGCCGGACCTCTCAAGTTCTGGGCAGTGCCACTGCCCAGTCCGGCGGTTCCACCGCCCGGTCCTACGGGTCACTAGATGGGCTTCAAATCTAGCCGAAACTAGGTAATATCGGGCCGAGTTGGCCCCTAACCAGGATATGAAATTATCCCTTAATCCTAACCCTAATTACATGCAAACTACGCAACTGAAAACATAGTCCTAAGCAAGTTTTCAACCAGCAAACGTCGAGTCCAGCGAGCTTTCCGATGATCTTCCGGTGGACTTCCGATACACCCTCGGATTTCTTCTAACTGACTCCCAACAGGCTCCCGATCTAGTGGCGAGTTTAGCGAGTAGCCGAGCCTTCTTAGTGATCTCTGCGAACCTCCAACGATCTCTTCGGCCGACTTCTGAAAACTCCGACAAGTCCCCGATTTCTTCTTGGTTGGTTCCGGCAACATCTCCGACGAATCTTTGGACTCTCGAACACCCATCGAATTTGACTATGGTAGACATGGTTTATGTCTTCAAGCTATCGTAGTTAATCCTGCACATGTAAAACAAAAGTTCGATCTAGACAATTACTCCTAAGCAATTAATCAAGTTGTCCGGCATGTCATTGGTCCCTCGAAGCTTCATCTGATTCTTCGGCGCATCATCCTCTCTTATGGCTTATTACTCAATCGGCCAGATGACTCCGTAACTCCGATATCCTTGGCGCAATACCCACTCTTCTTGGCCCGATGCCCGAATCCATGGCCCGAAGCCTTCTGTCGATACGTCGACCGATCTATCGGCCCGACATCGAATTTTCTGACATGTTCCTCCGGCACAACATGATCCTTCATAAACAAATGAAGGATCAAGTCATGAATTCAAAATTCCATGAATCATTTCGATAAATCTCCTTTTAAATAATCAAAATGATCATAAAAGGAAATCTCATATTATTCCAAAAAATAAGATCATGATTTTGATAAAACTCATTTCAAATTCAAATTATCAAAATCATTTTTATGGTTCACAAAATTCATAACATAAGTAGATTCATGATTTCATTGATAATAGAATTTTTCCCTTTTTTTTTATGTGTTTCATTTTAAGTGATTGATTTTATGTTAACATGCTTTTCAAACATGCATCAATGTTTAGGATCAAAAACTGAATTTCGTCATAAAAACCATCAAGATCATCATGTATAACTTTTAAAATCTCATGCATAAAATAGTATCAAAACATTTAATATTTTCATTCCATCATTTTGCATTGGTTTCATTGAACATAATTTTGAATGATTCTTATAGATAACTAAAACTTCTTTAGTTTTAATTTATATAATTGACTTTATCTTAGCATGCTCAAATTTTGCTCATATGTCAAAACCATACATTATGTTTGAAAACCAAAGACAAAGTTCATAAAAAAAAATCATCAAGCCTTCTATTCAAAAGCCATGCATCATTATTAAGCATGATATTAAACTTCTCAATATTTTCATTAAGACATCAAGCATGTTTTCAATCAAAATCGCAAATCATCAAAATACACATTCTTACTTCTCAAGCACATACATAAGATTTATATTTAACATTTTATTACATTTTCATTTTTTAAATATTAAATTATTAAACATGCAATTTTCAAGAAAATTAATCCTAAACTAAATTAAAAATAACTCATGAAAAGTATTATGTAATTTCGAAATAAATTAGGGGGATTTCAATTACCTCATCGTTGAAAGCGGTTAAGGCGTAGTTTGCCACCTCGCCTTTCTTGATTTTCTCCTCATCTTCAGAGGAGCTCGATTCATCTCAATTTGTATTCTTCTTCTTGCATTCAAAGCAAGTAGTTCCGTTCTTTTTGCTTTTTAATTTTTGTTTCATTTGTAGTTTAAGTTTACCATCACTTGAGTTTATGCTCGAGTGATCTTCATGTGTTCTATGTCTCAAATCCTTCCTGTCCTTTGGTAGGTTGTTCTCGAGTTCCCTTTTTGTCACATTGTTCATTTCGTAGGTTATTAGAGACCCAATTAGTTCTTCGAGTGGAAATGTTTTAAGATTCTTGACTTCTTGAATGGCCATAACTTTTGGATCCCAACTCTTTGGAAGGGATCTTGGAATTTTAGTTACTAATTTAAAGTTAGAAAAATCTTTACCAAGAGCTTTGAGTCCATTAATGGCATCCGTGAAACGGGTGTACATGTCTCTAATAGACTCTCTTGGTTTCATTCGGAAAAGTTCATAAGAATGCACTAGAATGTTGATTCTGGACTCTTTCACTTGGCTAGTGCCTTCATGAGTAACCTAAAGAGTTCTCCAAATATCAAAAGTCGAATCACAATTCGAAACATGATTAAATTCATTTTTGTCAAGTGCATAATATAAGGCATTCATAGCCTTTGCATTTAGAGAAAACATCTTCTTCTCCAAATCATTCCAATGGTTCATTGAAAGAGAAGACATTTCAAACCCATTTTCGACTATATGCCATAAATTCAAATCTAAAGAAAATAAGAAAACTCTCATTCGAGTTTTCCAATAAGTGTAGTCCATCCCATTGAAAAAGGGAGGACGAATGAGAGTGTAACCCTCTTGAAGGCCGAAAAGAGCCATTTCTATTTGGGTGTTAAACCAAAGTAGAAAACCATGGCTCTGATACCAATTGTTAGGATCGGAGCGGCACTAAGAGGGGGGGGGGTGAATTAGTACAGTAGATTAAAACTCATAAGTTTGAAAACGATTTCGTAAATGCGTAGAGATTTTGATTCGACAATGAATGACTTGGTGAAAGTAGCTCAAGTAAAGTGAGAAGATAAAAACTGAAAGCTTGCTGCTATGTAAATAACGGTTTAAGAAAGGTAAATACTCACACGTTCAAGGAACACACCAATTTAAAGTGGTTCGGTCAAAATAACCTACATCCACTTGCGAAGCCTTCTTCGATGAGGCTCCCAACTTCCACTAGCAAATCACTTTGAAGGGGAAGGACAAATACCCCTCTTACAACCTTTTACAAGTGGTTCACACTCTTATAGATTTTTAAAGAGAAAGAGGGAGGTGAACACTCAAGCAATTGAAAACAAGACTTGCTAAAGACTTTGCTAAGGCTTTGTCTCAATCTCTAACTTCTCAAAGATTATATTCTCTGTTGAGAATTGAGGGGTATTTATAGGCCCCAAGAGGATTCAAATTTGGGCTCCAAATTTTGAATTCTCTTGGGTTCTTGATGCTAACGGTGTCACCGCCTATCAGTGTCTGACACTGACAGTGTACTAGCGGTGCCACCGCTGGACCTCTCGGGTGCTGGGCGGTGCCACCGCCCAGTCCAGCGATTCCATCGCTCGGTCCTACGGGTCACTAGATGGGCTTCAAATCTGGCCCAAACTAGGTAATATCGGGCCCAGTTGGTCCCTAACCAAGATATAGGATTATCCATTAATCCTAACCATAATTACATGCAAACTACATAACTGAAAACATAATCCTAAGTATTCAACCGACAAACGTCGAGTCTCCTTCCGACGAGCTTTCCGGCGATCTTCCGACGGACTTCCGATACACCCTCGTATTTCTTCCGACGTACTCCCAGCAAGCTCCCGATCTTGTGGCAAGTTCAGCAAGTAGCCGAGCCTTCTCGGGGATCTCCGCGAACCTCCGACGATCTCTTCGGTGGACTTCCGAAAACTCCGATAAGTCCCCGATTTCTTCTTGGTTGGTTCCCGTAGCATCTCCGACGAATCTTCAGACTCTCAAACACCCATCGAACTTGACTCTGGTAGACTTGCTTTATGTCTTCAAGCTATCGTAGTTAATCCTGCACATGTAAAACAAAAGTTCGATCTAGACAATTACTTCTAAGCAATTAATCAAGTTGTCCGGCATGTCATTGGTCCCTCGACGCTTCATCTGATTCTTCGGCGCATCGTCCTCTCTTGCGGCCTATTGCTCAATCGGTCAGTTGACTCTGCAACTCCGATATCCTTGGCACAATACCCTCTCTTCTTGGCTCGATGCTTGAATCCATGGTCAGAAGCCTTCTATCGATACGTCGATCGATCTATCGGCCCAATGTCCAATCTTCTAACATGTTCCTCCAGCACAACATGATTTTCCTGCTTTAATTGTCTCATCCTGATCGAAGCATCCTGCGTCACTCAAAACACAGATTAAATCTTAAACACATATCAAGTGGTTTCATCATCAAAATATGAGATTCAATAGAAATTACGCTAAGAAAATTGGAGTTGCAGAGGTCAACTGACCAATTGGGTAATAAGCCGCAAGAGAGGACGATGCGTCAAATAATCGGATGAAGCGTCGATAAACCAATGACATGTCGGACAACACTTGATTCAAGGTTCGAAGTGTTGGGAAGGGGGTAAATTAGTGCAGTGGACAAAATTACGTCAGTTCAAAAAATCTTTCATACATTGAAAACTGATCTCAGAAGATATTAACTTGGAAGCGTAAGGGAGCATAGTGAAAGCAATAAGAAGGTAGTTTGTAGTTAAAGTAAATTGTTCAAAAGAAATGCAAACCAGATTTTTATAGTAGTTCGGTCATCGTGACCTATATCCACTCTACCGATTCCTCTTCCGTCGAGGCCACCGGCATCCACTATCAGTCTTCCTTCAATGAGCGAAGACCAACTACTCTTTTACACCCCTCTTCTCCTTTTCACAGGATTAGGAGACAACCTTTTACAAGCACACACTCCTCTCTAAACAGAATTCTAAGTTTAAGCTAGAGGAGGGGATCTCTCATGTAATTTCTATAGCGTTTTCTTACTTTTAAGTTCTTTGTGCTTATGTGTTTTGACCAGGGATGAGAGAGGTATTTATAGGCCTCAAGTTGATTCAAATTTAGAGCCTAAAAAGGTCTCATCCTGGGTTTCCCGGGCCCTGGCGGTACCACCGCCTAACACAGTCTCAGAGACTATGCCATGACCATGCCACCTGTTGGGTCACTATTTAGGCCTTTCACTTGGCTCAACACAGTCCATATATAGGCCCAACTGGCCTATAATTGGGTTAGCCCAATTTCAATCTCAATTATGTGCTAACTATAAAATTTAAGGCATACATTAAGCTAAACAAGTCCAGTAAGTCTATGTTTCTTCCGGCGAACTTCCGATGACATCTCGGTAATGTTCCAGCGGACTCCCGGCAAGCTCCTAGACTTCACGACGATCTTCTTAGTGAGTTCCAATGAGCTTCATGGGCAAGCTCCTGGACTTCTCGGTCAATTCCGATAAAACTTTCGACGAATGTCTGGACTTTCGACGAACTCTCGAACTCCTAACAAAGTCTCATTCTTGACTCCGAGACTTCATTTTGCTTTATGCCTTGCTATTGTAGATAATCCTACACACTTGAAACCCACTTTGATCTAGACAAACCATGCTATTGAACAGGGACATAGCAAGCATACATGGACCCTATATGTGGATGGATCGACAACCGCCGAGGGAGCTGGGGTCGAACTCATCCTTAGGAGCCCAATTGGAGAAACCTATGAGTGGGCCCTTCGGCTACGATTCAAGGCCACCAACAACGAGGCCGAATACAAGGCGTTACTCCATAGGCTACGCCTCACCCTGGAAATGCATGTGCGCGACCTTAAGGCCTTCAGCGACTCTTAGCTGGTGGCGTAACACATCAACGGGAGCTATGAAGCCCGAGACCCAACCATGGCGCTATACCTAGCTGAAGTGAGACATCTCACCAACCACTTCGACCACCTCTCGGTTATAAGGATACTACATGCACAAAATGCATAAGCCGACACCTTAGCTAGGCTGGCCTTCGCTTGTGACCTGGGAGGAGCTCCAACAACCGAGTCCCTCACGGCCCCGATGGTGCCAACCTGAGACATCACCGGGACCGAGGTGACCCCGAATTGGATGGAGGAAATCCTCTGCTTCAAGAGGGATGGGACATAACCCGATGACCTAATGGTCGCACGATGACTAAGATGAGCCCAAGCTTGGTACTACGAGATCAGTGGAAAACTATAACGAAGAGCCTTCTCTTAACCCCTCCTACGCTGCCTCACACCACCTGCGATTGACACGGTCCTCACTGAGCTCCATGAGGGCATCTATGGGGAGCACATTGGTGGCAAACACTGGCCTTCAAGGCCCTCAAGCAGGGATACTATTGGCCAACCATGCGCCAAGATGTCCTGTCATCCATGCACGATGCCAACAATGCCAAAGGCACGCCCGATTACAGCACCAACCTGCGGTCCCCCTCACCCCGATGGATGCAGCCTAGCCTTTCGCCCAATAGGGCCTCGACCTCCTTGGTCCCTTCCCCCTAGTGTAAGGCTAGTGACGCTTCCTCATAGTCGAGGTTGACTACTTCACGAAGTGGGTCAAAGTCGAATCTCTAGCATCCATCACGGAAAAACAAGTTCAAGGCTTCACATGGAAGAACATCATCACCCGGTTTGGGATCCCAAAGGCCATCATCACCGATAATGGAGCCCAGTTCAACAACATGAGGTTCAAAACTTATTGTCAGTCTTACGGGATACAACTAAGGTTTAGCTCGGTCGCACACCCCCAGACCAATGGCCAGACCAAAGTCATGAATCAGGCAATTTTGGAAGGTCTCAAGAGGATGGTGCCGGGAGCTCTCGGGGCCTGGGTAGATGAACTCCCTAGCATCCTATGGGCGCTACAAACAACTCCCAAGACTGCTTTGGGGCAATCCCCATTTAGTTTGGCATTCAGAACCAATGCAGTCCTCTCGCCCGAGATGGTATTCCTAACTTGATGCACCGATACTTTCAATGAGAATAACTCTGAGGAAGGCTTAAGGGTTAATCTTGACCTCCTCAAAGTAAGAAGTGCCAAGGCACATGTACGCACTCTAGCGTACAAAAAGGCCATAGCCTGACTCTACAATCGTAAAGTCCGCCCATGCCCAATCAAAGCCAGGGACCTCATCCTCCGAAATACTAAAGTAAGCGACCTGACTCAAGCAAGGGGGAAGCCTGCCCCAAATTAGGAAGGGCCCTACTGAGTCAGCGAGGTGGTCTAAGAAGGGACTTACTATTGAATCTCGGATTTTGATGATGAAGTCAATTGTAATTTGTTTGATCTAATCTATATGTTGAGAAAAGTGTGCAGGATTAACTACGATAGCAGTAAGACATAAAGCAGGTGTTGTGCCAGAGTCAAGATCGAGATCACGTTGGGAGTTCGAGAGTTCGTCGGAAGTCCAGACATTCATGAAAGTTCTATTGGAACCAACCGAGAAGTCCAGGAGCTTACCAAATAAGCTCATCAAAACTTATCAAGAAGATCGTTGTAAAGTACAGGAGTTTGCCGGGAGTCCGCCGGAGCATTGTCGAGAGTTCGTTGGATGTTTGCTAGAAGTACGTCGAAAGCTCACTAGAAGAGCAATTGACGCACCAGAACAAGAAGAGTTGTGATCATGTCTTAATTAACATAGTTAGAGCGTAAATTAAGTTAGGATTGGGAGGTAATCCCATTAACTTAATTAGGGGCCAACTGGGCCCTAAACAAGGCTAATTTGGGCCAGATTGAATAGCCCAATCAGCCCCTAAAAACATGGCAGGCGGTGGCACTGCCCAGAAGACCTAGTCTCCCAAGTGGTTTGGGCAGTGGTACCGCCCAAACTGGGCAGTGGTACCACTGACAATTACTGTTGCCAGCGATGGTATCGTCCTTGTGAGGTGGTGGTACTACCAGAGCTCGGTCTCTAAGGTCTATCAAGCGGTGGTACCACCTAGTGTTAGGTGTCAAGCGGTGGTAACGCCCAGTAATGGCAGCGATACTACAGACCCCGAAAATCCGGGATTATATATTTTTTGACTCTATTTTTTAAGTCATTGGGGCCTATAAAATCCTCACTCTTTTCTACATGAAAGGGCACGAAAGCATTGAGATAATCTTGAGTTGTTCGGGTATAAAAGTGTTGTAAACAAGTGCTAGAGTTCTCATCCTCCCTTTCTAAGTTTTGAGATCATTCAAGAGAGGTGTGAGAATTGTAAGAGTTCTCTCCTAAAACTATGAAAAGGAGAAAGCGCTGTAAAAGATGGTTGGTCTTCACCTATTGAAGGAAGGCTTTTAGTGGACGCCGGAGACCTCATCGGAGGAGGAATCCGAAAGTGGATGTAGGTCATATTGACCGAACCACTCTAAATTCTGTTTTGTTTTTCATTAGTGCAATTTACTTTAACTATAAATTATTTCATAGCAAACTGCTTCTCCTTCTTATCTTGCTTACGCTCTCATACATTTCAAGTTACTATCATTCTAATTCAGTTTTCATCGAACGTACGAAATATTTTATATGAAAATCGAAGAATTTTCCGCTGCACTAATTCAGCCCCCCTCTTAGAGACGCTCTTGATCCTAACAACTGGTATCAGAGCAAGGTTCACTCTCATTTAGTTTTAAACCCAAGAGAGATGACATTTACCGACAACCTAGAGGGTCATTCAATTACATGTCTGGCCATGTTCAATAGGACGGATTACATATATTAGAAGACTAGAATGAGAATCTTCCTAATTTCTGGATTTCAAATTATAGAATATTATAGAAAATGGGTTTCAAAAGTCTTCTCTTCTAATGAGCGATTGGAATGAGTTGGAGAAGAAGACTTTTGCTTTAAACGCAAAGGCTATGAATGCCTTATTTTATGTATAAGATAAAAACGAGTTTAATCGAGTATCGATTTATGAAACGGCTTTTGACATTTGGCACACACTCGAAGTGACTCATGAAGGCACTAGTAGAATGAAGGAGTCAAAGATTAATCTTTTAGTGCATTCTTATGAGTTGTTTCGAATAAAATCGAGTAACACCATTAGAGACATGTAAACCCGATTTACGGATGTCGTCAATGGTCTAAAAGGACTTGGTAGAGGTTTCTCAGATTTTGAACTTGTTAATAAAATTTTATGATCCCTTCCAAAGAGTTGGGAGCCTAAAGTAATGGTCATTCAAGAGGCCAAAGATCTAAATAATTTTCCTTTTGAAGAACTAATTGAGTCACTAATGACCTATGAAATGACATATAAAGCTCATGAAGAGCTTGAGGATACCCTTCTAAAGAATAGGAAGGATATAGCACTGAGAACACAAGAAGACCACTTGAAAGAAAAATCAAGTGATAAGGACTTTGATGTTGACGTGACATTCTTAACAAAGAAGTTCAAAAGATTCATAAAAAAAATAAATTTAAAAATAATACTAAAAATAAATTTGAACCTAAGAAAGAACAAGTGATATGTTATGAATGCAAGAAGCCGGGACACTTCAAGAGTGAATGTCCCTAAGCAAAGAGGAGGCAACCAAAGAAGAAGACTCTCAAAGCTATATGGGACGACTCAAGTGCATCCGAAGAAGAGGAGCCTACCATCACCGAGCAAGTTGCTCACTATGCACTAATGGCCATTGGAGATGAGGTAACAAGTTCATTTGATACAAATTTATCCTTTGATGAACTATTAAATGCTTTTCATGACTTATTTGATGAATATAAATTAATTAGTAAAAAATATAAATTATTAAAAAAGGAGCATACTTCTCTTGTTAATGATTTTGATAGTTTAAAAGTTGAGCACAATAATAGTTTAGCTCCATGTACGAAATGTGATGAACTAGAAACACTTAGAAAGGATAACTTACTACTCAAGGAAACCTTGAGAAAATTTGAGGTTGGTAGTAATTTCTTGAACATGATCTTTGCCAACAAGGATCACATTCATAGAAAAGGCGGAATCGGATTTGTGAGTATCTCTCACCAAAATTCAACCACCTTTGTTAAAGGCCCTACTTTGCATGTCTCACCCCAAAACAAATGTAACTTTTGTTGTAAATTTGGGTATATAGCTTATCATTGTCTATTCAAGAAATTTTATCCACGTAGATTGATTTGGGTTTCTAAAAGAATCTCAAGTGACACAATACAACATGATAAGCTATGTAGATCGATTTTTGAGGCACTCAAGGTCAAATGGGTACCTAAAAATCATCTCTTTTTATAGAAAAATGTATCATCACAAGCTAGGAGCAAGAGATGGTACCTTGATAGTGGATGCTCAAGGCATATGACCGGAGATCCATCTTATTTCTCTATGCTCACTAGCCTAGATGAAGGATATGTCACATTCGGAGATAACAACAAGGATAAAATCATTGACAAAGGAACCATAGGTAATAAATCCAACCTTCTTATTGAAGATGTATTATTAGTTGATGGTTTTAAGCATAACCTTTTGAGTATTAGTCAATTATGTGATAAAGGATATATCGTTAGATTTGAATCTAATATTTATATTATTAAAAATCCATACAAAAACATATCTATGATTGTCCTAAAATAAAATAATATATACACTATCGAGATTAATGATCTTTGTAATGAAATGTGTATTTCGGTTTTAAATGATGATGCTTGGTTTTGGCATAAGAGATTAGGTCATGCTAGCATGAAACTAATCTCTCAAATTTCATCTAAAGAACTTGTAAGAGGAATTTCTCATATCAAGTTCATCATAGATAATGTGTGTGATGCATATCAACTAGGAAAACAAATAAAAGATAGCTTCAAACCTAAGAACCAAATAAGCACCTCTAGACTTTTGTAATTGATATATATGGACTTGTTTGGACCAATTGCTACATCAAGCCTAGGAGGTAGCAAATACGCATTTGTTATTGTGGATGATTATAGTAGATATACATGGACTTATTTTTTGGCACACAAAAGTGAATTCTTTAGGTATTTCTCTAAGTTTTGTAAACTTGTTCAAAATGAAAAAGATTTTATGATTTTGTCAATTCGAAGTGATCATGGCAGTGAATTTTAAAACCATGATTTCCAAGAATTTTGTGAATTTAATGGATACAACACAACTTCTCTACTCCAAGAAATTCTCAACAAAATGAAGTAGTAGAAAGAAATAATAGAAACTTATAAGAAATCACAAGAACCATGTTAAACGAACATAGCCTACCCAAATATTTTTAGGCCGAAGCCGTAAATACGGTATGCTATGTTATGAATAGAGTTCTAGTAAGACCATTACTTTCTAAGACTCCTTATGAGTTGTGAAACAAAAAAAAAACCTAATGTTTCATACTTTAAAGTTTTCAGATGTAAATGTTTTATTTTGAATGAAAAAGATGTCATAGGTAAATTTGATGCAAAATCTGATGAATAATTTTTTCTTGGCTATTCCTTTGTTTCTAAAGCATTTTGTATCTTTAATAAAAGAACTTTGATTATAAAAGAATCTATTCATGTTGTTTTTAATGAAATTTCTGAAGTTAAGAAAAATGAACTTGATGATGATGTTGATTTTGACATTTTGAATTTAAATGAAACCCCATCTCCGAATAGCAATTTGGATGCATCTTCTTCCGAATATTCTTTACCGAAGGAATAGAAGTATGTAGATGCTCATCTTAAGGAGCTAATTATAGGAGAAATATTGAAAGGGGTTCAAACTCATTCTTCTCTTAAAAAGTTTTGTGTCAACGTCGCTTTTCTCTCCCAAATTGAACCTAAATGCATTGACGAGGCCATGAAAGATGATTCATGGGTCATTGCAATGCAAGAAGAGTTAAATAAATTTGAGAGAAATGAGGTGTGGAAGCTTGTTCCTAGACCAAATGACTTTTTAGTTATTGGTACTAAATGGGTCTTTAGAAACAAGCAAAATAAATTTGGTATCGTGGTTCGAAACAAGGCTAGATTGGTGGCCAAAGGTTTCAACCAAGAAGAAGGTATCGATTATGAAGAGACCTTCACTCCTGTAGCTCGATTAGAAGCCATAAGGATTCTCCTTTCCTATACTAGTAGTAATAATTTTAAGTTGTTTCAAATGGATGTTAAAAGTACTCTTCTTAATGGCTTTATTTTCGAAGAAGTTTATGTTAAACAACCTCCCGGATTTGAGAATAATAGTCTCCCTAATCATGTGTTTAAATTGAATAAAGCTCTCTATGGTTTAAAGCAAGCCCCAAGGGCTTGGTATAAGAGACTTAGTTCATTCTTATTGAAAATAATTTCTCTAAAGGCAAGGTTGATACTAAATTGTGTATCAAAAATTTTGAAAATAACTTTTTTATGGTTTAAATTTATATTGATGATATTATTTTTGGTTCCATGAATGAATCTCTTTATAAATCATTTGCTAAAAGTATGAGTCTTGAATTTGTAATGAGTTTGATGGGGGAATTAACTTTCGTTTTAGGCTTACAAATCAAATAACTAAGTAATGGCATTTTTCTTGGTCAAACAAAATATGCTTTAGATTTGCTAAAGAGATTTAATATGGATAGCTCAAAGGCTATCAATACTCCCATGAGTACTTCCACTAAGTTAGACATTGATGAAAGTGGAGAAAGCTTTAATCAAAAAGCTTATAGGGGTATAATAGAAAGTTTACTATATCTCACCGCAACTAGACCGGATATCATATTTAGTGTAGGTCTTTGTGCTAGGTTTCAATCTAATCCTAAGATATCTCATCTTAAAGCAGCTAAGAGAATTCTTAGATATCTTAAAGGTACCACTAATCTAGGATTATGGTATCTAAAATCCGAGAACTTTGAACTAATTACATATGCTGATGCGGATTTTGCTGGATGTAGATTAGATAGAAAAAGCACATCCAAAATATGTCAATTTTTAGGACACACACTTGTTTCTTGGTCTTCCAAGAAACAAAACTAGGTTGCAAGCTGAGTATATTGCATCTAATGCATGTTGTGCACAAATTATGTGGATGAAAAAAACTTTAGAAGATTATAAGATTCATCTCAAAAATATCCCTATAAAATGTGATAACACAAGTGCAATATGTTTAACAAAGAATCTCATTTAACACTCTAGAACAAAACATATTGATATTAGGCATCACTTTATACGAGATATATCACTAATCATGATGTAATCTTAGAGTTTATTGATATGAAACATCAATTAGCTAATATCTTTACAAAACCTTTAAGTGAAGAATAATATGATTTTATTAGAAAAGAATTAGGAATGTTAATTTGTCCAAATGCATGAGTTGTCATATTTCTTTTTTGGACTATCTTCTTGAATGGAGCTTTCATGAGTTTATGCCATATCAAGTTCACTTCATACCCTTGCTCCATCATTAATGATTTTTGATACACTCAATCACTTCATGGATTTCATTGACAAATGCATCTATTGGATTTATCTATTATGAATTTTTATTGAAAATTGGATTTGATGTGATGCTCCTCTCATTATGAAGGCTTATTCACGGAATTTCTTTTATCCTTCATATGATGATTCTTTTACATGAATTCTTTCTTAATGAAGGAAGAATTTTTATGATTTTTTTTATGAGATAAACACTTGCAAGAGTGAGGATTTGATTTCACATGAATATCTTGATCCTTAAGAAAATTGAAGCATGATTTAATGAAACTCTTTTATCATTTTTTACTTGATTCAAATCATTTCACAAAGATGGTTCTTAATGGATTTCTTCCTTCTTTCCTTCTTCATGCATAGTTTTGATGAAAAAAGGGGAGAAATTGATGGAAGCTATCTCTTTAATTTTTAAATATTGAGAACTTTTGAATGATACCATGAATGCTTGAAATATAATTGGTATGGATTTTTACAAATTGAAATGTGGCATGAATTGTTCTCCTTTTTGTTGATGATAAAAGGGGAGAAATAATACCAAAATATGATAAATTAATGACAAATGTATGCAATGTATTTCATCATATATACTTAAAATGTTTGCTTGATAAATTCTTTCATTGTGATCAGATATCTAGAGCTTAACTTCCAATTTTACAATAGATATCTTGCCGTAGAATGATGAATTGCTATCTTTGTCATCTTTCATATTTGAAATATCATACTTGAAAATGAATGTCATGCCTTGGCATCATATTTTGAGAATGTTAGATCATAATAGGAATTGCTATCTTTGTCATCTTTTATATTTGAAATATCATACTTGAAAATGGATGTCATGCCTTGGCATCATATTTTGAGAATGATAGATCATGTAGGAATCATGATGTGAATGTTGATAAGTTTAATGAATTTAACTTATCGGTTTGATTCTTGAATTCAAAGGCCTTGAATTCAAGAATGTCTTTTCACAAGTATGACATATAGATAGGGGAAGTTAAATTTAACTTTGTCATCAATTAAATGTCATCATCAAAAAGGGAGAGATTGTTGAATCTTAGATTTTGATGATGAAGTCAATTGTAATTTGTTTGATCTAATCTATATGTTGAGAAAAGTGTACAGGATTAACTTGTTAGGATCAAGAGCACTAAGAGGGGGGGTGAATTAGTACAGCGGAAAACCTTCTACGAATAAAATATACTGCGTTCGTTCGATAAAAGTGATTTCAGTAAGAAAGCTAATTCGTAAATCAATTTCACTTTTGATTAAGCGAGATGCAGCAAAGATATAAATGCAGTTTGCAGTAATGGTTCAAATCAGATAGTAGGCGTAAACTAAAATATGATATTCGTACGGAAAAACTGATTTACGTCTAAATGCTAATTCGTAAATCACTTGATTAAGCAAGATACAGTTAAAGCAAGGATATAAAGGCAGTTTACATTTATGATAGAAATCAAAACATAAATGTAAACTGAAATATGATGATCGTACGATAAAACTGATTTACGTCTAAACGCCGATTCGGAAAGTGCAAAGCTTTAAACCCAATCGTATATGCGCAGAAGGCAGTAAGCTTTTGATGAGGTTTGTAGTAAAGATAAGATGCTTAAAGTAAATGCAAATCAAGATTTAGAGTGGTTCAGTCAATCTTGACCTACTCCACTTTTGGCTTCCTCCACCGACGAGGTCAGCGACGTCAACTAGAGGCCTTCCCTCAATAGGCGAAGGCCAACCACCCTTTTACAGTTTCACTCCTTTTGACGGGCTTAGTGTTGAATCTCGGATTTTGATGATAAAATCAATTGATGGGTTAATTGATCTAATCCATATTATTGAGCTAAGTGTGTAGGATTAACTACGATAACCAGAAAACACAAAGCAAGTATACCGGAGTCAAGTTCGATGGACGTTTAAGAGTCCGAAGAATCGTCGGAGATGTTGCTGGAACCAATCGAGAAGAAATCGGGAACCTGTCGAAATTTTTGGAAGTTTGCCGAAGAGATCGTCGGAGGTTCACGGAGATCACCGAGAAGGCTCGGCTACTCGTTAAAGTCATCACAAGTTCGGGAGCTTGCTGGGAGTCCGTCGGAAGAAGTTCGTCGGAAAGCTCGCCGAAACAAGACTCGACGTTCGCAGTTGAAAGCTTGCTTAGGATGTGTTTTTTGTTATGTAGTTCACTTGTAATTAGGATTAGGATTAAGAGATAATCCTATATCCTGGTTAGGGGCCAACTGGGCCCAAAATCAGATATGGTTTGGGCTAAAATTAAGCCAAACCAGTGAAATCGGAGAGCCAGGCGGTGGCACCGCCTGGCTGGGCGGTGGCACCGCCCAGCACCTGAGAGCTGGGCGGTGACACCTCTTGGGCTGGGCGGTTGCACCGTCCAGCACCCGAGCGCTGGGCGGTGGCACCGCTTGGTTGGGCGGTGGCACCGCCAGCATCGGGAACCCAAAGAGAATTCAAATTTTGGAGCCCAAATTTTGGAGCCCAAATTTGAATCCTCTTGAGGCCTATAAATACCCCTCAAATCTCAGCTGAGATTATAACTTTCGAGAAGCATTTGATTGAGAGAAAAGTCTTAGAAAGTCTTAGCAAGTCTTGTTTTCAATTTGCTAGAGAGTTCTCCTCCTTCTTTCTTATTGAAAATTTGTAAGAGGTTGAACTGCTTGTAAAAGGTTGTAAGAGGGGTATTTACCCTTCCATTTCAAGAGATTTGCTAGTGGAAGGTGGGAGCCTCATCGAAGAGGGGCCTCGGAAGTGGATGTAGGTCATTTGACCGAACCACTCTAAAATCGGCGTAATCTCTGGTTTGCATTTCATTATTGCTATTTACATTACTGCAAAACTTCTTACATGCTTTAGTTCCTTATTACCTTTGCTGCGCAACTTTAAGAATACACTTTCGAGTTAAGCTTTTTAAGTTCCGTTCTTATCGTACGAAAGATTTTTCTAAAACTGAAGTTTTAATCCGCTGCACTAATTCACCCCCCCCCCTCTTAGTACCGCTCCGATCCTAACAAGTGGTATCAGAGCTAGGTTATCTCTCATATTTGGTTTAATACCCAAGAGAGATGGCTTACTCCGGCATGCAAGAGGGCCACTCTATTGCACGACCACCTTTGTTTAATGGGTCGGATTACACATATTGGAAGACTCGCATGAGGATCTTCCTCATTTCTATGGACTTTGAGCTTTGGTCTATTGTTGAAAACGGATTTCAAAAATCTTCTCTTCCGATGAGCGAATGGAATGAATCGGAGAAGAAGGTTTTTGCTTTAAATGCAAAGGCTATGAATGCCTTGTTTTGTGCACTAGACAAAAATGAATTTAATCGTGTTTCAATTTGTGATTCGACCTTTGATATTTGGAGAACTCTTGAGGTCACTCATGAAGGCACTAGCCGAGTGAAAGAGTCCAAAATCAACATCCTTGTGCACTCTTACGAACTTTTCCGAATGAAACCAAGTGAGTCCATCGGAGACATGTACACCCGGTTTACGGATGTCATCAATGGACTCAAAGCTCTTGGTAAAGATTTTACTAACTTTGAACTAGTAACTAAAATCTTAAGATCTCTCCCTAAAAATTGGGATCCAAAAGTTACGGCCATTCAAGAGGCCAAAGACCTTAAAGCATTCCCTCTTGAAGAACTCATTGAGTCTCTAATGACCTACGAAATGACATGTCAAGCTCATGACGAGCTCGAGAACCCCCTTCCAAAGAACAGGAAGGATATGGCACTCAAATCACAAGAAGACCACTTGAAAGGAACATCAAGTGATGAGGACAGTGACAATGACATTGCACTTTTGACTCAAAAATTTAAGAAATACTTAAGAAAGAACAAATTTAAAAATAATACAAAAAATAAATTTGAACAAAAGAAGGACCAAGTGATTTGCTATGAATGCAAAAAATCGGGACACTACAAGAACGATTGTCCTCAAGCCAAGAAGAGAACATCAAAGAAGAAGGCGCTCAAGGCAACGTGGGATGATTCAAGTGCGTCCGAAGAAGAGGAGTCCAACACCGAGCAAGTTGCTCATTACGCGCTAATGGCTTTAGGAGAAGAGGTATGTGATTTATTTAATGAAGATTTATCTTTTGAAGAACTCTCTATCGCTTTTCATGAATTATTTGATGAATGTAGAACTGTTAGCAAGAAGTTAAGTATCTTAAAGAAAGAGCATGCTTTGCTACAAAATAAGTTTGATAGTCTTCAAACTCCTCTATGCTCTAAGTGTGAGCATTTAGAAGTAATAAAAAATAAAAATTTGCTTCTTAAGGAAACCTGAAACAAGTTTAAGATTGGTAGCAAAGGATTAGATATGATCCTTGCACACAAGGGTCACATCGTAAATAGAAATGGAATTGGATTTGTAAAAGGATTACATCAAAATCCTACCACTTTCATAAAAGGACCTACATTACATGTTTCCTCTTATATGAAATGCAACTTCTGTTGCAAATCCGGACATATTGCCTACAAATGTCCATTTAGGAAAATTAGTTCACAAAAATTAATATGGGTTCCTAAAGGAACTATAAAGGATTCAATAATAAATAACAAAGTTAGTGGGTCAATTTTTGAGGCACCCAAAATCAAATGGGTACCTAAAAATCATCCTCTTTTGTAGACAAACCCACAAGCTAGGAGCAAGAGATGGTATCTCGATAGTGGATGCTCAAGACATATGACTGGAGATCCATCTCATTTCTCTATGCTCACTAGCAAAGAAGAAGGGTACGTGACCTTCGGAGACAACAACAAAGGCAAAATCATTGGCAAGGGAACTATTGGTAACAAATTTAGTTTTTCCATTGATGATGTTTTACTAGTTGATGGATTGAAACACAATCTCTTGAGTATTAGTCAACTATGCGATAAAGGTTATATCGTTAGATTTGAATCAAATATGTGCATTATTGAAAAACCAAATCATAACATGACTATGATTGCTTTAAAACAAAATAATGTCTATACTATCAATCTTGATGAACTAAGCATGAAAACAATATCTAAAATCTCATCTCAAGAATTAGTACGAGGGATTCCGAATATGAAGTTTATTAAGGATAAGGTATGCAATGCATGTCAACTAGGCAAACAAATAAAAACAAGCTTCAAACCAAAAAATCAAATTAGCACCACTAGACCATTACAATTGATCTATTTGGACTTATTTGGACCAATTGATACAACAAGTCTAGATGGAAGCAAATATGCTTTTGTGATTGTGGATGACTACTCTAGATACACTTGGACCTATTTCTTAGCTCACAAAAGTGATTGCTTCAAGTGTTTCTCTAAATTTTGTAAACTCACTCAAAACGAAAAAGGCTTCATGATCTCATCAATTCGAAGTGATCACGGTGGTGAATTCCAAAACCGTGACTTTCAAAATTTTTGCGAAGTTAATGGGTACAATCACAACTTCTCAACTCCAAGAAATCCTCAACAAAATGGAGTAGTTGAAAGGAAAAATAGAAACCTACAAGAAATGGCAAGAACTATGTTAAATGAACATAGTTTACCCAAATATTTTTAGGCCGAAGCCGTAAATATGGCTTCATGAATAGAGTCCTAATAAGACCATCTCTATCAAAAACTCCCTATGAATTATGGAATAACAAAAAACCAAATATTTCTTATTTTAAAGTTTTTGGTTGTAAATGCTTCATTTTAAATGAAAAGGATGCCCTAGGTAAATTTGATGCTAAATCCGATGAAGGCATTTTTCTTGGTTACTCCTCCGTTTCTAAGGCCTTTCGTGTCTTTAACAAAAGGACCTTAGTAATAGAAGAGTCTATCCATGTAGTTTTTAATGAAATTTCTGATTTAAAGAAAAATGATTTTGATGATGATATTGGTTTTGATAATTTAAATTTAAACGAACCCCCTCCTCAAAATAGCCATTTGAATGCATCTTCTTCCGAAATTTCTTTACCCAAAGAATGGAAGTATGTAGATGCTCATCCAAAGGAGCTAATTATAGGAGATACAACAAAAGGGGTTCAAACTCGTTCTTCTTTCAAGAATTTTTGTGCCAACGCCGCTTTCCTTTCTCAAATTGAACCTAAATGCATTGACGAAGCCTTAAAAGATGATTTTTGGGTCATTGCAATGCAAGAAGAATTGAACCAATTTGAGAGGAATGAGGTATGGAAGCTTGTTCCTAGACCAAGTGACCACTTAGTCATAGGTACTAAGTGGGTCTTTAGAAACAAGCAAGACGAAAATGGTATCGTGGTTAGAAACAAGGCTAGATTAGTGGCCAAAGGTTTCAACCAAGAAGAATGTATCGATTACGAAGAAACCTTCGCTCCCGTGGCTCGATTAGAAGCCATAAGGATGCTCCTTGCCTATGCTAGTAGTAATAATTTTAAACTATTTCAAATGGATGTCAAAAGTGCTTTCTTGAATGGTTTTATTTCCGAAGAAGTATATGTCGAACAACCTCCCAGATTTGAAAATTCTCTTCTTCCTAATCATGTATTCAAATTGACTAAAGCTCTCTATGGCTTGAAACAAGCTCTTAGAGCTTGGTATGAAAGGCTTAGTTCCTTTCTTATTTTAAATAATTTTACCAAAGGCAAGGTTGATACTACATTGTTTATTAAATATTTGGAAAATAATTTTCTTATTGTGCAAATTTATGTTGACGATATTATTTTTGGCTCTTCGGATGAATCACTATGTGAATCATTTGCCAAATGTATGAGTCATGAATTTGAAATGAGTTTAATGGGTGAATTAACTTTCTTTTTAGGATTACAAATCAAACAACTTAGTGATGTTATATTTCTTAACCAATCCAAATATATATTAGAATTGTTAAAACGATTTAACATGGATAATTCAAAAGCAATAAACACCCCTATGAGCACTGCGACTAAGTTAGATATGGATGAAAATAGTGAAAATTTCGATCAAAAAACATATAGGGGAATGATAGGTAGTCTACTCTACCTCACCGTGACTAGACCGGATATTATGTTTAGTGTAGGACTTTGCGCTAGGTTTCAATCTAATCCTAAATTATCTCATCTTAAGAGTGTTAAAAGAATATTTAGGTATCTTAAAGGAACTCCAAATTTAGGATTGTGGTATCCAAAATCTGAAAAATTCGATCTAATAGCTTATGCAGATGCCGATTTTGGCGGATGCAGGATAGATAGAAAAAGTACATCCGGAACATGCCAATTTTTAGGACATGCACTTGTTTCTTGGACTTCCAAGAAACAAAATTCAGTTGCACTATCTACGGCGGAAGCCGAATACATTGCTGCAAGTGCATGTTGTGCACAAGTTATTTGGATGAAAAATACATTAGAAGACTATAAAATTCACTTTAAAAACATTCCCATAAAATGTGATAATACTAGTGCCATATGTCTTACTAAAAATCCAATTCAGCACTCTAGAACCAAGCACATCGACGTTAGGCATCATTTCATACGCGATCATGTCCTTAACAATGATGTTGTTCTAGAATTCATTGACACAAAGCATCAATTAGCAGATATATTTACAAAAGCTTTGAACGAAGACCAATTTGAATTTATTAGAAGGGAATTAGGTATGTTGAATTGTCCTAAAGAATAAATGTGTTTAAATGGATTTTCCGTAAAGTTTTTCATTCTCTCTCCGTTCCTCGGTGAATCTAATCCTTCTCTTTTGATTCTAAATGACTTGTTAAATTATCTTATCCTATCTTGAGTCAAACACCGCTCCCATTTGATCAAGATTAATGATTTTATGAATCTCGAAATTGATTTTGATGGCTTGATTATGAGTTTCAAGTTGACAATTTGAATTTAAATGAGTTTGTATTCGAATTATGATCTTGACTTATTGGAGTTACTACTTGAATTTTTTAATCACGATCTCTTCCTTGTACACCTACAATTTTTTATTATAGAAAGAAGAGATTTGATAAAATGGATGAATGTTGAATTTTCCTTTATGATGAACTCGAACATTTTAGCATACTTAATTTTGGATGATAAAATTTTTGTATGATCAATGTTATAATCACAAATTATGTGCTTCAAGTCTCATTCCCTTTTTGTTGATGACAAAGGGGGAGAAAAGTGATGACTTGTACCATTTTGATAGCATGACTTATATAAATTACAAAAGCTTGTATGAATGTCTTATATGCCTTGCAAAATGCCTTGCAAAATCCTTGAGAATATCACAAGATTGATTGATCATATTGAAAGCATGCCTTACATCCATATCATGAAATTCATGTTGAAAATCTTTATCTCCTATCGTAGTAAAAATCGTCCCATATCATTTGACTTATGATTTTCATCGAAGTTTCGCATTTACTATTGCTTAATGAGAATAACGATAAGTTCTACGGTTAGAACTTATCGGTTTATGCTTGAATTCAATGGATGAAATTCAAGTGTTTTCATCTTCTCATAATATGGCATATAGATAGGGGGAGTTATGTTTAACTTCGTCATCAATTGATTGTCATCATCAAAAAGGGAGAGATTGTTGAATCTCATATTTTGATGATAAAATCAATTGATGGGTTAATTGATCTAATCCATATTATTGAGCTAAGTGTGCAGGATTAACTACGATAACCAGAAAACACAAAGCAAGTATACCGGAGTCAAGTTCGATGGACGTTTAAGAGTCCGAAGAATCGTCGGAGATGTTGTCGGAACCAATCGAGAAGAAATCGGGAACCTGTCGAAATTTTCGAAAGTTTGCCGAAGAGATCATCGGAGGTTCACGGAGATCACCAAGAAGGCTCGGCTACTCGTTAAAGTCATCACAAGTTCGGGAGCTTGCTGGGAGTCCGTCGGAAGAAGTTTGTCGGAAAGCTCGCCGAAACAAGACTCGACGTTCGCGGTTGAAAGCTTGCTTAGGATGTGTTTTTTGTTATGTAGTTCACTTGTAATTAGGATTAGGATTAAGAGATAATCCTATATCCTGGTTAGGGGCCAACTAGGCCCAAAATCAGATATGGTTTGGGCTAAAATTAAGCCAAACCAGTGAAATCGGAGAGCCAGGCGGTGGCACCGCCTGGCTGGGCGGTGGCACCGCCCAGCACCCGAGAGCTGGGCGGTGACACCTCCTGGGCTGGGCGGTTGCACCATCCAGCACCTGAGCGCTGGGCGGTGGCACCGCTTGGCTGGGCGGTGGCACCGCCAGCATCGGGAACCCAAAGAGAATTCAAATTTTGGAGCCCAAATTTTGGAGCCCAAATTTGAATCCTCTTGAGGCCTATAAATACCCCTCAAATCTCAACTGAGATTATAACTTTTGAGAAGCATTTGATTGAGAG
This sequence comes from Musa acuminata AAA Group, assembly GCF_036884655.1. Taxonomy (NCBI): domain Eukaryota; kingdom Viridiplantae; phylum Streptophyta; class Magnoliopsida; order Zingiberales; family Musaceae; genus Musa; species Musa acuminata. The sequence continues at coordinate 27,423,213 of NC_088340.1, forward strand.
AAAAGTCTTAGAAAGTCTTAGCAAGTCTTGTTTTCAATTTGCTAGAGAGTTCTCCTCCTTCTTTCTTATTGAAAATTTGTAAGAGGTTGAACTGCTTGTAAAAGGTTGTAAGAGGGGTATTTACCCTTCCATTTCAAGAGATTTGCTAGTGGAAGGTGGGAGCCTCATCGAAGAGGGGCCTCGCAAATGGATGTAGGTCATTTGACCGAACCACTCTAAAATCGACGTAATCTCTGGTTTGCATTTCATTATTGCTATTTACATTACTGCAAACCTTCTTACATGCTTTAGTTCCTTATTACCTTTCTGCGCAACTTTAAGAATACACTTTCGAGTTAAGCTTTTCAAGTTCCGTTCTTATCATACGAAAGATTTTTCTAAAACCGAAGTTTTAATCCGCTGCACTAATTCACCCCCCCCTCTTAGTGCCGCTCCGATCCTAACACTTAGGAGACAACCCTTACAGAATTTCCTTTCCTCTCTTAACAGATTAGGACTTGGAAGAAAAGAGGAAGAAGAACTTTCAACTCATACAACACTTTTGAGCTCTAAAAATCACAAAGTAAAATCAGAATTTCGGTGGTTTTTGGGTGCCCTTTCAGTGCTGAAAGGGTGAGGTATTTATAGGTCCCAACCCAGTTTGAATTTGGAGCTCAAAACTGTCAATTCCCGGAATTCTGGGATCTGACGGTTGCACCGCCTGGCAGAGCTCGAAGACTAAGCCTCTAGGCGGTGCCACCTCCTGTCAGGGGTGGTTGTCTCGCTCGGAGACTGAGCCTAGGCGGTGCCACCGCCTGGCTGGGGCGATTCAACCGCCTGGAAGAAATCAGGGTCCGAATGGGTTGATCCATTCGGCCCAATTTGGGTTTTTCAAGGGCCCAATTGCCCCAAGATTAAGTTAATGGGATCACCTCTCATTTCCAACTTAATTATTGCGCTAACTATAATATTTCCTAAGACATTTACTGCAACTTGCTCCGGTGCGTCAATCGCTTCTTCCGGCGAGCTTCCGGCGAACTTCCGTCGATCATCCGATGAACCCTCGGTGATGCTCCTGCGGACTTCCGGCAAACTCCTGGATTTGCTACGATCCACTTGGTGAGTTCAGACGAGCTTCTTTGGTAAGCTCATGGACTTCTCGGATTTGTTCCCGCAGAACCTCTAACGATTGTCCGAACTTCCGTCGAACTCTCGAACTCCCAACGTGATCTTTGTCTTGATTCCGGCGCAACTCCTACTGCATATCTTACTTTCATCATAGTTAATCCTGCACACTTAAAACAAAACTTTGATTGAGACAATTAATCCTAAGCAATTAACCAAGTTGTCCGGCATGTCATTGGTCCCTCGACGCTTCGTCCGATTCTTCGGCGCATCGTCCTCTTCTGCAGCCTATTGCCCAATCGACCAGTTGACTCTGCAAATCCGATATCCTTGGCACAATACCCGCTCTTCTTGGCCCGATGCCTGAGTCCACTGCCCGAAGCCTTCTATCGATACGTCGACCGATCTACCGGCCCAACGTCCAATCTTCTGACATGTTCCTCCGACACAACATGATTTTCCTGCTTTAATTGTCTCATCCTGATTGAAGCATCCTACGTCACTCAAAACGTAGATTAAATCATAAATATATATCAAGTAGTTTCATCATCAAAATACGAGATTCAACAATCTCCCCCTTTTTTATGATGACAACTACTTGATGACGAAGTTAAACTTAACTCTCGGAGTTTAAACAAATTCCCCCTATCAATATGCCATATTGATAGAATCTTGAATTCAAACTGAATTCAAGTCATTGCAATATTCATCATGAATACTTGCAACACGTCATCATGAACTTATGCATAACATCATACTTCTCCCCCTTTGTCATCAACAAAAAGGAGAAGTCCAACTATTCTTGTGTTTGGAATATTAGTTTAACTTATTGTATGAAAAACATAATATCAAGTTTTATCATCATGCAGTTTTGAAGCCGGAAAATTTAGCAAATGTTACATCATGCTTAGAACATTCAAGCTATCAAATTTTAGATATCCAAGTTTTACAGCATACAAGATAGCACTTTTAGAACATGCAAGCTAGCAATTTAGAGATGTTCAAGAAGGCAACTCTTGCTTCTTGAAATATGCAAGTTGCAAGCTAGCAAATTTTTGCTTCCTTTGCAATGTTTTTGCTCGCAATTTTGCTTCCATTGCAAGGTGTAAGTTTAGCATGTTTAATTTTCTTGAGATAGCAACTATTTGCTTCTCTTTATACTACAAGCTACAATTTTTACGATATGCAAGTTTTACTACATACAAGCTAGCAAAAATTTCAAAAGCAAATGCAAGATAGCTTTCTTGTGTAAGCTTATGATTCTTGCTTCCTATTGCAATGTGCAAGTTGCAAGTTTTGCTTCTCAAGATAGCACTTTTGCAATTTTTGTTTGGCAAGCTTGTGATGTTCAAGATAACAAGCTCTTTCTTCTTTTTTGAGAAGTGTCATTTTTGCTTTCTTTGCAAAGTGCAAGCTAGCAAAATGCCAAACTAGCAAGAGATAATGTTTTACATGAGGCAAGCAAACAATTTGGCAAGTGTTACATTTGCATCTTCTCTTTAGAGGAGTGTAATTTTTGCTTTCATCTTGAATTGTGTAAGCTAGCTAGTTTGCCTCTTTTCATGATGTCCACGCTAGAAATTCTTGCTCCCCCTTTGTCATTGTCAAAATGAAGGGAAGACCCTTTTTTCAATTTTCAGATTATGACAAAGGTAAGTATCAATTTTATTTGTGCATCATTATATATTCAAATTAAAACATACACAACTTCAAAAACCTTATTTTTCATGCACGATACCGAAAAATAAATCAATCATCATTAATGGGTATATCATACATGATACTCAAACATTAAAATTTTTAAGCATTTATCAACATGTTGATCATGATACCAAACATTCATCATTTAAAGCATTCATGATACATATCATATGCAATACATTATGTACATCATTGTCATAAGTATTGCATGCATCATTTCAAATTCATGAATATTTCATCATTGCATGCATCATGCCAAATCATAAAATATACAATCATCATTAATGCATGATTCCTAATCATCATTTATTTTGCAACATGATGGTACCAAATTTGTCAAATTACATTCTACCATACATGATCGAAACTTCTTATTTGTATACATCAAAACAAATTAATGAATATTTCATGTATTCTTATTATCACATAAGGAATATCAAGAAGAATTATTAGGTGATGAGATAAACATTTCATGAATACAAGGAATTGCATAAAAATCATATCATGAAAGATTAGAACATGTGAATACCAAAAGACATGATTTCTTTTTGAAAAACCTACTCCATAATTAATCAAAAGAAAATCTTAGGAGAATGATTAATGAAAAAATCTTGATTCATAATAAATCTTAATTTTGGATAAAACTCATTCAAATTCAAATCACCAAAAATCATTTTTATGGTTCACAAAATTCGTAACATAAGTAGATTCATGATTTCATTGATAATATATTTTCTCTTTTTTTAAGTATTTTATTTTAAGTGATTGATTTCATGTTAGCATGCTTTTTCATTTATGTTAAACATGCATCAACGGTTAGGATCGAAAAATGAATTTCATCATAAAACCATCAAGATCAATAGATTCTAAAAAATGAACTATTATAATCAAGAAAATCCGAAAATAAAATTTAACACTTTCATGCATTCGGACAAGGTTTTGCTATAGATTTTCAAGTTCAATCATGAAGATAAAACATGCTTATGATCATAAAAATTTTTGCATCCAAAACACATAATTTCCAACATTTTATTAAGGCATGTAATAGTGTAAAATCATCATGGCAATTAAGTGATTTGAACATTGAATCAAGAAAGTCCAAAAAATAATCTTAACAAGTTCATGCATTCGAGCACATTTTTGCCATAGTTTTTCAAATACACTCATGAAAATAACATATGCTTATCATCATGTATAGCTTAAAATCTCATGCATCAAAATATTTAATATTACATCATTATGCATTTCTTCAAATCAAACATGATTTTTTTTTTAATCAAAATGGAAATCAACGTAAGACACATTATTACTTCTTAACCATGATTTCATATTTTCAATCAAAATCATTTTATTTGTTTGCAATATTATTATTTTTGAAATTACTTAGCATGATCATAATTTAAAAAAAAAACATGTAATTTTTAAGAAAATTAATTCTAAACTAAAAAAGAAAATACATCATGAGAGCATCAAGTAATTTCAAAATAAATTAGGGGGATTTCGATTACCTCATCATTGAAAGCGGTTAAGGCGTAGTTTACCACCTCGCCTTTCTTGATTTTCTCCTCGTCTTCGGAGGAGCTCGATTCATCCCACTTTGTGTTCTTCTTCTTTGGCCTCTTCCTTTGTTCAAGTTTATTGCTTATTTTAGATTTTTGTTTAATAAACTTATTAAGATTTAGTGTTCAAAGTTAAAGTTCATCATTGTCCTTATCACTTGAGTCATCGCTCAAGTGGTATTCATTTGTCCGGAGTTCTAAATCCTTCCTGTTCTTTGGAAGGTGATTTTGTTCATCATGTTAATCATGTGCATTGTGCACCATTTCATATGTTATCAACGAACCAATTAGTTCTTCAAGTGGTAAGTTGTTTAGGTTTTTTGCTTCTTGTATTGCAGTTATTTTGAATCCCACTTCTTAGAAAGAGAACGCAAAATCTTGTTTACGAGTTCAAAATCCGAAAAACATTTTCCAACAACTCTTAAACTATTGACACATCCGTGAAACGGGTGTATATGTCGCCTATAGTCTCGCTTGGTTGCATTCGAAAAAGCTCAAAATCATGCAATAAAATGTTAACTTTCGAGTCTTTGACTCTACTTGTTCCCTCGTGCGTGATTTCAAGTATTCGCCAAATGTCAAAAGTCGTTTCGCACATAGAAATCCGATTGAACTCATTTTTGTCTAAAGCGCAAAATAAGGCATTCATAGCCTTTGTGTTTAAAGAAAAATACTTCTTCGCCAAATCCGACCATTCGTTCATCGGTTTAGAGGGAAGTTGAAAACTGTTTTCAATGATATTCCATAAATCCAAATTCATAGAAATCAAGAAAACTCTCATTCGAATTTTCCAATAAGTGTAATCCAATCCGTTAAACAACGGTGGATGAACAACCGATAAGCCCTTTTGAAAGCTATGAAGAGCCATTTCTCACGGGTGTAAATCCGAAATGAGAAATACCGGGCTCTGATACAAATTGTTAGGATCAAGAGCACTAAGAGGGGGGGGGGTGAATTAGTGCAGCGAAAAACCTTCTACGATTAAAATAAACTGCATTCGTTCGATAAAAATGATTTTAGAAAGAAAGCCAATTCGTAAATCACTTTAACTTTTGATTAAGCGAGATGCAGCAAAGATATAAATGCAGTTTGCAGTAATGGTTCAAATCAGATAGTAGGCGCAAACTGAAATATGATATTCGTATGAAAAAACTGATTTACGTCTAAATGCTGATTCGTAAATCATTTGATTAAGCGAGATACAGTTAAAGCAAAGATATAAAGGCAGTTTGCAGTTATGATAGAAATCAAAACGTAAACACAAATTGAAATATGATGATCGTACGATAAAACTGATTTACGTCTAAACGCCGATTCGAAAAGTGCAAAGCTTGAAACCCAATCGTATATGCGCAGAAAGCAGTAAGCTTTTGAGGAGGTTTGCAGTAAAGATAAGATGCTCAAAGTAAATGCAAACCGAGATTTAGAGTGGTTCGGTCAATCTTGACCTACATCCACTTTTGGCTTCCTCCACCGACGAGGTCACCGACGTCCACTAGAGGCCTTCCTTCAATAGGCGAAGGCCAACCACCCTTTTACAGTTTCACTCCTTTTGACGGGCTTAGGAGACAACCCTTATAGAATTTCCTGTCCTCTCTTAACAGATTAGGACTTGGAAGAAAAGAGGAAGAAGAACTTTCAACTCATACAACACTTTTGAGCTCTAAAAATCACAAAGTAAAATCAGAATTTAGGTGGATTTTGGGTGCCATTTCAATGCTAAAAGGGTGGGGTATTTATAGGCCCCAACCCAGTTTGAATTTAGAGCTCAATACTATCAATTCCCGGAATTCCGGGATCTAGCAGTTACACCGCCTGAATGAGGCGGTTGCACTGCCTGGCAGAGCTCGAAGACTGAGCCTCTAGGCGATGCCACCTCCTATCAGGGGCGGTTGCACCTCCTGCCAGAGCTCGAAGACCGAGCTCAAGCGGTGCCACCGCTTGACTGAGGCGGTTGCACCGCTTAGCCAGAGCTCGGAGACCGAGCCCAGGTGGTGCCACCTCCTATCAGGGGCGGTTGCACCGCCCAGTCTCGCTCGGAGACTGAGCCTAGGTGGTGCCACCGCCTGGCTGGGCTAGTTTAACCGCTTGGCAAAAATCAGGGTCCGAATGGGTTGATCCATTCGGCCCAATTTGGGTTTTTCAGGGGCCCAATTGCCCCATGATTAAGTTAATGGGATCACCTCCCATTTCCAACTTAATCATTGTGCTAACTACGATATTTCCTAAGACATTTACTACAACTTGCTCCGGTGCATCAATCGCTTCTTCCGGCGAGCTTCCGGCGAACTTCCGTCGATCATCCGATGAACCCTCGGTGATGCTCCTGCGGACTTCCAGCAAACTCCTAGACTTGTGACGATCCACTTGGCTAGTTCTGACAAGCTTCTTTGGCAAGCTCATGGACTTCTCGGATTTGTTCCCGCAGAACCTCCGACGACTATCTGAACTTCCGTCGAACTCTCGAACTCCCAACATGATCTTTGTCTTGATTCTGGCGTAACTCCTATTGCATATCTTACTTTCATCATAGTTAATCCTACACACTTAAAATAAAACTTCGATTGAGATAATTAATCCTAAGCAATTATCCAAGTTGTCTGGCATGTCATTAGTCCCTCGACGCTTCATCCGATTCTTTGGCGCATCATCCTCTCCTGCAGCCTATTGCCCAATCGGCCAGTTGACTCCGCAACTCCGATATCCTTGGCACAATACCCGCTCTTCTTGGACCGATACCCGAGTTCACGGCCCGAAGCCTTCTGTCGATACGTCAACCGATCCACCGGCAAACGTCCAATCTTCTGACATGTTCCTCCGGCACAACATGATTTTCCTGCTTTAATTGTCTCATCCTGATCGAAGCATCCTGCGTCACTCAAAACGCGGTTTAAATCATAAACATATATCAAGTAGTTTCATCATCAAAATACGAGATTCAACATAACTATGATAGTAGTATGACATAAAGCAGGTGTTGTGCCGGAGTCAAGATCGAGATCACATTGGGAGTTTGAGAGTTTGTCGGAAGTCCGGACGTTCGTCGGAAGTTCTGCCAGAACTAATCGAGAAGACCAGGAGCTTACCAAAGAAGCTCGTTGGAACATGCCAAGAAGATTATCGTAAAGTCCAGGAGCTTACCATGAGTCCACCGGAGCATTATCTATTGAATCTCGAATTTTGATGATAAAATCAATTGATGGGTTAATTGATCGAATCCATATTATTGAGTTATGTGTGCAGGATTAACTATGATAACCAGAAATTATAAAGCAAGAATACCGGAGTCAAGTTCGATGGACGTTTGAGAGTCCGAAGAATCGTCGGAGATGCTGTCGGAACCAACCGAGAAGAAATCGGGAACCTGTCGAAATTTTTGAAAGTTCGTCGAAGAGATCGTCGGAGGTTCGTGGAGATCACCAAGAAGGCTCGGCTACTCATTGAAGTCATCACAAGATCGGGAGCTTGCTGGGAGTCCGTCGGAAGAAGTTCATCGGAAAGCTCGCCGGAACAAGACTCGACGTTCGTGGTTGAAATCTTGCTTAGGATGTTTTTAGTTATGTAGTTCACTTGTAATTAGGATTAGGATTAAGAGATAATCATATATCCTAGTTAGCGGCCAACTGGGCCCAAAATTAGACTTGGTTTGGGCTAAATTTAAAGCCCAACCAGTGAACCGAAGGGTCTGGCGGTGGCACCGCCAGACTGGGCGGTTGCACCGCCCAGCACCCGAGAGCTGGGCGGTGGCACTACCTGGGCTGGGTGGTGGCACTGCTTGGCTGGGCGGTGGCACCGCCAGTCCACTATCAGTGTCAGAAACTAACAGGCGGTGGCACCGCCAGCATCGGGAACAAAAAAGAATTCAAATTTTGGAGCCCAAATTTGAATCCTCTTGAGGCCTATAAATACCCCTCAAATCTCAGCTGAGATTATAACTTTTTGAGAAGCAATTGATTGAGAGAAAGGTCTTAGAAAAGTCTTAGCTAGTCTTGATTTCAATTTGCTAGTGTTCACCTCCTTCTTTCTTGCTGAAAATCTGTAAGAGAGTGAACCGCTTGTAAAAAGTTGTAAGAGGGGTATTTACCCTTCCCCTTCAAGAGATTTGCTAGTGGAAGGTGGCATCATCGAAGAGGGGCCTCGCAAGTGGATGTATGTCATTTGACCGAACCACTTTAAAATCGGCATGATCTCTGGTTTGCATTTACTTATTGTCATTTATATTACTGCAAACCATTTGCACTTTGATGCTCTACTTCTTTGTCTCCTTCTTACGTATCCCTTCAAGTTAAAACGCAGTCGAAACGGTTTCAAACGAAACGTTGCTTTTATCGTATGAAGTTTCCGAAAGTGTTTAAATCGTCAAAAGTTTATCGTACTTTACCGCTGCACTAATTCACCCCCTCCTCTTAGTGCCGCTCCGATCCTAACATTATCGAGAGTTCGTCAGATGTTCGCCGGAAGTACGCCGGAAGCTCACCGGAAGAGCAATTGACGCACCGGAACAAGAAGAGTTATGATCATGTCTTAATTATCGTAGTTAGAGCATAAATTAAGTTAGGATTGGGAGGTAATCCCACTAACTTAATTAGGGGCCAACTGGGCCCTTAATAGGGTTGATTTGGGCCAGATTGAACAACCTAATTAGCCCTTGAAAACATGGCCGGCTGTGGCACCGCCCAGAAGAACTAGTCTCCCGGGTGGTTTGGGCGATGGTACCATCGACAATTATTACTGCCAGTGGTGGTACCACCCCTGTCAGGCGGTAGTACCACTAGTGCTCGATCTCTGAGCTCTATTAGGCGGTGGTACCACCTAGATTGAGTGGTAGTACCGTCTAGTGTCAAGTGTCAGGCGATGGTACCACCCAGTAATGGCGGTGGTGCTAGTCATAAGTGCCCAGCAAGCCAATCACGTGAGTGATGGCACGTGTGACTTGATACAGAATCTTTTTGCTTATTATATTTTGGCGTATATCACTTTATAACTATTGCATAAATGCATATATATTGTGATGTCCTTGGATTTGTGCAATGGGAATCGGATCGTGATGAGATCACGATAATGAGATCGATTCACCTTTAAACACATATCCTAAATAATCTCGGTCATAGGTTACTCGAGAGGGACATCGTGATAACCGGATAGACTGGTGTGCTGTATACCCGTCCATATGATGGATGCAGCTGGTCTCATAGCTGCTCGTGTAGGGACACTAGGGATACAGTACAGGTGCTCATTGGAGAATGAGTTCACTGATTGATCCGCTTACGGAATGCTGGATGGTTGATGATGCCTTATTGTCAGACAACAATTCCGTAGTCCTAGTGGTGTATCTGGTTCTTAGACTTGAGACACCAAGGATGTCCTGTATGAGTGCTCCACTCTTTGATACCAGACTTATAGGTTTGGCTGTTCCCAGATCTAGTACAGCTGGTCATTGGGAGTGGTAGTCGACCTTACGAGGGCTATTGAGTGTCGATAGAGGATCATCCACTCTCGGTATCATGAGAGGAATATCCCATGTGTTCTTACTCAGACAAATCCCTAGCCAGGGTCATTCGGGTTGAGAGAGAAAGAGTTCTCCGGGAGAATCCGATTAGAGCGAGACTCGAGTAGAAACCGTATGGGTCTGACAGCACCATGCTCGATATACGGTCTCTGGGATATTAGATGGATGAGGGACTATAGGTACATGGTAACTGAGGACAGACAGGTCCAATGGATTGGATTCCCCTGTATCGTTTGGGGACTACGGCGTAGTGGCCTAGTACTTCCGTAGTCGATGAGTCGAGTGAATTATTACAGAGATAATAATTCACTTAGTTAGAAGGAGTTCTGACAGGTATGACTCACGGCCAGCTCGATATTGGGCCTAGAGGGTCACACACATATGGTAGGCATTGCGATGAGTAGAGGTTCGGATATGAGATATCCGACGGAGCCCTTGTCTTATTGGATGCAGATCCAATACCCACTAGGGAAAGGACCCATTAGGGTTTTGACACGGGATCTCTATAAATAGGAGGGATTCACAGCCTCATAGGCTAGAGTCTTTGCTTGCCCTTCCTATTCTCCTCTCCCTCTCCACCTCAGAGTAGGCCTGGAGTTTTGAGGAGCGTCGTCGCAACCCTGCTGTGTGGATCACCGCTAGAGAGGAGGACGCTTGACCTCCTTCACCCTCTCCTAAGGATCTGCAAGGAAACAGGGATATACGATCTCCCTAGGTAACACAATCTCTATACGCAGTTTTGTGTTTTTGCGGATTTTGCGCACCAATCTTCGCACGACGATGAACATCCTTTTGGGAATCGGGGATTTTTGTTTTCTTGTTCTTCCGCTGCGCATATGATGTCGCCCCCCCCCTATGATTTCCCAACAGTGGTATCAGAGCCAGGTTGTTCGTGCGAATGATTGGTTTTTGAACTGCGTGTGTTGTGTTTAGGAAGAATATTGACGTCAAAATCGTTGACGCAAAAGCAAGGAAGGGCAGCAACAGTTGCTGCCCTCGATCTGCATGCCTGCAGCCAGCCGCAGCCGCAGCCAGGCAGCACAGCGCCGGCGCATGCGCAAGCGCTGTGCCTGCAGCAGCCGGCCGGCGGTCTGCTTGCAGCAGGCTTGCGGCCGGCGGGGCTGGGAGCCCGCTCGGTAGAAGCGCCTGCGGCCACTGAGCCCGCGGGCAGAGGCGCCGCGGGGCAGCAGCGCGGGCTGAGGCACCGCAGGGCAGCGGCGCCTGTGGCCGCTGCTCCCACGGGCAAAAACCCCGCAGGGGCGGCCGCCAGCGAGACAGCACCACCTGCGGGCGCTGACTCGCGGGCAGAACCGCCCGCGAAGGCGGCGGCGCCCGCGGGGGCGCCCACCTGCAGCGGCAGCGACCCTAGCGGGCGTGCCACCTGCAGGCGAGGGCTGTGCCCTCGCCCTCGCCGCACAGGCCGCCGCCAGCAGGGTGGCGGCGGCGGCGGCGCAGCAGCGAAAAGGGGAAAGGGTATTAGGGTTTTCTGCGCAAAAGACAGTTTTGCCCCTCGGAATTTGAGAAATTCCAGTTTCTATCTTTTCTCCAAATTACGAAAATACCCTTAGGAATTTAGAAATTCCCTATATATCCCTGATTTCAGAAAATATTAATTAATTAAAAGGTTTAGTTGATTATTATTTTTATTATTATCTAGTAGTCCTACATGATGATGATTATTTATACATGTGATGTATGATGAGTGGACGGATGATCATGGACCGTGTGATGTGTGTACTTGTGATTATTATTATTGAGGTCTGCGAACCTCCATTATATTTCTCGTTTATTGTCGGGCCTGCGTGCCTATGATTAAGTTGTAATCACATGAGGAGGCGCAGCGGGAGCGTGGAAGCCATAGCGGGACCCACGAGACGGACGATCGTGATGCATGAAGATGCATCAAGATGTCGACGGAACCAACGAGGACGAGATGGACGATCACAAGGCATGGAGATGCACCGTTGCACACATAGATCTTGATGTGAGTGATTAGGCCTACTGGCTCGGGCCTAATCATATTAGGTTGTGGTCCATGATCATCTGGTGTGATTGCTTATACACATACTAGATATGTATATATATTTGCATGCGATGTAGATATTTATTAAATATGTATATGTGTGACATGTCATATTAGGAGACCAAATCATAGAAACATCTCTCGATAATATTAAGTCGGTAAACGTGAGGCAATTAGATTGACCCACGTGGCCTTCCATCGTTATGAGTAGGAACCGAATCCCGGTGTAGGTTGAGTTGGTCGAGTCCCTCGAGACTCACCTATATCGCGATTCGCTATCTTGCTTACGACATAGAGATGTCACCGGTGACCTGAGGGCATGATATGCTTGGTCGAGTCCCTCGAGGGTATATCATCAAATCAGACTCATCTTGTAACGAAGGTGTTGACTTAACCGAGCATCATGGTTGGTCGAGTCCCTCGAGGCCATGGTGATTCGGAGGCCGAACAGGACGGGAATCACAAGGAGTTGTGATCGGCAAGAGTTGTCTACCTTTTAGGCTTAGTGTGATTGGTCGAGTCCCTCGAGGTTACACTAAGACGCTGATTGGATCCTGATCCCCACTAGAAGTCTGCCGGAGACTTCCGTTTCACGTGCTGAGGGTGTCGCGTGACTCGTTAGTAAAATAGTGGGAGCATATTAAGATAGAAGTCCATATCTTGATAGTTTATTTCTTGCAAAATCTGCATGTTATTCATTTTTGCTACATCTTTATTTTCAGAAAATGTCGCTTTCAAATCCCTTACGTGGCATACTTGATGTCAACTGCCTCACTGGTCCAAATTATACGGATTGGCTCCGTAACTTGAGAATTGTTCTCACAGCGGAGAAAATCGTGTACGTCCTTGATACAGTGATGCCTACGCCCGAAGAAGGGGCAAGCGAGGATGAGATCGCTCGCTACGTGAAGTACATTGATGACTCCACTCTTGCTCAGTGCTATATGTTGGGCTCTATGACTCCAGAGTTACAGAGACAACATGAAAAGATGGATGCCAGATCCATTCTCCTACATGTCCGTAAATTGTTTGAGGAACAGGGAAGGACTCAACGATATGAGATATCCAAGAGCCTTTTCCGCGCTAGGATGACTGAGGGGACACCGGTTCAGAACCATGTCCTAAAGATGATTGAGTGGATAGAGAAACTCACAGGTCTAGGAATGGTCCTAGAGGATAACTTGTGTGTGGACATTGTGCTTCAGTCCCTACCAGATTCCTTTTCACAGTTCATAATGAACTTTAATATGAACAAGCTTGAGGTGACTCTCCCAGAGCTCCTCAATATGTTGAGGGAGGCAGAGAGTACTATTAAGAAAGAGAAGCCAGTTCTCTACACTGGTGAGACCAGAAAGAAAAGGAAAGCAGAAAGGTCCCTTAAGAAGGGAAAGGGCAAGGGCAAACAAGGTAAAGCAAAGGTTGCTAAGAAAGACCCAACAAAGGACAAAGGCCAGTGCTTCCACTATGGTAAAGATGGGCACTGGAAGAGAAACTGCAAAGAGTACCTTGCAGAAAGGGCGAAACAAAAGCTTGATGAAGCTTCAGGTACATTCATGATCAGTCTCCATTTGTCAGACTCTTATGATAACACATGGGTATTAGATACCGGTAGTGCTTATCATATATGTAATTCGTTGCAGGTTCTGGCAAGGCCTAGGAGACTAGAGAGAGGCGAGATGGACCTCAAGATGGGTAATGGAGCAAAAGTTGCTGTATTAGCTGTTGGCGAGGTCGCCCTACATCTGCCTAGTGGAGCTTTTATTGCATTAGATGCATGTTATTTTGTTCCTTCTATTATCAAAAACATTATCTCCATTTCATGTTTAACAGTTAGTGGATATAAATTTGTTTTTGAGAACAATGGTTGTTCGATATTATTAGATGATAAGATCATCACGAAAGGAACATTGCATAATGGTTTATTTATGTTAGACACCACTCCACATATCATGAATATAAATGTGTCCAAAAGGAAACGAGATGAGTTGAACAATGCATACCTGTGGCATTGTAGGCTAGGTCACATCCATGAAAGAAGGATTCAAAAGTTGCTAAATGATGGATATCTAGATCCATTCGACTATGTGTCATATGCAACTTGTGAGCCTTGCATTCGTGGAAAACTGACCAACTCTCCATTTAGTGGAACTGGAGAGAGAGCCACTGAGTTGTTGGAACTCATACATAGTGATGTATGTGGACCCATGTCAACTCATGCCATTGGAGGTTACTCCTACTTCATTACATTTACTGATGATTTCTCAAGGTATGGATATGTGTACTTAATGAAGTACAAGTCCGAGGCCTTTGAGAAATTCAGAGAGTATAAGAATGAGGTGGAGAACCAGACTGGAAAGAGTATCAAAACTCTTCGATTAGATCGAGGAGGTGAGTACTTAAGTACAGAGTTTACTCACTTCCTCAAGGACCATGGGATATTATCCCAATGGACACCTCCTTATACACCTCAGCTCAATGGTGTCTCTGAAAGGAGAAATCGTACATTATTAGATATGGTACGGTCCATGATGAGTTTCGCTGACCTACCCATCTCATTCTGGGGATATGCCCTAGAAACCGCAGCTTACCTTCTGAACAGAGTTCCAACTAAGTCGGTGGTGTCTACACCATATGAGATATGGAAAGGGAAGAAGCCTGATCTTAAAGTAGTTAAGATTTGGGGCTGCTCTGCCCATGTTAAAAGACACAACCCCGATAAGTTAGAATCAAGGACAGGGCGATGTAAATTTGTGGGATACCCCAAGGAAACTTGTGGGTATTACTTCTATCATCTCGAGGACCAAAAGGTCTTTGTAGCTAAGAGAGCAGTGTTCCTTGAGAAAGAACACATTCTTGACGGAGACAGTGGGAGAATGATAGAATTGAGCGAGGTTGGAGAACCAAGCTCAAGCACCACTCTACAGCCCGAGTCTGTTCAGGTATCTAATACACAAGTTTCAACTTTACGCAGGTCTGATAGAGTATCCCATCCTCCTGAGAGATATGTGGGACATATTAGAGCAGAGGATGTAGAGGATATTGATCCTCAGACCTATGAGGAGGCTATTATGAGTATAGACTCCAGGAAGTGGAAAGAAGCCATGAATTCTGAGATGGATTCTATGTACTCCAATAAGGTTTGGAACCTAGTTGATGCACCCGAAGGTATTGTACCCATCGGTTGCAAGTGGATCTTTAAGAAAAAGATCGGAGTAGATGGAAAGGTAGAGACCTATAAAGCAAGGCTAGTGGCTAAGGGGTATCGTCAAAGGCAAGGTGTTGACTACGACGAAACTTTCTCACCCGTAGCAATGCTAAAATCCATCAGAATTCTATTGGCTATTGCAGCACACTATGATTATGAGATCTGGCAGATGGATGTGAAAACCGCATTCCTCAACGGGAACCTGGAGGAGGAGGTGTATATGATGCAACCTGAGGGATTCGTGTCCAAGAACTGCCCAGATAAGGTGTGTAGGTTGCTTAGATCCATTTATGGACTAAAGCAAGCTTCCCGAAGTTGGAACATAAGATTTGATGAGGCAATCAGATCTTATGACTTCGTTAAGAACGAAGATGAGCCTTGTGTATACAGAAAGGTAAGTGGGAGCGCTATTAGCTTTTTGGTGTTATATGTGGATGACATCCTCATCATTGGGAATGACATAGGAATGCTATCCACAATAAAGGCTTGGTTATCTAGACACTTCTCCATGAAGGACTTAGGAGAAGCATCTTATATCTTGGGGATTAGAATCTATAGAGATAGATCCAAAAGGATGCTTGGCTTGTCCCAGTCCAGGTACATAGAAACTATTGTCAAAAGGTTTGGCATGGAAAATTCCAAAAGAGGTCTCATACCGATGAGACATGGGATATCGCTTTCTACGAGTATGTCCCCAAAGACTCCAGAAGAAAGGACTAACATGGATATGATACCTTATGCCTCAGCAATAGGGTCAATCATGTATGCCATGCTATGTACTAGGCCTGATATAGCGCATGCTCTGAGTGTCACGAGCAGGTATCAGGCAGATCCAGGCTTGGAGCACTGGAAAGCAGTAAAGTGTATCCTTAAGTACTTGAGAAGGACTAAGGATCTTTTACTAGTATATGGAGGTAATAGCCTTAAGGTTGAAGGCTACACTGACTCAAGTTTTCAGTCTGATGTCGATGATAGCAAGTCGAATTCAGGGTATGTGTACACCTTGAATGGAGGAGCAGTGTGCTGGAAGAGTTCCAAGCAAGATACCACTGCTGACTCGACCACAGAGGCGGAGTACATTGCTGCATCAGATGCAGCAAAGGAGGGAGTCTGGTTGAAGAAGTTCATCACAGATTTGGGAGTCGTGCCGGATAGTGAGGAGCCGATTTCCCTATATTGCGACAACAACGGGGCAATTGCTCAAGCGAAGGAACCTAGGTCTCATCAGAAATCTAAGCATGTTCTGAGGAGGTTCCACCTTATCAGAGAGATCGTGACCTGAGGAGATGTAGCAGTGGAAAGAGTTCCATCCGAAGATAACATTGCAGATCCACTAACAAAGCCATTGTCTCAGATTGTCTTTGAGCGTCACAGGGGTCTGATGGGGATCAGACACATAGGTGATTGGCTTTAGGTCAAGTGGGAGATTGCTAGTCATAAGTGCCCAGCAAGCCAATCACGTGAGTGATGGCACGTGTGACTTGATACAGAATCTTTTTGCTTATTATATTTTGGCGTATATCACTTTATAACTATTGCATAAATGCATATATATTGTGATGTCCTTGGATTTGTGCAATGGGAATCGGATCGTGATGAGATCACGATAATGAGATCGAATCACCTTTAAACACATATCCTAAATAATCCCGGTCATAGGTTACTCGAGAGGGACATCATGATAACCGGATAGACTGGTGTGCTGTATACCCGTCCATATGATGGATGCAGTTGGTCTCATAGCTGCTCGTGTAGGGACACTAGGGATACAATACAGGTGCTCATTGGAGAATGAGTTCACTGGTTGATCCGCTTATGGAATGCTGGATGGTTGATGATGCCTTATTGTCAGACAACAATTCCGTAGTCCTAGTGGTGTATCTGGTTCTTAGACTTGAGACACCAAGGATGTCCTGTATGAGTGCTCCACTCTTTGATACCAGACTTATAGGTTTGGCTGTTCCCAGATCTAGTATAGCTGGTCATTGGGAGTGGTAGTCGACCTTACGAGGGCTATTGAGTGTCGATAGAGGATCATCCACTCTCGGTATCATGAGAGGAATATCCCATGTGTTCTTGCTCAGACAAATCCCTGGCCAGGGTCATTCGGGTTGAGAGAGAAAGAGTTCTCCGGGAGAATCCGATTAGAGCGAGACTCGAGTAGAAACCGTATGGGTCTGACAGCACCATGCTCGATATACGGTCTCTGGGATATTAGATGGATGAGGGACTATAGGTACATGGTAACTGAGGACAGACAGGTCCAATGGATTGGATTCCCCTGTATCGTCTGGGGACTACGGCGTAGTGGCCTAGTACTTCCGTAGTCGATGAGTCGAGTGAATTATTACAGAGATAATAATTCACTTAGTTAGAAGGAGTTCTGACAGGTATGACTCACGGCCAGCTCGATATTGGGCCTAGAGGGTCACACACATATGGTAGGCATTGCGATGAGTAGAGGTTCGGATATGAGATATCCGACGGAGCCCTTGTCTTATTGGATGCAGATCCAATACCCACTAGGGAAAGGACCCATTAGGGTTTTGACACGGGATCTCTATAAATAGGAGGGATTCACAGCCTCATAGGCTAGAGTCTTTGCTTGCCCTTCCTATTCTCCTCTCCCTCTCCACCTCAGAGTAGGCCTGGAGTTTTGAGGAGCGTCGTCGCAACCCTGCTGTGTGGATCACCGCTAGAGAGGAGGACGCTTGACCTCCTTCACCCTCTCCTAAGGATCTGCAAGGAAACAGGGATATACGATCTCCCTAGGTAACACAATCTCTATACGCAGTTTTGTGTTTTTGCGGATTTTGCGCACCAATCTTCGCACGACGATGAACATCCTTTTGGGAATCGGGGATTTTTGTTTTCTTGTTCTTCCGCTGCGCATATGATGTCGCCCCCCCCCTATGATTTCCCAACAGGTGGTACTGCCAGGACCTCGGAAATCTAGGATTACACACTTTATGGCTTCATTTTTTAATCCATTAGGGCCTATAAAAATCCCACCCTTTTTTGCATGAAAGGGCACGAAAGCATTGAGATAATCTTGAGTTGTTGCGGTGTAAATGTGTTGTAAACATGTGCTAGAGTCCTCCTTCTCCCTTTCTAAGTTTTGAGATCATTCTGTTAGGATCAAGAGCACTAAGAGGGGGGGGAAGTGAATTAGTGCAGCGGAAAACTTTCGACGATTAAAACTACGTTCATACGATAAGAGTGATTTTGGTAGAAAAGTCGATTCGTAAATCACTTTAACTTGTGATCAAGCAAGATGCAGTTAAAGCGAATCTATAAAGGCAGTTTGCAGTTATGATGGAAATCAGAATGTAAGCGCAAACTGAAATATGATGTTCGTACAATAAAACTAATTTACATCTAAACACCGATTCGGAAAATACTAAACTTTGAGACACGATCGTAAATGTGCAAAAGGCAGTAAGCTATTGAGGAGGTTTGTAGTAAAGATAATATGCTCAAAGTAAATGCAAACCAGAGAGCACCGCGATTTTCGATTGGTTCGGTCAATCTTGACCTACATCCACTTCTGGCTTCCTCCACCGACGAGGTCACCGATGTCCACTAGAGGCCTTCCTTCAATAGGCGAAGGCCAACCACCCTTTTACAGTTTCACTCCTTTTGACGGGCTTAGGAGACAACCCTTACAAACTTTTCTCTCCTCTCTTGAAAGATCAAAACTTAGAAGAAAAGAGGGAGGAGAACTTCTAGACTTTACAACACTTTCGAGCTCTAAAATCACAGAGTAAGATCAAGCTTTCGGTGCCTTTGGGTTACCCTTTCATTGCTGAAAGGGTGGGGTATTTATAGGCCCCAACCCAATTTGAATTTTGAGCTCAAAATTGTCATCTCCCGAAATTTTGGGGTCTAGCAGTTGCACCGCCTGACTGGGGCGGTTGCACCGCCTGGTAGAGCTCGAAGACTGAGCCTCTGGGCGGTGCCACCTCCTGTCAGGGGCGGTTGCACCTCCTGCCAAAGCTTGGAGACCGAGCTCAAGCAGTGCCACCGCCTGATTTGGGCGGTTGCACCGCCCAGCTAGAGCTCAGAGACTGAGCCCTGGGCGGTGCCATTGCCGACCCTGGCGGTGCCACCTTTGGCCAAGAAATCTGGGTCCGAATGGGCTGATCCATTCGGCCAAATTTAGGTCTGTCAAGGGCCCAATTGCCCCAAGATTAAGTTAATGGGATCACCTCCCATTTCTAACTTAATCATCGTGCTAACTATGAATTTCTTAAGACATTTACTGTAACTTGCTCCGGTGCATCAATCACTTCTTCCGGCGAGCTTCCGGCGAACTTCCGGCGAACATCCGACAAACCTTCAGTGATGCTCCGGCGGACTTCCAGCAAACTCTTGGACTTGTGATTATCCACTTGGCGAGTTCCGACGAGCTTCTTTGGCAAGCTCTTGGACTTCTCGGATTTATTCCCGTAGAACCTCCGACGACTGTTCGGACTTCCGTCGAACTCTCGAACTCCCAACGTGATCATAGTCTTGACTCTGGTGCAACTCCTGCTGCATGTCTTACTTTCATCGTAGTTAATCCTGCACATGTAAAACAAAACTTCGATCGAGACAATTAATCCTGAGCAATTAACCAAGTTGTCCGGCATGTCATTGGTCCATCGACGCTTCGTCCGATTCTTCGGCGCATCGTCCTCTTCTGCAGCCTATTGCCCAATCGGCCAGTTGACTCTGCAAATCCGATATCCTTGGCACAATACCCGCTCTTCTTGGCCCGATGCCTGAGTCCACGGCCCGAAGCCTTATATCGATACGTCGACCGATCCACCGGCCCAACGTCCAATCTTCTGAAATGTTCCTCCGGCACAACATGATTTTCTTGCTTTAATTGTCTCATCCTGATTGAAGCATCCTGCGTCACTCAAAACGTAGATTAAATCATAAATATATATCAAGTAGTTTCATCATCAAAATACGAGATTCAACAATCTCCCCCTTTTTTATGATGACAACTACTTGATGACGAAGTTAAACTTAACTCTCGGAGTTTAAACAAACTCCCCCTATCAATATGCCATATTGATAGAATCTTGAATTCAAACTGAATTCAAGTCATTGCAATATTCATCATGAATACTTGCAACACGTCATCATGAACTTATGCATAATATCATACTTCTCCCCCTTTGTCATCAACAAAAAGGAGAAGTCCAACTATTCTTGTGTTTGGAATATTAGTTTAACTTATTGTATGAAAAACATAATATCAAGTTTTATCATCATGCAGTTTTGAAGCCAGAAAATTTAGCAAATGTTACATCATGCTTAGAACATTCAAGCTATCAAATTTTAGATATCCAAGTTTTACAGCATACAAGATAG
The DNA here is from genome assembly GCF_036884655.1 of Musa acuminata AAA Group. Classification (NCBI taxonomy): domain Eukaryota; kingdom Viridiplantae; phylum Streptophyta; class Magnoliopsida; order Zingiberales; family Musaceae; genus Musa; species Musa acuminata. Next base: position 27,443,678 of record NC_088340.1, read on the forward strand.
CACTTTTAGAACATGCAAGCTAGCAATTTAGAGATGTTCAAGAAGGCAACTCTTGCTTCTTGAAATATGCAAGTTGCAAGCTAGCAAATTTTTGCTTCCTTTGCAATGTTTTTGCTCGCAATTTTGCTTCCATTGCAAGGTGTAAGTTTAGCATGTTTAATTTTCTTGAGATAGCAACTATTTGCTTCTCTTTATACTACAAGCTACAATTTTTACGATATGCAAGTTTTACTACATACAAGCTAGCAAAAATTTCAAAAGCAAATGCAAGATAGCTTTCTTGTGTAAGCTTATGATTCTTGCTTCCTATTGCAATGTGCAAGTTGCAAGTTTTGCTTCTCCAGATAGCACTTTTGCAATTTTTGTTTGGCAAGCTTGTGATGTTCAAGATAACAAGCTCTTTCTTCTTTTTTGAGAAGTGTCATTTTTGCTTTCTTTGCAAAGTGCAAGCTAGCAAAATGCCAAACTAGCAAGAGATAATGTTTTACATGAGGCAAGCAAACAATTTGGCAAGTGTTACATTTGCATCTTCTCTTTAGAGGAGTGTAATTTTTGCTTTCATCTTGAATTGTGTAAGCTAGCTAGTTTGCCTCTTTTCATGATGTCCACGCTAGAAATTCTTGCTCCCCCTTTGTCATTGTCAAAATGAAGGGAATACCCTTTTTTCAATTTTCAGATTATGACAAAGGTAAGTATCAATTTTATTTGTGCATCATTATATATTCAAATTAAAACATACACAATTTCAAAAACCTTATTTTTCATGCACGATACCGAAAAATAAATCAATCATCATTAATGGGTATATCATACATGATACTCAAACATTAAAATTTTTAAGCATTTATCAACATGTTGATCATGATACCAAACATTCATCATTTAAAGCATTCATGATACATATCATATGCAATACATTATGTACATCATTGTCATAAGTATTGCATGCATCATTTCAAATTCATGAATATTTCATCATTGCATGCATCATGCCAAATCATAAAATATACAATCATCATTAATGCATGATTCCTAATCATCATTTATTTTGCAACATGATGGTACCAAATTTGTCAAATTACATTCTACCATACATGATCAAAACTTCTTATTTGTATACATCAAAACAAATTAATGAATATTTCATGTATTCTTATTATCACATAAGGAATATCAAGAAGAATTATTAAGTGATGAGATAAACATTTCATGAATACAAGGAATTGCATAAAAATCATATCATGAAAGATTAGAACATGTGAATACCAAAAGACATGATTTCTTTTTGAAAAACCTACTCCATAATTAATCAAAAGAAAATCTTAGGAGAATGATTAATGAAAAAATCTTGATTCATAATAAATCTTAATTTTGGATAAAACTCATTCAAATTCAAATCACCAAAAATCATTTTTATGGTTCACAAAATTCGTAACATAAGTAGATTCATGATTTCATTGATAATATATTTTCTCTTTTTTTAAGTATTTTATTTTAAGTGATTGATTTCATGTTAGCATGCTTTTTCATTTATGTTAAACATGCATCAACGGTTAGGATCGAAAAATGAATTTCATCATAAAACCATCAAGATCAATAGATTCTAAAAAATGAACTATTATGATCAAGAAAATCCGAAAATAAAATTTAACACTTTCATGCATTCGGACAAGGTTTTGCTATAGATTTTCAAGTTCAATCATGAAGATAAAACATGCTCATGATCATAAAAATTTTTGCATCCAAAACACATAATTTCCAACATGTTATTAAGGCATGTAATAGTGTAAAATCATCATGGCAATTAAGTGATTTGAACATTGAATCAAGAAAGTCCGAAAAATAATCTTAACAAGTTCATGCATTCGAGCACATTTTTGCCATAGTTTTTCAAATACACTCATGAAAATAACACATGCTTATCATCATGTATAGCTTAAAATCTCATGCATCAAAATATTTAATATTACATCATTATGCATTTCTTCAAATCAAACATGATTTTTTTTTTAATCAAAATGGAAATCAACGTAAGACACATTATTACTTCTTAACCATGATTTCATATTTTCAATCAAAATCAATTTATTTGTTTGCAATATTATTATTTTTGAAATTACTTAGCATGATCATAATTAAAAAAAAAACATGTAATTTTTAAGAAAATTAATTCTAAACTAAAAAAGAAAATACATCATGAGAGCATCAAGTAATTTCAAAATAAATTAGGGGGATTTCGATTACCTCATCATTGAAAGCGGTTAAGGCGTAGTTTACCACCTCGCCTTTCTTGATTTTCTCCTCGTCTTCGGAGGAGCTCGATTCATCCCACTTTGTATTCTTCTTCTTTGACCTCTTCCTTTGTTCAAGTTTATTGCTTATTTTAGATTTTTGTTTAATAAACTTATTAAGATTTAGTGTTCAAAGTTCAAGTTCATCATTGTCCTTATCACTTGAGTCATCGCTCAAGTGGTATTCATTTGTCCGGAGTTCTAAATCCTTCCTGTTCTTTGGAAGGTGATTTTGTTCATCATGTTCATCATGTGCATTGTGCACCATTTCATATGTTATCAACGAACCAATTAGTTCTTCAAGTGGTAAGTTGTTTAGGTTTTTTGCTTCTTGTATTGCAGTTACTTTTGAATCCCACTTCTTAGAAAGAGAACGCAAAATCTTGTTTACGAGTTCAAAATCCGAAAAACATTTTCCAACAACTCTTAAACTATTGACACATCCGTGAAACGGGTGTATATGTCGCCTATAGTCTCGCTTGGTTGCATTCGAAAAAGCTCAAAATCATGCAATAAAATGTTAACTTTCGAGTCTTTGACTCTACTTGTTCCCTCGTGTGTGATTTCAAGTATTCGCCAAATGTCAAAAGTCGTTTCGCACATAGAAATCCGATTGAACTCATTTTTGTCCAAAGCGCAAAATAAAGTATTCATAGCCTTTGTGTTTAAAGAAAAATACTTCTTCGCCAAATCCGACCATTCGTTCATCGGTTTAGAGGGAAGTTGAAAACTGTTTTCAATGATATTCCATAAATCCAAATTCATAGAAATCAAGAAAACTCTCATTCGAGTTTTCCAATAAGTGTAATCCAATCCGTTAAACAACGGTGGACGAACAACCGATAAGCCCTCTTGAAAGCTATGAAGAGCCATTTCTCACGGGTGTAAATCCGAAATGAGAAATACCGGGCTCTGATACAAATTGTTAGGATCAAGAGCACTAAGAGGGGGGGGGGTGAATTAGTGCAGCGAAAAACCTTCTACGATTAAAATAAACTGCATTCGTTCGATAAAAGTGATTTCAGTAAGAAAGCCAATTCGTAAATCACTTTAACTTTTGATTAAGCGAGATGCAGCAAAGATATAAATTCAGTTTGCAGTAATGGTTCAAATCAGATAGTAGGCGCAAACTGAAATATGATATTCGTATGAAAAAACTGATTTACGTCTAAATGCTGATTCGTAAATCACTTGATTAAGCGAGATACAGTTAAAGCAAGGATATAAAGGCAGTTTGCAGTTATGATAGAAATCAAAACGTAAACACAAACTGAAATATGATGATCGTACGATAAAACTGATTTACGTCTAAACGCCGATTCGAAAAGTGCAAAGCTTGAAACCCAATCGTATATGCGCAGAAAGCAGTAAGCTTTTGAGGAGGTTTGCAGTAAAGATAAGATGCTCAAAGTAAATGCAAACCGAGATTTAGAGTGGTTCGGTCAATCTTGACCTACATCCACTTTTGGCTTCCTCCACCGACGAGGTCACCGACGTCCACTAGAGGCCTTCCTTCAATAGGCGAAGGCCAACCACCCTTTTACAGTTTCACTCCTTTTGACGGGCTTAGGAGACAACCCTTATAGAATTTCCTGTCCTCTCTTAACAGATTAGGACTTGGAAGAAAAGAGGAAGAAGAACTTTCAACTCATACAACACTTTTGAGCTCTAAAAATCACAAAGTAAAATCAGAATTTAGGTGGATTTTGGGTGCCATTTCAATGCTGAAAGGGTGGGGTATTTATAGGCCCCAACCCAGTTTGAATTTGGAGCTCAATACTGTCAATTCCCAGAATTCCGGGATCTAGCGATTACACCACCTGAATGAGGCGGTTGCACCGCCTGGCAGAGCTCGAAGACTGAGCCTCTAGGCGATGCCACCTCCTATCAGGGGCGGTTGCACCTCCTGCCAGAGCTCGAAGACCGAGCTCAGGCGGTGCCACCGCTTGACTGAGGCGGTTGCACCGCTTAGCCAGAGCTCGGAGACCGAGCCCAGGTGGTGCCACCTCCTGTCAGGGGCGGTTGCACCGCCCAGTCTCGCTCGGAGACTGAGCCTAGGCGGTGCAACCGCCTGGCTGGGCTAGTTCAACTGCTTGGCAAAAATTAGGGTCCGAATGGGTTGATCCATTCGGCCCAATTTGGGTTTTTCAGGGGCCCAATTGCCCCATGATTAAGTTAATGGGATCACCTCCCATTTCCAATTTAATCATTGTGCTAACTACGATATTTCCTAAGACATTTACTACAACTTGCTCCAGTGCGTCAATCGCTTCTTCTGGCGAGCTTCCGGCGAACTTCCGTCGATCATCCGATAAACCCTCGGTGATGCTCCTGCGGACTTCCAGCAAACTCCTAGACTTGTGACGATCCACTTGGCTAGTTCCGACAAGCTTCTTTGGCAAGCTCATGGACTTATCGGATTTGTTCCCGCAGAACCTCCGACGACTGTCTGAACTTCCATCGAACTCTCGAACTCCCAACATGATCTTTGTCTTGATTCTGGCGTAACTCCTGTTGCATATCTTACTTTCATCATAGTTAATCCTACACACTTAAAATAAAACTTCGATTGAGATAATTAATCCTAAGCAATTATCCAAGTTGTCTGGCATGTCATTAGTCCCTCGACGCTTCGTCCGATTCTTTGGCGCATCATCCTCTCCTGCAGCCTATTGCCCAATCGGCCAGTTGACTCCGTAACTCCGATATCCTTGGCACAATACCCGCTCTTCTTGGCCCGATGCCCGAGTTCACGGCCCGAAGCCTTCTGTCGATACGTCAACCGATCCACCGGCCAAACGTCCAATCTTCTGACATGTTCCTCCGGCACAACATGATTTTCCTGCTTTAATTGTCTCATCCTGATCGAAGCATCCAGCGTCACTCAAAACGCGGTTTAAATCATAAACATATATCAAGTAGTTTCATCATCAAAATACGAGATTCAACATAACTATAATAGTAGTATGACATAAAGCAGGTGTTGTGCCGGAGTCAAGATCGAGATCACATTGGGAGTTTGAGACTTCGTCGGAAGTCCGAACGTTCGTCGGAAGTTCTGCCAGAACCAATCGAGAAGACCAGGAGCTTGTTGGGAAATCATAGGGGGGGGGGGCGACATCATATGCGCAGCGGAAGAACAAGAAAACAAAAATCCCCGATTCCCAAAAAGATGTTCATCGTCGTGCGAAGATTGGTGCGCAAAATCCGCAAAAACACAAAACTGCGTATAGAGATTGTGTTACCTAGGGAGATCGTATATCCCTGTTTCCTTGCAGATCCTTAGGAGAGGGTGAAGGAGGTCAAGCGTCCTCCTCTCTAGCGGTGATCCACACAGCAGGGTTGCGACGACGCTCCTCAAAACTCCAGGCCTACTCTGAGGTGGAGAGGGAGAGGAGAATAGGAAGGGCAAGCAAAGACTCTAGCCTATGAGGCTGTGAATCCCTCCTATTTATAGAGATCCCGTGTCAAAACCCTAATGGGTCCTTTCCCTAGTGGGTATTGGATCTGCATCCAATAAGACAAGGGCTCCGTCGGATATCTCATATCCGAACCTCTACTCATCGTAATGCCTACCATATGTGTGTGACCCTCTAGGCCCAATATCGAGCTGGCCGTGAGTCATACCTGTCAGAACTCCTTCTAACTAAGTGAATTATTATCTCTGTAATAATTCACTCGACTCATCGACTACGGAAGTACTAGGCCACTACGCCGTAGTCCCCAGACGATACAGGGGAATCCAATCCATTGGACCTGTCTGTCCTCAGTTACCATGTACCTATAGTCCCTCATCCATCTAATATCCCAGAGACCGTATATCGATCATGGTGCTGTCAGACCCATACGGTTTCTACTCGAGTCTCGCTCTAATCGGATTCTCCCGGAGAACTCTTTCTCTCTCAACCCGAATGACCCTGGCCAGGGATTTGTCTGAGCAAGAACACATGGGATATTCCTCTCATGATACCGAGAGTGGATGATCCTCTATCGACACTCAATAGCCCTCGTAAGGTCGACTACCACTCCCAATGACCAGCTGTACTAGATCTGGGAACAGCCAAACCTATAAGTCTGGTATCAAAGAGTGGAGCACTCATACAGGACATCCTTGGTGTCTCAAGTCTAAGAACCAGATACACCACTAGGACTACGGAATTGTTGTCTGACAATAAGGCATCATCAACCATCCAGCATTCCGTAAGCGGATCAATCAGTGAACTCATTCTCCAATGAGCACCTGTACTGTATCCCTAGTGTCCCTACACGAGCAGCTATGAGACCAGCTGCATCCATCATATGGACGGGTATACAGCACACCAGTCTATCCGGTTATCACGATGTCCCTCTCGAGTAACCTATGACCGGGATTATTTAGGATATGTGTTTAAAGGTGAATCGATCTCATTATCGTGATCTCATCACGATCCGATTCCCATTGCACAAATCCAAGGACATCACAATACATATGCATTTATGCAATAGTTATAAAGTGATATACGCCAAAATATAATAAGCAAAAAGATTCTGTATCAAGTCACACGTGCCATCACTCACGTGATTGGTTTGCTAGGCACTTATGACTAGCAATCTCCCACTTGACCTAAAGCCAATCACCTATGTGTCTGATCCCCATCAGACCCCTGTGACGCTCAAAGACAATCTGAGACAATGGCTTTGTTAGTGGATCTGCAATGTTATCTTCGGATGGAACTCTTTCCACTGCTACATCTCCTCGGGTCACGATCTCTCTGATAAGGTGGAACCTCCTCAGAACATGCTTAGATTTCTGATGAGACCTAGGTTCCTTTGCTTGAGCAATTGCCCCGTTGTTGTCGCAATATAGGGAAATCGGCTCCTCACTATCCGGCACGACTCCCAAATCTGTGATGAACTTCTTCAACCAGACTCCCTCCTTTGCTGCATCTGATGCAGCAATGTACTCCGCCTCTGTGGTCGAGTCAGCAGTGGTATCTTGCTTGGAACTCTTCCAGCACACTGCTCCTCCATTCAAGGTGTACACATACCCTGAATTCGACTTGCTATCATCGACATCAGACTGAAAACTTGAGTCAGTGTAGCCTTCAACCTTAAGGCTATTACCTCCATATACTAGTAAAAGATCCTTAGTCCTTCTCAAGTACTTAAGGATACACTTTACTGCTTTCCAATGCTCCAAGCTTGGATCCGCCTGATACCTGCTCGTGACACTCAGAGCATGCGCTATATCAGGCCTAGTACATAGCATGGCATACATGATAGACCCTATAGCTGAGGCATAAGGTATCATATCCATGTTCGCCCTTTCTTCTGGAGTCTTTGGGGACATACTCGTAGAAAGCGATATCCCATGTCTCATCGGTATGAGACCTCTTTTGGAATTTTCCATGCCAAACCTTTTGACAATAGTTTCTATGTACCTGGATTGGGACAAGCCAAGCATCCTTTTGGATCTATCTCTATAGATTCTAATCCCCAAGATATAAGATGCTTCTCCTAAGTCCTTCATGGAGAAGTGTCTAGATAACCAAGCCTTTATTGTGGATAGCATTCCTATGTCATTCCCAATGATGAGGATGTCATCCACATATAACACCAAAAAGCTAATAGCGCTCCCACTTACCTTTCTGTATACACAAGGCTCATCTTCGTTCTTAACGAAGTCATAAGATCTGATTGCCTCATCAAATCTTATGTTCCAACTTCGGGAAGCTTGCTTTAGTCCATAAATGGATCTAAGCAACCTACACACCTTATCTGGGCAGTTCTTAGACACGAATCCCTTAGGTTGCATCATATACACCTCCTCCTCCAGGTTCCCGTTGAGGAATGCGGTTTTCACATCCATCTGCCAGATCTCATAATCATAGTGTGCTGCAATAGCCAATAGAATTCTGATGGATTTTAGCATTGCTACGGGTGAGAAAGTTTCGTCGTAGTCAACACCTTGCCTTTGACGATACCCCTTAGCCACTAGCCTTGCTTTATAGGTCTCTACCTTTCCATCTACTCCGATCTTTTTCTTAAAGATCCACTTGCAACCGATGGGTACAATACCTTCGGGTGCATCAACTAGGTTCCAAACCTTATTGGAGTACATAGAATCCATTTCAGAATTCATGGCTTCTTTCCACTTCCCGGAGTCTATACTCATAATAGCCTCCTCGTAGGTCTGAGGATCAATATCCTCTACATCCTCTGCTCTAATATGTCTCACATATCTCTCAGGAGGATGGGATACTCTATCAAACCCGCGTAAAGTTGAAACTTGTGTATTAGATACCTGAACAGACTCGGGCTGTAGAGTGGTGCTTGAGCTTGGTTCTCCAACCTCGCTCAATTCTATCATTCTCCCACTGTCTCCGTCAAGAATGTGTTCCTTCTCAAGGAACACTGCTCTCTTAGCTACAAAGACCTTTTGGTCCTCGAGATGATAGAAATAATACCCACAAGTTTCCTTGGGGTATCCCACAAATTTGCATCGCTCTGTCCTTGATTCTAACTTATCGGGGTTGTGTCTTTTAATGTGGGTAGGGCAGCCTCAAATCTTAACAACCTTAAGATCAGGCTTCTTCCCTTTCCATATCTCATATGGTGTAGACACCACCGACTTAGTTGGAACTCTGTTCAGAAGGTAAGCTGCGGTTTCTAGGGCATATCCCCAGAATGAGATGGGTAGGTCAGCGAAACTCATCATGGACCGTACCATATCTAATAATGTACGATTTCTCCTTTCAGAGACACCATTGAGCTGAGGTGTATAAGGAGGTGTCCATTGGGATAATATCCCATGGTCCTTGAGGAAGTGAGTAAACTCTGTACTTAAGTACTCACCTCCTCGATCTGATCGAAGAGTTTTGATACTCTTTCCAGTCTGGTTCTCCACCTCATTCTTATACTCTCTGAATTTCTCAAAGGCCTCGGACTTGTACTTCATTAAGTACACATATCCATACCTTGAGAAATCATCAGTAAATGTAATGAAGTAGGAGTAACCTCCAACGGCATGAGTTGACATGGGTCCACATACATCACTATGTATGAGTTCCAACAACTCAGTGGCTCTCTCTCCAGTTCCACTAAATGGAGAGTTGGTCAGTTTTCCACGAATGCAAGGCTCACAAGTTGCATATGACACATAGTCGAATGGATCTAGATATCCATCATTTAGCAACTTTTGAATCCTTCTTTCATGGATGTGACCTAGCCTACAATGCCACAGGTATGCACTGTTCAACTCATCTCGTTTCCTTTTGGACACATTTATATTCATGATATGTGGAGTGGTGTCTAACATAAATAAACCATTATACAATGTTCCTTTCGTGATGATCTTATCATCTAATAATATCGAACAACCATTGTTCTCAAAAACAAATTTATATCCACTAACTGTTAAACATGAAATGGAGATAATGTTTTTGATAATAGAAGGAACAAAATAACATGCATCTAATGCAATAAAAGCTCCACTAGGCAGATGTAGGGCGACCTCGCCAACAGCTAATACAGCAACTTTTGCTCCATTACCCATCTTGAGGTCCATCTCGCCTCTCTCTAGTCTCCTAGGCCTTGCCAGAACCTGCAACGAATTACATATATGATAAGCACTACCGGTATCTAATACCCATGTGTTATCATAAGAGTCTGACAAATGGAGACTGATCATGAATGTACCTGAAGCTTCATCAAGCTTTTGTTTCGCCCTTTCTGCAAGGTACTCTTTGCAGTTTCTCTTCCAGTGCCCATCTTTACCACAGTGGAAGCACTGGCCTTTGTCCTTTGTTGGGTCTTTCTTAGCAACCTTTGCTTTACCTTGTTTGCCCTTGCCCTTTCCCTTCTTAAGGGACCTTTCTGCTTTCCTTTTCTTTCTGGTCTCACCAGTGTAGAGAACTGGCTTCTCTTTCTTAATAGTACTCTCTGCCTCCCTCAACATATTGAGGAGCTCTGGGAGAGTCACCTCAAGCTTGTTCATATTAAAGTTCATTATGAACTGTGAAAAGGAATCTGGTAGGGACTGAAGCACAATGTCCACACACAAGTTATCCTCTAGGACCATTCCTAGACCTGTGAGTTTCTCTATCCACTCAATCATCTTTAGGACATGGTTCTGAACCGGTGTCCCCTCAGTCATCCTAGCGCGGAAAAGGCTCTTGGATATCTCATATCGTTGAGTCCTTCCCTGTTCCTCAAACAATTTACGGACATGTAGGAGAATGGATCTGGCATCCATCTTTTCATGTTGTCTCTGTAACTCTGGAGTCATAGAGCCCAACATATAGCACTGAGCAAGAGTGGAGTCATCAATGTACTTCACGTAGCGAGCGATCTCATCCTCGCTTGCCCCTTCTTCGGGCGTAGGCATCACTGTATCAAGGACGTACACGATTTTCTCCGCTGTGAGAACAATTCTCAAGTTACGGAGCCAATCCGTATAATTTGGACCAGTGAGGCGGTTGACATCAAGTATGCCACGTAAGGGATTTGAAAACGACATTTTCTGAAAATAAAGATGTAGCAAAAATGAATAACATGCAGATTTTGCAAGAAATAAACTATCAAGATATGGACTTCTATCTTAATATGCTCCCACTATTTTACTAACGAGTCACGCGACACCCTCAGCACGTGAAACGGAAGTCTCCGGCAGACTTCTAGTGGGGATCAGGATCCAATCAGCGTCTTAGTGTAACCTCGAGGGACTCGACCAATCACACTAAGCCTAAAAGGTAGACAACTCTTGCCGATCACAACTCTTTGTGATTCCCGTCCTGTTCGGCCTCCGAATCACCATGGCCTCGAGGGACTCGACCAACCATGATGCTCGGTTAAGTCAACACCTTCGTTACAAGATGAGTCTGATTTGATGATATACCCTCGAGGGACTCGACCAAGCATATCATGCCCTCAGGTCACCGGTGACATCTCTATGCCGTAAGCAAGATAGCGAATCGCGATATAGGTGAGTCTCGAGGGACTCGACCAACTCAACCTACACCGGGATTCGGTTCCTACTCATAACGATGGAAGGCCACGTGGGTCAATCTAATTGCCTCACGTTTACCGACTTAATATTATCGAGAGATGTTTCTATGATTTGGTCTCCTAATATGACATGTCACACATATACATATTTAATATATATCTACATCGCATGCAAATATATATACATATCTAGTATGTGTATAAGCAATCACACCAGATGATCATGGACCACAACCTAATATGATTAGGCCCGAGCCAGTAGGCCTAATCACTCACATCAAGATCTATGTGTGCAACGGTGCATCTCCATGCCTTGTGATCGTCCATCTCGTCCTCGTTGGTTCCGTCGACATCTTGATGCATCTTCATGCATCACGATCGTCCGTCTCGTGGGTCCCGCTATGGCTTCCACGCTCCCGCTGCGCCTCCTCATGTGATTACAACTTAATCATAGGCACGCAGGCCAGACAATAAACGAGAAATATAATGGAGGTTCGCAGACCTCAATAATAATAATCACAAGTACACACATCACACGGTCCATGATCATCCGTCCACTCATCATACATCACATGTATAAATAATCATCATCATGTAGGACTACTAGATAATAATAAAAATAATAATCAACTAAACCTTTTAATTAATTAATATTTTCTGAAATCAGGGATATATAGGGAATTTCTCAATTCCTAAGGGTATTTTCGTAATTTGGACAAAAGACAGAAACTGGAATTTCTCAAATTCCGAGGGGCAAAACTGTCTTTTGCGTAGAAAACCCTAATACCCTTTCCCCTTTTCGCTGCTGCGCCGCCGCCGCCGCCACCCTGCTGGCGGCGGCCTGTGCGGCGAGGGCGAGGGCACTGCCCTCGCCTGCAGGTGGCACGCCCGCTGGGGTCGCTACCGCTGCAAGGGGGCGCCCCCGCGAGCGCCGCCGCCTTCGCGGGCGGTTCTGCCCGCGAGTCAGCGCCCGCAGGTGGTGCTGTCTCGCTGGCGGCCGCCCCTGCGGGGTTTTTGCCCGTGGGAGCAGCGGCCACAGGCGCCGCTGCCCTGCGGTGCCTCAGCCCGCGTTGCTGCCCCGCGGCGCCTCTGCCCGCGGGCTCAGTGGCCGCAGGCGCTTCTACCGAGCGGGCTCCCAGCCCCGCCGGCCGCAAGCCTGCTGCAAGCAGACCGCCGGCCGGCTGCTGCAGGCACAGCGCTTGCGCATGCGCCGGCGCTGTGCTGCCTGGCTGCGGCTGCGGCTGGCTGCAGGCATGCAGATCGAGGGCAGCAACTGTTGCTGCCCTTCCTTGCTTTTGCGTCAACGATTTTGACGTCAATATTCTTCCTAAACACAACACACGCAGTTCAAAAACCAATCATTCGCACGAACAACCTGGCTCTGATACCACTGTTGGGAAATCATAGGGGGGGGGGGGGCGACATCATATGCGCAGCGGAAGAACAAGAAAACAAAAATCCCCGATTCCCAAAAAGATGTTCATCGTCGTGCGAAGATTGGTGCGCAAAATCCGCAAAAACACAAAACTGCGTATAGAGATTGTGTTACCTAGGGAGATCGTATATCCCTGTTTCCTTGCAGATCCTTAGGAGAGGGTGAAGGAGGTCAAGCGTCCTCCTCTCTAGCGGTGATCCACACAGCAGGGTTGCGACGACGCTCCTCAAAACTCCAGGCCTACTCTGAGGTGGAGAGGGAGAGGAGAATAGGAAGGGCAAGCAAAGACTCTAGCCTATGAGGCTGTGAATCCCTCCTATTTATAGAGATCCCGTGTCAAAACCCTAATGGGTCCTTTCCCTAGTGGGTATTGGATCTGCATCCAATAAGACAAGGGCTCCGTCGGATATCTCATATCCGAACCTCTACTCATCGCAATGCCTACCATATGTGTGTGACCCTCTAGGCCCAATATCGAGCTGGCCGTGAGTCATACCTGTCAGAACTCCTTCTAACTAAGTGAATTATTATCTCTGTAATAATTCACTCGACTCATCGACTACGGAAGTACTAGGCCACTACGCCGTAGTCCCCAGACGATACAGGGGAATCCAATCCATTGGACCTGTCTGTCCTCAGTTACCATGTACCTATAGTCCCTCATCCATCTAATATCCCAGAGACCGTATATCGAGCATGGTGCTGTCAGACCCATACGGTTTCTACTCGAGTCTCGCTCTAATCGGATTCTCCCGGAGAACTCTTTCTCTCTCAATCCGAATGACCCTGGCCAGGGATTTGTCTGAGCAAGAACACATGGGATATTCCTCTCATGATACCGAGAGTGGATGATCCTCTATCGACACTCAATAGCCCTCGTAAGGTCGACTACCACTCCCAATGACCAGCTGTACTAGATCTGGGAACAGCCAAACCTATAAGTCTGGTATCAAAGAGTGGAGCACTCATACAGGACATCCTTGGTGTCTCAAGTCTAAGAACCAGATACACCACTAGGACTACGGAATTGTTGTCTGACAATAAGGCATCATCAACCATCCAGCATTCCGTAAGCGGATCAATCAGTGAACTCATTCTCCAATGAGCACCTGTACTGTATCCCTAGTGTCCCTACACGAGCAGCTATGAGACCAACTGCATCCATCATATGGACGGGTATACAGCACACCAGTCTATCCGGTTATCACGATGTCCCTCTCGAGTAACCTATGACCGGGATTATTTAGGATATGTGTTTAAAGGTGAATCGATCTCATTATCGTGATATCATCACGATCCGATTCCCATTGCACAAATCCAAGGACATCACAATACATATGCATTTATGCAATAGTTATAAAGTGATATACGCTAAAATATAATAAGCAAAAAGATTCTGTATCAAGTCACACGTGCCATCACTCACGTGATTGGCTTGCTGGGCACTTATGACTAGCAGAGCTTACCAAAGAAGCTCGTTGGAACTTGCTAAGAAGATTATCGTAAAGTCCAGGAGCTTACCATGAGTCCACCGGAGCATTATCTATTGAATCTCATATTTTGATGATAAAATCAATTGATGGGTTAATTGATCGAATCCATATTATTGAGTTATGTGTGCAGGATTAACTACGATAACTAGAAATTATAAAGCAAGAATACTGGAGTCAAGTTCGATGGACGTTTGAGAGTCCGAAGAATCGTCGGAGATGCTGTCGGAACCAACCGAGAAGAAATTGGGAACCTGTCGAAATTTTTGAAAGTTCGTCGAAGAGATCGTCGGAGGTTCATGGAGATCACCAAGAAGGCTCGGCTACTCATTGAAGTCATCACAAGATCGGGAGCTTGCTGGGAGTCCGTCGGAAGAAGTTCGTCGGAAAGCTCGCCGGAACAAGACTCGACGTTCGTGGTTGAAATCTTGCTTAGGATGTTTTTAGTTATGTAGTTCACTTGTAATTAGGATTAGGATTAAGAGATAATCATATATCCTAGTTAGCGGCCAACTGGGCCCAAAATTAGACTTGGTTTGGGCTAAATTTAAAGCCCAACCAGTGAATCGAAGGGTCTGGCGGTGGCACCGCCAGACTGGGCGGTTGCACCGCCCAGCACCCGAGAGCTGGGCGGTGGCACTACCTGGGCTGGGTGGTGGCACTGCTTGGCTAGGCGGTGGCACCGCCAGTCCACTATCAGTGTCAGAAACTAACAGGCGGTGGCACCGCCAGCATCGGGAACAAAAAAGAATTCAAATTTTGGAGCCCAAATTTGAATCCTCTTGAGGCCTATAAATACCCCTCAAATCTCAGCTGAGATTACAACTTTTTGAGAAGCAATTGATTGAGAGAAAGGTCTTAGAAAAGTCTTAGCTAGTCTTGATTTCAATTTGCTAGTGTTCACCTCCTTCTTTCTTGCTGAAAATCTGTAAGAGAGTGAACCGCTTGTAAAAAGTTGTAAGAGGGGTATTTACCCTTCCCCTTCAAGAGATTTGCTAGTGGAAGGTGGCATCATCGAAGAGGGGCCTCGCAAGTGGATGTATGTCATTTGACCGAACCACTTTAAAATCGGCGTGATCTCTGGTTTGCATTTACTTATTGTCATTTATATTACTGCAAACCATTTGCACTTTGATGCTCTACTTCTTTGTCTCCTTCTTACGTATCCCTTCAAGTTAAAACGCAGTCGAAACGGTTTCAAACGAAATGTTGCTTTTATCGTATGAAGTTTCCGAAAGTGTTTAAATCGTCAAAAGTTTATCGTACTTTACCGCTGCACTAATTCACCCCCTCCTCTTAGTGCCGCTCCGATCCTAACATTATCGAGAGTTCGTCAGATGTTCGCCGGAAGTACGCCGGAAGCTCACCGGAAGAGCAATTGACGCACCGGAACAAGAAGAGTTATGATCATGTCTTAATTATCGTAGTTAGAGCATAAATTAAGTTAGGATTGGGAGATAATCCCACTAACTTAATTAGGGGCCAACTGGGCCCTTAATAGGGTTGATTTGGGCCAGATTGAACAACCCAATCAGCCCTTGAAAACATGGCCGGCTGTGGCACCGCCTACAAGAACTAGTCTCCCGGGTGGTTTGGGCGATGGTACCATCGACAGTTATTACTGCCAGTGGTGGTACCACCCCTGTCAGGCGGTGGTACCACTAGTGCTCGATCTCTGAGCTCTATTAGGCGGTGGTACCACCTAGATTGAGTGGTAGTACCGTCTAGTGTCAAGTGTCAGGCGATGGTACCACCCAGTAATGGCGGTGGTACTGCCAGGACCTCGGAAATCTAGGATTACACACTTTATGGCTTCATTTTTTAATCCATTAGGGCCTATAAAAATCCCACCCTTTTTTGCATGAAAGGGCACGAAAGCATTGAGATAATCTTGAGTTGTTGCGGTGTAAATGTGTTGTAAACATGTGCTAGAGTCCTCCTTCTCCCTTTCTAAGTTTTGAGATCATTCTGTTAGGATCAAGAGCACTAAGAGGGGGGGGGAGTGAATTAGTGTAGCGGAAAACTTTCGACGATTAAAACTACGTTTATACGATAAGAGTGATTTTGGTAGAAAAGTCGATTCGTAAATCACTTTAACTTGTGATCAAGCAAGATGCAGTTAAAGCGAATCTATAAAGGCAGTTTGCAGTTATGATGGAAATCAGAATGTAAGCGCAAACTGAAATATGATGTTCGTACAATAAAACTAATTTACATCTAAACACCGATTCGGAAAATACTAAACTTTGAGACACGATCGTAAATGTGCAGAAGGCAGTAAGCTATTGAGGAGGTTTGTAGTAAAGATAATATGCTCAAAGTAAATGCAAACCAGAGAGCACCACGATTTTCGATTGGTTCGGTCAATCTTGACCTACATCCACTTCTGGCTTCCTCCACCGACGAGGTCACCGATGTCCACTAGAGGCCTTCCTTCAATAGGCGAAGGCCAACCACCCTTTTACAGTTTCACTCCTTTTGACGGGCTTAGGAGACAACCCTTACAAACTTTTCTCTCCTCTCTTGAAAGATCAAAACTTAGAAGAAAAGAGGGAGGAGAACTTCTAGACTTTACAACACTTTCGAGCTCTAAAATCACAGAGTAAGATCAAGCTTTCGGTGCCTTTGGGTTACCCTTTCATTGCTGAAAGGGTGGGGTATTTATAGGCCCCAACCTAATTTGAATTTTGAGCTCAAAATTGTCATCTCCCAAAATTTTGGGGTCTGGCAGTTGCACCGCCTGACTGGGGCGGTTGCACCGCCTGGTAGAGCTCGAAGACTGAGCCTCTGGGCGGTGCCACCTCCTGTCAGGGGCGGTTGCACCTCCTGCCAAAGCTCGGAGACCGAGCTCAAGCGGTGCCACCGCCTGATTGGGGCGGTTGCACCGCCCAGCTAGAGCTCGGAGACTGAGCCCTAGGCGGTGCCATTGCCGACCCTGGCGGTGCCACCTTTGGCCAAGAAATCTGGGTCCGAATGGGCTGATCCATTCGGCCCAATTTAGGTCTGTCAAGGGCCCAATTGCCCCAAGATTAAGTTAATGGGATCACCTCCCATTTCTAACTTAATCATCGTGCTAACTATGAATTTCTTAAGACATTTACTGTAACTTGCTCCGGTGCATCAATCGCTTCTTCCGGCGAGCTTCCGGCGAACTTCCGACGAACATCCGACGAACCTTCAGTGATGCTCCGGCGGACTTCCAGCAAACTCTTGGACTTGTGATGATCCACTTGGCGAGTTCCGACGAGCTTCTTTGGCAAGCTCCTGGACTTCTCGGATTTATTCCCGTAGAACCTCCGATGACTGTTCGGACTTCCGTCGAACTCTCGAACTCCCAACGTGATCATAGTCTTGACTCTGGTGCAACTCCTGCTGCATGTCTTACTTTCATCGTAGTTAATCCTGCACATGTAAAACAAAACTTCGATCGAGACAATTAATCCTGAGCAATTAACCAAGTTGTCCGGCATGTCATTGGTCCCTCGACGCTTCGTCCGATTCTTCGGCGCATCGTCCTCTCCTGCGGCCTATTGCCCAATCAGCCAGTTGACTCTGCAACTCCGATATCCTTGGCACAATACCCGCTTTTCTTGCCCCGATGCCCGAATCTACGACCCGAAGCCTTCTGTCGATACGTCGACCGATCCATCGGCCCGACGTCCGATCTTCTGACATGTTCCTCCGGCACAACATGATTTTTCCTGCTTTAATTGTCTCATCCTGTTCGGAGCATCCTGCGTCACTCAAAACACAGATTAAAACATAAACACATATCAAGTGGTTTCATCATCAAAATACGAGATTCAACAATCTCCCCCTTTTTGATGATGACAACTACTTGATGACGGAGTTATCCTTAACTCCTGGAGTTTAAACAAACTCCCCCTATCAATATGCCATATTGATAGAACTTTGAATTCAAACTGAATTCAAGTCATTGCAATATTCATCATAAATACTTGCAACACGTCATCATGAACTTATGCATAGACTTATGCATTAACATGTCATGTCATCAACATACTTCTCCCCCTTTATCATTAACAAAAAGGAGAAGTACAACTATTCTTTGTGTTTGTAATATAAGTTTAACTCATAGCATGAAAAACAGAATATCAAGTTTTATCATCATGCTGTTTTGAAGCTAGAAAATTTAGCAAGTGTTACATCATGCTTAGAACATTCAAGCTATCAAGTTTTAGATATGCAAGTTGTACAACATACAAGATAGCAAATTCAAAGATATGCAAGTTGGCATATTTGCTTTTCTTTGCGATAGGTAAGATAGCACTTTTGCTTCTAGAAATATGCAAGTTAGCAATCTTTGCTTCTCTTTTGAGATGAGCAATTTCTTTCTTCCTTTGCAAAGTTTGAGCTAGCAATTTTGCTTCCGTTGCAAAGTGCAAGTTAGCATGTTTTGCATCTTGAGATAGGCAAGATAGCATATTTTTGCATTTTCTTGAGATTTCAAGCTAGCAATTCTCGGTGATGTTCAAGATAGCAATTTCTTCTCTTTCGAGAAGTACAATTTTTGCTTTCTTCTTGAGTTATGCAAGCTAGCTATCTCCCCCTTTGTCATTGTCAAAAAGAAGGGAAGATCCTTTATGTCAATTTCTAAATCATGACAAAGGTGAGTAATCATTCTTATTTCAAAATTTCATAATTGAGATAAACCTTGAATTCAAATTAAGGCAATTTTAATCATCATTTACATCATATGCAATACATTACATACATCATAATAAAAAGCATTAGTATTACATGCATCATTTTAGCAACAAATCATAGCATTTCATCACATGGCAAGATATCAGCAAGTAAAATTATGATGCAAGTTATTGATATCTTAACATGATTCAAACATTTCAAGTATTTAGCAATCATAGCATTTCATCTGTTTCTTATTCAAATATAGCACTTATAGTATCAATTCATATTTTTCTCCCCCTTTGTCATCAACAAAAAGGAGAACGATATAAACAACTTTTAAATATACGTGTGATGCCATAAGTAGGTTCATGTCATTTATCTATATAGAGTGATAGGATATAAATTATACAAACATCTCAAGAAAAACATGACATGAAGATAGCTTTCATTATTTCTTCCTCTTTATTTGTTATTATCTTTTTTGTATGAAGGAGGAAAGTCACTAGTGAGCTTACTTGAATGAAGTTAAAATTGATAGGACATTAAAGCACACTTCATTTTTACAAGGATCAAGATATGTGTATGAATCAAATCCTTGCACGTAAAACTATTTCTTTAAAGATATAAAAAGGAATCATCAAATCCATTTCTCGAAAGATATTTTTCACAAGATAAGTCTATGAGAGATGCATTTGCTAGTTGATTCCATATGTCAAAAATCAATGATATGAATCAAACTCGATATGACATATGTTTATTAAGTCCGAAAGAGAATAATATATCAAGAAAATCCAAAAATATCAATTGTTAGGATCAAGAAAAATGAAATTTAACACTTTCATGCATTCGGACATGGTTTTGCTATAGATTTTCAAACACAATCATGAAGATAAAACATGCTCATGATCATGGAAATTTTTGTATCCAAAATACATAATTTCCAACATGTTATTAAGGCATGTAATAGTGTAAAGTTCTCATTATAGCAATTTAGTTAGTGAATTAAGGATGTCCAAAAAATGATTTTAATAAGTTCATGCATTCGGACATATTTTTGCCATATGTTTTTCAAATACACTCATAAAAATAACA
This sequence comes from Musa acuminata AAA Group, assembly GCF_036884655.1. Classification (NCBI taxonomy): domain Eukaryota; kingdom Viridiplantae; phylum Streptophyta; class Magnoliopsida; order Zingiberales; family Musaceae; genus Musa; species Musa acuminata. The sequence continues at coordinate 27,463,621 of NC_088340.1, forward strand.
CATGCTTATCATCATGTATAACTTAAAATTTCATGCATAGAATTATCAATCATAGTATCAAAATATTTAATATTACATCATTATGCATTTCTTCAAGCATGATTTTATTTAATCAAAACCGAGAAATAATAATGGAAATCAACATGATACACATTATTACTTCTTAACCACATATAGCATGATATTAAACTTCTTAATATTTTCATTAAGACATTAAGCATGGTTTTAATCAAAATCAGAAATAATCCAAATACACATTTTTTCTTCTTAAGAAAAACGTACATATGATCATTAGATTTAAATCTAACATTTTATTTCATTAACATGAAATATGTAATTTTCATTATTATTTTCAAATTACGAGCATGATCATATTCTACAATTTTCAAATATTTTTTTTTAAATATGCAATTTTCAAGAAAAATAATTATTCAAAAAAAATGCATCATGAAAAAATATCAAGTAATTTCAAAATAAATTAAGGGGGTTTCGATTACCTCATCGTTGAATGTCGTTAAGGTGTAGTTTGTCACTTCGCCTTTCTTGATTTTCTCCTCGTCTTCGGAGGAGCTCGATTAATCCCACTTTGTGTTCTTCTTCTTGCGTTCAAAGCAAGTAGTTCCGTTCTTTTTGCTTTTTAATTTTTGTTTCATTTGTAGATTAAGTTCACCATCACTTAGGCTTATGCTCGAGTGGTTTTCAAATGTTCTATGTCTAAAATCCTTCTTGTTCTTTGGAAGGTTGTTTTGTTCATCATGTTCATCATGTGTATTGTGCACCATTTCATATGTCATCAATGAACCGATAAGTTCTTCAAGTGGAAAAATATTTAAATCTTTTGTTTCTTGTATTACCATTATTTTAGGATCCCACCTTTTTAAAAGGGATCTTAAGATCTTGCTTACGAGATCAAAATTCGAAAAAGATTTACCAAGAACTCTTAGATTATTGACGACATCCGTGAAACGGGTGTACATGTCGCCTATAGTCTCGCTTGGTTGCATTCGAAAAAGCTCAAAATCATGCAATAAAATGTTAACTTTCGAATCTTTGACTCTACTAGTTCCCTCGTGCGTGATTTCAAGTGTTCGCCAAATATCAAAAGCCGTTTCGCACATAGAAATCCGATTGAACTCATTTTTGTCCAAAGCGCAAAATAAGGCATTCATAGCCTTTGCGTTTAAAGAAAAATACTTCTTCTCCAAATTCGACCATTCATTCATCGGTTTAGAGAGAAGTTGAAAACTATTTTCAATAATATTCTACAAATCCAAATTCATAGAAATCAAGAAAACTCTCATTCGAGTTTTCCAATAAGTGTAGTCCAATTCATTAATCAATGGTGGACGAACAACCGAAAAACCCTCTTTAAAGCCATGAAGAGCCATTTCTCTCAGGTGTAAATCCGAAATGAGAAAAATCGGGCTCTGATACCAATTGTTAGGATCAAGAGCACTAAGAGGGGGGGGGGGGGGGGGGAATTAGTGCAGCAGAAAACTTTCGACGATTAAAACTGCGTTCATACGATAAGAGTGATTTCGGTAGAAAAGCCGATTCGTAAATCACTTTAACTTGTGATCAAGCAAGATGCAGTTAAAGCGAATCTATAAAGGTAGTTTGCAGTTATGATGGAAATCAGAATGTAAGCGCAAACTGAAATATGATGTCCGTACGATAAAACTGATTTACGTCTAAACACCGATTCGGAAAATACTGAACTTTGAAAGTAATGCAAATCAGAGGTTTGCAGTAAAGATAATATGCTCAAAGTAATGCAAATCAGAGAGCATCGTGATTTTAGAGTGGTTCGGTCAATCTTGACCTACAACCACTTCTGGCTTCCTCCACCGACGAGGTTATCGACATCCACTATAGGCCTTCCTTCAATAGGCGAAAGCCAACCACCCTTTTATAGTTTCACTACTTTTGACGGGCTTAAGAGACAACCCTTACAAACTTTTCTCTCCTTTCTTGAAATATCAAAACTTGGAAGAAAAGAGGGAGGAGAACTTCTAGACTTTACAACACTTTTGAGCTCTAAAATCATAGAGTAAGATCAAGCTTTCGGTGCCTTTGGGTTACCCTTTTATTTTTGAAAGGGTGGGGTATTTATAGGCCCCAACCCAATTTGAATTTCGAGCTCAAAATTATCATCTCCCGGAACTTCGAGGTCTGGCAGTTGCACTGCCTGGCAGAGCTCGAAGACTGAGCCTCTGGGCGGTGCCACCTCCTGTTAGGGGCGGTTGCACCTCTTGCCAGAGCTCGGAGACCGAGCTCAAGCGGTTGCACCTCTGTCAGAGGTAGTTGCACCGCCAAGCCAGAGCTCGGAGACTGAGCCCTAGGCGGTACCACCGCCAACCCAAGCGGTGACACCTTTGGCCAAGAAATCTGGGTCCGAATGGGCTGATCCATTCGGCTCAATTTGGGTCTGTCAAGGGCCCAATTGCCCCAAGATTAAGTTAATGGGATCACCTCCCATTTCTAACTTAATCATCGTGCTAACTATGAATTTCTTAAGACATTTACTGCAACTTGCTCCGGTGCGTCAATCGCTTCTTCCGGCGAGCTTCCGGCGAACTTCCGACGAACATCCGACGAACCTTCGGCGTTGCTCCGGTGGACTTTCGGTAAACTTCTAGACTTGCGATGATCCACTTGGTGAGTTTCGATGAGCTTCTTTGGTAAGCTCTTGGACTTCTCGGATTTGTTCCTGCAAAACCTCTGACGACCGTCCGGACTTCCGTCGAACTCTCGAACTCCCAAAGTGATCATAGTCTTGACTCTGGCGCAACTCTTGCTGCATGTCTTACTTTCATCGTAGTTAATCCTGCACATGTAAAACAAAACTTCGATCAAGATAATTAATCCTAAATAATTAACCAAGTTGTCCGGCACGTCATTGGTCCCTCGACGCTTCGTCCGATTCTTCGGCGCATCGTCCTCTCCTGCGGCCTATTGCCCAATCGACCAGTTGACTCCACAACTCCGATATCCTTGGCACAATACCTGCTCTTCTTGGCCTAATGCCCGAATCCACGACCCGAAGCCTTCTGTCGATATGTCGACCGATCCACCGGCCCGACGTCCAATCTTCTGACATGTTCCTCCGGCACAACATGATTTTTTCTGCTTTAATTGTCTCATCCTGATCGGAGCATCCTGCATCACTCAAAACGCAGATTAAAATATAAACACATATCAAGTGGTTTTATCATCAAAATACGAGATTTAACACATTCAAGAGAGGTGTGAGACTTGTAAGGGTTCTCTCCTAAACCCATGAAAAGAAGAAAGCACTGTAAAAGGTGGTTGGTCTTCACCTATTAAAGGAAGGCCTTTAGTGGATGCCAAAGACCTCGTTGGAGGAGGAATCCAAAAGTGGATGTAGTTCACGTTGACCAAACCACTCTAAATTCTGGTTTGCTTTTCATTAGTGCAATTTACTTTAACTGCAAATCATTTCATAGCAAACTACTTCTCATCCTCATCTTGCTTATGCTCTCATACATTTCAAGTTACTATCTTTTCGATTCGATTTTCATCGAACGTACGAAATATTTTATATGAAAATCAAAGATTTTTTGCTGCACTAATTCACCCTGATAAGACCCTAAAGTCTAATCGTAAAATGCTATGATACCAAATGATAAGACCCTAAGGTCTTATCGTGGAAGAAAGGGGAGGAAAGGGACTGATAATGATCACTTCGAGGGGATCGGCCTCCTTGATCGCTTCGAGAGGATCGGCCTCCTTGATCACTTTGAGGGGATCGGTCTCCTAGGGTTTGTCTATGTATTGGAATAACATTTCATTAATTGATTGATTAAAAGAAAGGGTTACATCACTATTTATAGAGTTCCACTTAGGGTCCACTAGGACTTGGACTCTTAATAATAAATAAATATTAAATAAACCTCTACTTGACTCTAATTGAACTAAATAGACTCAATAAACAACTAGACTAAACAGACTCAATAAACATTATTCAAAAACTAAAAAAAAGGGTCCTAGCAATTCCTTCCTCTTCAAATCAGCCTTGTTCTCAAGGCTGAGCTGTATCAAACTCGGGGAGCTTCTCTTTCAGCACTTTAGTCATACGCTATCTGCAACGCATCACAATCTGTTAATCAAGTAAGTATGGTCTCCACTTTTTGATAGTGTAAGCAATAGGTTGATTTTTCAGTGTAGTAATTGTTGCAAGAAACTCCTGGCCCTGTATAATCAATTTTATCTCTGAATATTTGCTATCAAAAGTTAAAATCCATCCTTTAACGATCTTTACTTCGAATATGTCATAGCCTTCAATGTGGTGGGCTAATCGGCATGCAACTTTCCTGTCCATAAAATTATTAACCTGTATCAATCAAAATAGTGACAGGTTGATGCTTCAAAGTTCCTCCGATTTTCATAGTTTGTGGGTTAGCGTAGCTAGCCAATGCATGCACTGTATGTGTGTTGGCTTCAATATCTTCATAAGTTCTCATACCTTCATGATCGGAGTCCAACTCTTCTGCTTCTGGTTCCTCTCCAATTGGCTTAATCATCAGAAGTTGCCCTTGGTTGGGAATAGATGGGGCGAGTGGCTTACTGATCACTTGTTTATTGACACCTCTGTTTCGACGGTATTCCAAGCTGATTTTTTCCTCATGCAAGCATGCAAATGAAATCACAGCTATCATGGTACGGGGTTAACGAGCCTTAACTTCACACCAAATCTCTAGTTTAAGCCCTTCAATAAATATACCCAAAAGTTATCGTTCTGAACAATCTCTAGCTTGATTTGACAATCTTTCAAACCTGCTCTGATATTCTAACACTGTAGAATTCTGACGAATTTTGACGAGCTATCCATCAACATTCTCATATTCTGATGGGCCAAAGCGAACAAGAAGCCCTCTTTTGAACTGCTCCTATGAAGGAACTCAGTGGAAAGTTTCATATCAATCGTACCATTGGATTGCATCTCCATCGAGCTGGATTGAGGCCACTTCTACCTTGGATTCTTCTGGGGTTCTGTGAAAATGAAAAAAATTTTCCACCCTAAAGATCCAACTAGTCGGATCCTCATCTTCCCATCTCGGAAATTTCACCTTCATGTGTGAGTAGTTTGTGTCACAGTCTTGGGGCCCTTTTCCTATATTTTCATATATGTGCAACGTAAAACTTGAGCTCCCATATTGTTGAAACCCACTACAGTGCTCCAACAAGCTTTTTTTGAAATCAGGAAGGGTTTCTTGCAGCCAATTCTCAATTCTGGTTCGCAACGCTTCCATTTGTGCTTTCATTGAGTTATCAACAGCTATTGCATATGACTGCAAATCGGTAATCTCAACTTCTATTTCTAGTGTCGGTCAAGAGCATCAGCACTGTCGATGTGAAGTTGCTGAGGAGGTGGACACCGAGGGTAGTGCTACGGTCACTACATTGGAGGAAGAGTTGCTACCCTGTTTCTGTTACTGGGTGGGGTGAGAGCGCCGGGGGTTAGAAGGCAACTGCGTCGGTATGGCTGCAGCTGCTATGACCCAAGGGGGGATTGCCGAGCAACCAGGTTGAGGCTATGGTGATGGCAACCTGTAGTGAAGGCTGTTGAATCTCGTATTTTGATGATGAAACTACTTGATATATGTTTATGATTTAATCTATGTTTTGAGTGATGCAGGATGCTTCGATCAGGATGAGACAATTAAAGCAGGAAAATCATGTTGTGCCGGAGGAACATGTCAGAAGATTGGACGTCAGGCCGGTGGATCGGTCGACGTATCGACAGAAGGCTTCGGGCCGTGGACTCGAGCATCGGGCCAAGAAGAGCAGGTATTGTGCCAAGGATATCGGAGTTGCGGAGTCAACTGGCCGATTGGGCAATAGGCTGCAAGAGAGGACGATGCGCCAAAGAATCAGACGAAGCGTCGAGGGACCAATGACATGCCGGACAACTTGGTTAATTGCTTATGATTAATTGTCTCGATCGAAGTTTTGTTTTAAGTGTGCAGGATTAACTACGATGGAAGAAAGACATGCAGCAGGAGTTACGCCGGAGTCAAGACAATGATCACGTTGGGAGTTCGAGAGTTCGACGGAAGTTCGGACAGTCATCGGAGGTTCTGCGGGAACAAATCCGAGAAGTCCATAAGCTTGCCAAAGAAGCTCGTCGGAACTCGCCAAGTGAATCATCGCAAGTCCAGGAGTTTGCCGGAAGTCCGCAGGAGCATCACCGAGGGTTCATCGGATGATCGACGGAAGTTCGCCGAAAGCTCGCCGGAAGAAGCGATTGACGCACCGGAGCAAGTTGCAGTAAATGTCTTAGGAAAAATCATAGTTAGCACATTGATTAAGTTGGAACTGGGAGGTGATCCCATTAACTTAATCTTGGGGCAATTGGGCCCCTGAAAAACCCAAATTGGGCCGAATGGATCATCCCATTCGGACCCTGATTTCTGTCAGGCAGTTGAACCGCCCAAGGCAGGAGGTTGCACCGCCTGGGCTCAGTCTCCGAGCAAGATTGGGAGGTGCAACCGCTCCAGCCAGGCGGTGGCACCGCTTGGGGCTCAGTCTCCGAGCGAGACTGGGCGGTGCAACCTCCCCTGACAGGAGGTGGCACCGCTTGAGCTCAGTCTTCGAGCTCTGCCAGGCGGTGCAACCGCCTCAGTCAGGAGGTCCAACCGCCTGAGCTCATCTTCGAGCTCTGTCAGGAGGTGCAACCGCACCTGACAGGAGGTAGCACCGCCTAGAGGCTCAGTCTTCGAGCTCTGCCAGGCGGTGCAACCGCTCCAGTCAGGAGGTGCAACCGCCTGATCCCGGAATTCCGGGAATTGACAGTTTTGAGCTCCAAATTTGAACTGGGTTGGGACCTATAAATATCCCACCCATTCAGCACCGAAAGGGTATGAACTTACATCGAAATCTTGATCCTTTTCTGTGATTCTTAGAGCTCAAAATTGTTGTAAAGGCCAAAAGTTCGTCTCCCTCTATTCTTCCAAGTTCTGAGTTGTAAAGAGAGGAGAGAAAATTCTGTCAGGGTTGTCTCCTAAGCCTGTCAAAAGGAGTGAAACTGTAAAAGGGTGGTTGGCCTTTGCCTATTGAAGGAAGGCCTCTAGTTGACGTTAGTGAACTCGTCGGTGGAGGAAGCCAAAAGTGGAGTAGGTCAAGATTGACCGAACCACTCTAAATCTTGGTTTGCATTTACTTTGAGAATCTTATCTTTACTGCAAACCTCCTCAATAGCTTACTGCCTTCTGTGTTTTTACGAACGTGTTTCAAAGTTCAGTGCTTTCCGAATCGAGGTTTAAGACGCAAATCAGTTTTATCGTACGAACATCGTATTTCAGTTTGCGCTTACGTTCTGATTTCCATTATAACTGCAAACTGACTTTATATCTTTGCTTTAACTGTATCTCGCCTTATCTTAAGTTAAAGTGGTTTACGAATTAGCTTTTATACTGAAATCGCTTTTATCGTACGAACGTCGTATTTCAGTTTGCGCTTATATTCTGATTTCCATCATAACTGCAAACTACGTTCATATCTTTGCTGCATCTCTCCTAGTCAAAAGTTGAAGTGATTTACGAATCGGCTTTCTTTCCAAAATCACTTCTATCGAACGAAAGCAGTTTTCGATTTTAATCGCAGAAGGTTTTCCGCTGCACTAATTCACCCCCCCCCCCCCCCCCTCTTAGTGCTCTTGATCCTAACAATTGGTATCAGAGCCCGGTATTTCTCATTTTGGATTTACACCCGAGAGAAATGGCTCTTCATGGCTTTCAAGAGGGCTTATCGGTCTTTCGTCCACCGTTGTTTAACGGATTGGACTACACTTATTGGAAAACTCGAATGAGAGTTTTCTTGATTTCTATGAATTTGGATTTATGGAATATCATTGAAAACAGTTTTCAACTTCCCTCTAAATCGATGAACGAATGGTCGGATTTGGAGAAGAAGTATTTTTCTTTAAACGCAAAGGCTATGAATGCCTTATTTTGCACTTTGGACAAAAATGAGTTCAATCAGATTTCTACATGCGAAACGACTTTTGACATTTGGCGAACACTTGAAATCACGCACGAGGGAACTAGTAGAGTCAAAGACTCGAAAGTTAACATTTTATTGCATGATTTTGAGCTTTTTCGAATGCAACCAAGCGAGACTATAGGCGACATGTACACCTGTTTCACGGATGTCGTCAATAGTTTAAGAGCTCTTGGAAAATGTTTTTCGGATTTTGAACTCGTAAACAAGATTTTGCGTTCTCTTTCTAAGAAGTGGGATTCAAAAGTAACTGCAATACAAGAAGCTAAAAACCTAAACAACTTACCACTTGAAGAACTAATTGGTTCGTTGATAACATATGAAATGGAGCACAATGCACATGATGAACATGATGAACAAAATCACCTTCCAAAGAACAGGAAGGATTTGGAACTCCGGACAAATGAATACCACTTGAGCAATGACTCAAGTGATGTGGACAATGATGAACTTGAACTTCGAACACTAAATCTTAATAAGTTTATTAAACAAAAATCTAAAATAAACAATAAACTTGAACGAAGGAAGAGGCCAAAGAAGAAGAAAACAAAGTGGGATGAATCGAGCTCCTCCGAAGACGAGGAGAAAATCAAGAAAGGCAAGGTGGCAAACTACGCCTTAATCGCTTTCAATGATGAGGTAATCGAAATCCCCCTAATTTATTTTGAAATTACTTGATGCTTTCATGATGTATTTTCTCTTTTAGTTTAGAATTAATTTTCTTAAAAATTACATGTTTTAAAAAAAAAATTATGATCATGCTAAGTAATTTATGATAAACAAATAAAATGATCTTGATTGAAAATATGAAATCATGGTTAAGAAGTAATAATGTGTATTACGTTGATTTCCATTGTTATTTCTCGATTTTGATTAAAAATCATGTTTGATTTGAAGAAATGCATAATGATGAAATTAAATATTTTGATTAACAATTTTATGAATAAGATTTTAAGCTGATGATAAGCATGTATTATTTTCATAAGTGTATTTGAAAAACTATGGCAAAAATGTGCTCGAATGCATGAACTTGTTAAGATTATTTTTCGGACTTTCTTGATTCAATGTTCAAATCACTTAATTGCCATGATAATTTTACACTATTACATGCCTTAATAACATGTTGGAAATTATATGTTTTGGATACATAAAATTTTATGATCATGAGCATGATCTTCATGATTGAACTTGAAAATCTATAGCAAAATCTTGTCCGAATGCATGGAAGTGTTAATTTCATTTTCGGATTCACTTAACAATTGGTATCCTAACAATCGGATTTTCTCATACACTTATTATATGAAAAATATTTTTCTGAAATGGATTTGATGAAATGATTCCTGCTTATAAATTCCATCTTGAAATATGAATGATAGTGTTTTTGCTTGCAAAGATTTGTTTCACATACATATCTCCTATGATTCATGTGCAGAAAAAGAATTTATAAATCATAATACAATGAGATTTCTTATGCAAAAATAAAGTGCTTTTGTGATTCTTTGCTAAAGAAAATAATTATTAAAATCATGATCTTGATAATTATAACATGAAGCTCTTTATAAATCATCGTTCATTATGCTCCCTACATTTATCAAAAAGGAGTTCTTCAAATGAAATGTAACTTATCTTTTGATTTCTCAGAATTCAATGAAGTGTCATATTGATATCTTGATACTTGGAATATTTTAAAATGTGATCTTGATAAGAATGTTTCAAGTTGCTCTTTGTACTATATCTTTTCAAATGAATCATGAGCCTTGATATCATATATTTCATAATATAGAAATAACAAGATTTCTTTGCCTTGTATGTCTTGTGTGATGATTGTACATCAATTTGCTTTATTAAGAATTATATGAATCTTGATCGTGAACTTGTTAAGAAGAATTTTAATGAACCATGAATCATATCTTTGGTATTCATGAATTGATCTTCATTGATATCTTTCATTGATATGATAAATTATTATCTCATGATATATCGCATAATTATATCATACTTTGCGATTGTATCATGTGATCTTTGCTGAATTTTCACATTGATATTCTTCATGACATGATTTCTTTGCATTGTTGTCTTGTATGCTTCATGTGATAATGTGAATACATGAAACACTTATGATATGATTTTTATGCAATTCCTTGTATTCATGAAATGTTTATCTCATCACCTAATAATTCTTCTTGATATTCCTTATGTGATGAGAAGAATACATGAAATATTCATTAATTTGTTTTGATGTATACAAATAAGAAGTTTTGATCATGTATGGTAGGATGTAATTTGACAAATTTGGTACCATCATGTTGCAAAATAAATGATGATTAGGAATCATACATTAATGATGATTGTATATTTTATGATTTGGCAAGATGCATGCAATGATGAAATATTCATGAATTTGAAATGATGCATGCAATACTTATGACAATGATGTACATGATGTATTGCATATGATATGTATCATAAATGCTTTAAATGATGAATGTTTGGTATCATGATCAACATGTTGATAAATGCTTAAAAATTTTAATGTTTGAGTATCATGTATGATATACCCATTAATGATGTGTTAGGACTCTAGCTTGGAGAGTCCTAATTGAGAGGGATATTCATGTAAAATTGTTAGGACTCTAGCTAAGAGAGTCCTAATTGAGAGGGACATTCTATTAGGACTCTAGCTAGGAGAGTCCTAATTGAGAGGGGCATTCATGTAGGAGGTTTTTTCTTAGAGAAGAATTAGGAGTTGTAAGGGAATAGGAGTCTTGAGTAGGAGTCATATTAGGAGTTGGTTAGAAGTAAGAGTCTTAAGTAGGAGTCCTATTAGGAGTTAGGGTTTAGAAGCCCTATAAATAGCCATGTATTCCTTCTCTTTTCTTAAGCAATAGATGAATCTTTTCTGCAGCCTTTGAGCAGCAACTTGGAGGGAGGTACCCCTATAGAGTTCCAAGGAGGCCGATCCCCTAAAGAGATCAACCCCAAGTTTAGAATCTGCAAGAGTTCTAACACCTGGTATCAAAGCAGCGTTCTTGGCATTTTGCTGCCCTTCCACTGCCATCCATCAGCCCTCCACAACCGCCCAAAGCAATTCCCACAATTGCTTAAAAGATCGTCGCCGAATTCCGCCATCATCTCCACCACCGCGGATCATCCTTTGATCTCCCCGTGAATTGCAACAGGGTCTGGTTTCCTACCTTACTGCTGCTGCAATTTAGTTATCCTTATTCGAAAATCCAAAAAAAAAAAATGTTCCTATATTGCTGCATAAACCTTTCGTCACAAAGTTTTCATCTCTACGACGAAAGATACATTGCAGAATTCCAGCCGCATAGTACCATCTGTTTGATCTTGCTACTGTGCTTTTTCTATCCAAATTTCTATGAAATTTTTATGACATCTTTGACACTTCCTAACAGCAGATTTCCCTTTGGTTTTTTCAAAAAATTCTCAATATAAACCATTGATCTTTTACGTCTAATCTGCTATACTTGAAAATCTGCACTGTAAAATTTCAGCCACATAGCACTGTTTGTTTGATCTTGATACTATATTGTTTCTATCCAAATCTCTACGAAATTTTTATGACAGCTTTGACACTTCCTAACAGTGGATTTTCCTTTGGTTTCATCAAAAAATTCTCAATATAAACCACTGATCTTTTACGTCCAATCTGCTATACCTAAAAATATGTGCTGTAGAAAATTTCAGCCGCATATTGTTGCCTTAACCCATCTATTTGTAATCTTTTTTGAATAAAATTTCTTATACACTTCATAGATCATCTTGGCTTCTATCTAAGATTGATCTATTAAGAAATTCATCTCTAAAAATGATTTTATGTTGCTGTAAATTTTCGTCGTAACCTGTTGAAATTTTTCGACGAGAATTCTGCAATTGCAACTTGCACCAATTTCCTTGCTGTTATACTACCGAAATTTTCTTGATTAAATTAGATATCCTTGCTGTCATATAAACTGTGATTTTGCTATCAATTCCCTCCTCAATTCTCTCAAGTTTTTGGTGGAAATTACGTCGAGAAACCATTGTTTCTTCGACGATAATTCTACTCTTACAAGACAGCACATACTTGCTGCAACTTCCATGGATTTCTGTCAAACCTTTGCTACCATCTACCACAGATCCAAAACTTTTATCCACAACCCTAAAACTCTGCCAAACCACACCCTCAAACTGCACCCAAAATAGCCACAAAATAAGCCTAAACCGCAGCCTACATCAACCAATCCACCAACCCTTTCAACCATCACTTCTCTCAACCTATACATGCCTTTAACCCAACAACAAAAGAGAGATCTTAACATCATAGATTTGGGGGCATATACTATGGCATTTAAGGAGGCAATCAATGCTAAATTCGAAGCCTTGGAGGCACGAATGGAGGATAAGATTCGGATGCTCTTTACCGAACTCAAATTGGGCCGACCACTAAGCCCGAAGAAATCATATCAAAGAGAGAGCTTTGCCCAATCACACCAAGCCCGAAGAGATGACTTTCAAGGGAGGGGAGGCTATATGACCCAATTGGTTGGATCTCGCGCGCGGAGCGATATTTTCGGTACCACAAAACCGCGGATGTATCTATGGTGAAAATTGCAGCTATACATCTTGAAGGGGATGCTATACAGTGGTTTGACTGGTTTGAACATACTTATGGAGTCCTTTCATGGCGACAATTCAAAGAAGGACTACTGATTCGCTTCATACCAACCGATTACAAGAATATTGACGAACAACTAACAAAGATCCGACAAACCTCCACCATTCAGGAGTACCAAACCAGGTTTGAAAGGTTATCTAATCAAACTTATGATTGGTCTCAAAAATAGCTATTGAGGACCTTCATTGAGGGCTTGAAGCCGGAGATCCGAGGAGAAGTTAAAGCGCGACAACCGTATACGATTATGGCAGCCATCTCTTTCGCATGACATCAAGAGGAGCAATTGAACCATGAAGCTCGAAGGACTAGGGTCACTCCTCAACCAATAATATTGAAGCCCTCAGCCCCCCCTACTATCGACCAAGTCCCTACACCAAAGAGGTTAACAAGAGAAGAGTTTCGGGAGCGATATGCGAAGGGGTTATGTTGGCATTGTGATGAACCGTGGAGCCGTGAGCATCGCTTTAGTAAAGGGGGACTTCTTATTATTGAACCGATAGAAGAAGAGGTCATTGAACATCCAGAAGAGAGCCTTGAACATGAAGAAGAAGATGCAGAAGAAGAGCCACAACCGATCGAAGTTACGGTACATACACTAGCTGGCTACTCAAACCCGCAAACGATGAAAGTTGGAGGCCTTCTCAAACAACAACTGATCACTATTCTCATCAACACGGGCAGCACTAATATTGCTGTCCATATGAACTTACCTATTGAGAATTATAGCAGGTTTGTCGCTAAGGTCGCCAACGGACGGATTTTGAAGTGTGATCATAGGTGCCCGCAGGTGAAACTATTGCTGCAGGACCAAGAGATAATTGCAGATTTCTTCCTCCTCCCTCTTGATGATCATGAGGCCATACTCAAAATAAAATGGTTGATAACATTAGGTAATATTTCTTGGAATTTTATGCAACTAATTATAAAATTTTATAGTAAGGAGAAACAGGTGATACTGCACGGGAAACATGAGGGCGACATAACGATGATTTGCACACAACAAATGGAGAAGGTTTTGCATAAAGCATACAGGGGCTTTTTGGTACAACTTGAGTAGCAAATTAAAGGAGAGCCAATAGAATTTGAAGATCCAAACCTATTTCCTTTGCTTGCTGAATTTTCAAATATATTTGACGAGCCGCACAACATACCTCTTATTCGTCGGCATGATCATTGTATAATGATTTTTCTAGTCAAATCTCCAGCAAATACTCAGCCATATCAGTATCCACATCTCCAGAATAATGAAATACAAAGGATTTTAAAAGAGATGCTTGAAACAGGAGTTATTCGGCCAAGTTGCAACCTCTACTTTTCACCGGTGCTACTTGTACACAAGAAGGACGGAACATGGCGAATATGCGTTGATTACCGAGCTCTCAATGGCATAACCATCAAGAACAAATACCTTATTCCAATAGCAAATGAATTGCTAGATGAAAGGGAGCACAAATCTTCACAAAACTGGACCTTTGATCCGGGTATTATCAAATACGAGTGTACGAACAAGTCATACCGAAAACCGCCTTTCGAACACACAACGACCACTACGAATTTTTACTTTCTTCAACAAAAGGTGGGATATCTTGGGCATATCATATCAGAGGAAGGTGTGATGGTGGACCCCTTCAAAATTAAAGTAATGCAAAACTGGCCGACCCCGAGAAACAGAAAATTGCTACATGGCTTTCTGGGTTTAACAGGCTACTACCGCAAGTTCGTGAAAAACTATGGAAAAATCAGTGCACCACTTACTTCCTTACTGGAAAAAGATGTCTTCCAATGATTGGACAGAGCCTCTGCTACCTTTGACAAACTTAAGGTAGCCATGACGACGACGCCGGTGCTAACACTACCAAATTTTAACCAACCCTTCATTATTGAGGCCGACACATCTGGAGTCAGAATTGGAGCCATTCTCATGCAAGGTGGTCGACCACTCGCATACACTAGCAAGGCATTATCTCCCTCCTATCAAAATAAGTCAACATATGATAAGGAGATGCTCGCCATTGTGCGCGCAGCAACGAGGTGGAGATCGTACTTGATCAGGTGATACTTTCAAATCAAGACCGACCATAAAAGCCTAAAATATCTCTTGGAGCAGAAGATATCTTCCCCCGAGCAGCAAAAATGGGTAACAAAACTTCTTGGATTTGATTATGAAATAACTTACAAAAGGTGGAAAGAGAATGTTGTTGCAGATGCGCTTTCGCAGCTACCTGAGCAAGCTAAATTTTCGATCGTTTTACTTCCAACCAGGGACTTCCTTGAGGATATTAAGATGGAATGGCAGGAAGATTCGGAGACTAGTAAGAAAAAAATAAAATTGGAGGAAGCACCAAGCTCCGTGGCTCATTACAATCGGGACTCAAAAAAATTATGCTATAAGGGACGCATTGTGCTTGTGACAAATTCTACTTGCATCTTCAAGAGCAGATTTTGGACAAAGTTATTCCATATGCAGGGTACTAAATTGAAAAGGAGTACGACATATCACCCACAAACCAACAGCCAAATAGAAGTTTTAAATAGGTACTTAGAGACAGCCCAAAGCCACCCACCAAATATGACTACCCAAAGAGAACTCTAGACCTAGCCAAGTGCCATTATTGATCGATGGATCGTGACTCGATGACGACGACCCACTAATGAAGTGCTAATACAGTGGGCAAACCTACCAATAGAAGATGCCACTTGGGAGAACTATGACGACATAAAGATCAAATTTCCAGAATTCATGAATCATCAGCCTCGAGGACAAGGCTGATTTGAAGAGGGCGGGTCTGTTAGGACTCTAGCTTGGAGAGTCCTAATTGAGAGGGACATTCATGTAAAACTGTTAGGACTCTAGATAAGAGAGTCCTAATTGAGAGGGACATTCTGTTAGGACTCTAGCTAGGAGAGTCCTAATTGAGAGGGGCATTCATGTAGGAGGTTTTTTCTTAGAGAAGAATTAGGAGTTGTAAGGGAATAGGAGTCTTGAGTAGGAGTCATATTAGGAGTTGGTTAGAAGTAAGAGTCTTAAGTAGGAGTCCTATTAGGAGTTAGGGTTTAGAAGCCCTATAAATAGCCATGTATTCCTTCTCTTTTCTTAAGCAATAGATGAATCTTTTCTACAGCCTTTGAGCAGCAACTTGGAGGGAGGAACCCCTATAGAGTTCCAAGGAGGCCGATCCCCTAAAGAGATCAACCCCAAGTTTAGAATCTGCAAGGGTTCTAACATGATGATTGATTTATTTTTCGGTATCGTGCATGAAAAATAAGGCTTTTGAAATTGTGTATATTTTAATTTGAATATATAATGATGCACAAATAAAATTGATACTTACCTTTGTCATAATATGAAAATTGAAAAAAGGGTCTTCCCTTCTTTTTGACAATGACAAAGGGGGCGCAAGAATTTCTAGTGTGGACATCATGAAAAGAGGCAAACTAGCTAGCTTACACAATTCAAGATGAAAGCAAAAATTACACTCCTCTAAAGAGAAGATGCAAATGTAACACTTGCCAAATTGTTTGCTTGCCTCATGTAAAACATTATCTCTTGCTAGTTTGGCATTTTGCTAGCTTGCACTTTGCAAAGAAAGCAAAAATGACACTTCTCAAAAGGTAAGAAAGAGCTTGTTATCTTGAACAAAAATTGCAAAAGTGCTATCTTGCCTATCTCAAGAAGCAAAACTTGCATATCGTAAAAATTTGCTAGCTTGCAACTTGCATATTTCAAGAAGCAAGAGTTGCCTTCTTGAACATCTCTAAATTGCTAGCTTGCAAGTTCTAAAATATTGTAACATTGCTAGCTTGCATGTTCTAAAAGTGCTATCTTGTATGTTGTAAAACTTGCATCTCTAAAACTTGATAGCTTGAATGTTCTAAGCATGATGTAATATTTGCTAAATTTTCTGGCTTCAAAACTGCATGATGATAAAACTTGATATTATGTTTTTCATGCAATGAGTTGAACCAATATCACAAACACTTGATTGTGGTACTTCTCCTTTTTGTTGATGACAAAGGGGGAGAAGTATGTTGATGACATGACACGTTATGCATAAGTTTATGCATAAGTTCATAATGACGTGTTGCAAGTATTCATGATGAATATTGCAATGACTTGAATTCAGTTTGAATTCAAGGTTCTATCAATATGGCATATTGATAGGGGGAGTTTGTTTAAACTCCGGGAGTTAAGTTTAACTCCGTCATCAAGTGGTTGTCATCATCAAAAAGGGGGAGATTGTTGAATCTCGTATTTTGATGATGAAACTACTTGACATATGTTTATGATTTAATCTACGTTTTGAGTGACGCAGGATGCTTCGATCAGGATGAGACAATTAAAGCAGGAAAATCATGTTGTGCCGGAGGAACATGTTAGAAGATTGGACGTCGGGCCGGTGGATCGGTCGACGTATCGATAGAAGGCTTTGGGCCATGGACTCGGGCATCAGGCCAAGAAGAGTAGGTATTGTGCCAAGGATATCGGAGTTGCGGATTCAACTGGCCGATTGGGCAATAGGCTGTAGGAGAGGACGATGCGCCGAAGAATCAAACGAAGCGTCGAGGGACCAATGACATGCCGGACAACTTGGTTAATTGCTTAGGATTAATTATCTTGATCGAAGTTTTGTTTTAAGTGTGCAGGATTAACTACGATGGAAGAAAGACAAGCAGCAGGAGTTGCGCCGGAGTCAAGACAATGATCATATTGGGAGTTCGAGAGTTCGATGGAAGTTCGGACAGTCATCGGAGGTTCTGCGGGAACAAATCCGAGAAGTCCATAAGCTTGCCAAAGAAGCTCATCAGAACTCGCCAAGTGAATCGTCGCAAGTCCAGGAGTTTGCCGGAAGTCCGCAGGAGCATCACCGAGGGTTCATCGGATGATCGACGGAAGTTCGCCGGAAGCTCGCTGGAAGAAGCGATTGACGCAACGAAGCAAGTTACAGTAAATGTCTTAGGAAAAATCATAGTTAGCACATTGATTAAGTTGGAAATGGGAGGTGATCCTATTAACTTAATCTTGGGGCAATTGGGTCCTTGAAAAACCCAAATTGGGCCGAATGGATCAACCCATTCGGACCCTGATTTCTGTCAAGCGGTTGAACCGCCCAAGGTAGGAGGTTGCACCGCCTGGGCTCAGTCTCCGAGCGAGACTGGGAGGTGCAACCACTCTAGCCAGGCGGTGGCACCGCCTGGGGCTCAGTCTCCGAGCGAGACTGGGCGGTGCAACCACCCCTGACAAGAGGTGGCACCGCTTGAGCTCAGTCTTCGAGGTCTACCAGGCGGTGCAACCACCTCAGTCAGGAGGTGCAACCGCCTGAGCTTGGTCTTCGAGCTCTGTCAGGAGGTGCAACTGCCCCTGACAGGAGGTAGCACCACCTAGAGGCTCAATCTTCAAGCTCTGCCAGGCGGTGCAACCGCTCCAATCAGGTGGTGCAACCGCCTGATCCCGGAATTCTGAGAATTGATAGTTTTGAGCTCCAAATTTGAACTGGGTTGGGGCCTATAAATACCCCACCCATTCAGCACTGAAATGGTATGAACTTACACCGAAATCTTGATCCTTTTCTGTGATTCTTAGTGCTCAAAATTGTTGTAAAGGCCAAAAGTTCGTCTCCCTCTATTCTTCCAAGTTCTGAGTTGTAAAGAGAAAATTCTGTAAAGGTTGTCTCCTAAGCCCATCAAAAGGAGTGAAACTGTAAAAGGGTGGTTGGCCTTCGCCTATTGAAGGAAGGCCTCTAGTTGACGTCGGTGACCTCGTCGGTGGAGGAAGCCAAAAGTGGAGTAGGTCAAGATTGACTGAACCACTCTAAATCTCGGTTTGCATTTACTTTGAGAATCTTATCTTTACTGCAAACCTCCTTAATAGCTTACTGCCTTCTGTGTTTTTACGAACGTGTTTCAAAGTTCAGTGCTTTCCGAATCGAGGTTTAAGACGCAAATCAGTTTTATCGTACGAACATCGTATTTCAGTTTGCGCTTACGTTCTGATTTCCATTATAACTGCAAACTGACTTTATATCTTTGCTTTAACTGCATCTCGCCTTATCTTAAGTTAAAGTGGTTTACGAATCAGCTTTTATACTGAAATCGCTTTTATTGTACGAACGTCGTATTTCAGTTTGCGCTTATATTCTGATTTCCATCATAACTGCAAACCGCGTTCATATCTTTGTTGCATCTCTTCTAGTCAAAAGTTGAAGTGATTTACGAATCGGCTTTCTTACCAAAATCACTTCTATCGAACGAAAGCAGTTTTCGATTTTAATCACAGAAGGTTTTCCGCTGCACTAATTCACCCCCCCCCCCCCCCCTCTTAGTGCTCTTGATCCTAACAAAGGCAACCTGTGGTTGTGGAAGAAGATGCTAAGCAAGGGGGAGGGGGAGTTAAGAAGAGGAATCGGTGGTGCGTGCGTTGCTGGGGTTGAGGCAGGGCAGCATACTTGTTGTGGTTGCTGTGTGCGCTACTGGATGGCGGTTGCTGCGTGTGCTGCTAGATGGCGGTTGCTGTAGAACGAGGGGTTAGTCATTGGCTGAGAGCAACAGCGGTGGTGGTTGCTAGCTGGGAACTGTGGTGATCGGTGGCTGCAGCAGAAAATGCAAAGTTGCTCTGTTGTGGTCGCCGCGAGGAGGGGAGGTTGAGCGGTTGTGGCTGCAATGGCTGTGACCCAAGGGAAGACAGCGACGGTGGTGCGATTGTGGCAGCATAGCTGACGATAGAAGAGACGAGGGGGTGATCTGCTGGATGCGAAGTAGCAGCCATAGCCCTTCTCGCTTGAGTGAGATGGGGCAGTGAGGAGGCGAAGGTCACTGGCCAAGGAGCAGCGGCAGCAGTGGTCGAGTGGCTAGGAAGCAACGGTAGTGATGGAGAAGGAGTTGCCTTACAACGGCAGTGGGGAAGAAGGGAAGCAGCGGTGCGGCGGGCTGAAGCAGGGGTGCGGGCTGCCGAGAAGTAGGGGCGGCAGTGCTGGAGAGGGGAGGGTTGGTGGCCGGGGAGCAACAGCAGCGGTGGAGAAGGAGAAGGAGGCCGAGGGTCGCGCTGCGATCGACGAGGGGCTGCGACAACAGAGAAAGTTTTGTTTCTGCAACCGCTGCAAGGAGGGGCTGCGGCAACCGGCGGCTGTGGCTATGACCCAAGGGGGGGCGGGCACGATGGCAAACTAGGGCAGCGTCGCCAATGGTAGAAGTGGCGATGGGGTGGTCCACTGGCTAGGAAACGACGCCGGCGGTCCTTCTCGCTCGATCGAGATGGGGAAGCGAGGAGGAGAAGTTGCTAGCCGGGTGCGGGTAGCGGCTGCGGTGGTGGCTGCTGGCTGGGCAACAACGACGGCAGTGGTGGTCCCTCGGCCGGGAAGTAGTGACGGCAATGATCGCTGACCGGAGAGCAGCGGTGGCGGGGGGGCTGGCCGGAAGTAGGGGTGCGTGGCTATGGCTTCTTCTTCCTCTCTACGTTGTTTTTTTTTTTCTGAAGTTGAAGATAACTGCAGCGAGGGGGCAGCGGCAGTAGTGGTGGTTGCTGGCTGGGCAGCAGCAATGGCGGTGGAGAAGGGGCAATGGTGGTCGTTGGCTGGGACATAGAGGTTCCTTCTCAGTTGAGAAGGATCGGCGTTCGTGGCTATCGGCTTCACCCTTCCTCACACAAATTTTTTTCTTTTTTTTGTTTTTTTTTTTGTTTTTGATAGCTATGACAACACTGCAGCAAGAATGCTAAATGGTAAGACCCTAAGGTCTTACTACTCTGATACCAAATGATATGACCCTAAAGTCTTATCATAAAATACTCTAATACCAAATGATAAGACCCTAAGGTCTTATCATGAAAGAAAAGGGAGAAAAAGAAATGATAATGATCGATTCGAGGGGATCGACCCCCTTGATCACTTCAAGGGAATCAGCCTCCTAGGGTTTGTCCACATATTGAAATAATATTTCATTGATTAATTGATTAAAAGAAAGGGTTACATCACTATTTATAGAGTTCCACTTAGGGTCCACCAGGACTTGGACTCTTAATAATAAATAAATATTAAATAATATTTACCTGATTCTATCTGAACTAAATAGACTCAATAAACAACTAGACTAAATAGACTCAATAAACATTATTCAAAAGATCAGAAAAAGGGTCCTAACACACCCCCCCCTCTTAGTACCGCTATTGATCCTAACACTTACCGCCTCGAGACCATGGGGGGGAGCCCTCTACCGAGGACCTGGAATGCATCAAATCTGAAAAGGTTTTACCAATAAAAGTAAGAAGTTGAGATTCAGAAAAGCTAACATTCATTAATCAAAAGGATGTACACACTGTGGTTGGGGCATTATAGCCCAAGACTTGACCCGACCAAGACAAAAGAAAAATTACACCCCTCGGTTCAAGGGAACCTCTAGGCTATCATCAAAGGGGACCTCTGCCCGCATATCAATGTCTCTGGCAGATCGGTAAAGGGATTCAACTCCAGATCTAGGTCCGGGTATCTCATGCAAAAGCGGGCAAAGGCAACCCGATATTCGAACTTATACGTCACTTGCCTCGACCTCTGCAAATCGAGTTCGAACTCGGGAGACCTCTTGTATTCAACAATCGCCTCTTTGATCTTCTTGGGCACCCCCAGGCACTCCACCTTCAGAGCCTCCTCGGCAGCCTAGAAAGTAGTCCTAATGGCCTCGACATCTTGAGAGAGAGTCAACAGCTCGTCATCCAGCATCCAGATGCGAACCCGACTCTCTTTCAGCTTGGCCTTCAGATGGCTCACCTCGGCTTCCAACTCTGAGGCACAAAGCTCGGTCGCGGCCACGACTTTCGGACCAGGCCTACTCTTTAGCTCCTCAACCTCTCAACAGAGCCTGGAGTTGGCTTCTCCCAAGCGCTTGATCACCCGACCAGCGTCGTAGACACGGTTGATCAGCACCATGGTATAATGCTGACCTTGTAAAGATTAGCGTCAGAACCAGTAAAAAAAAAAAAAAAAGGAAGAAGAGGGGAAGAAAAACACCCATACTTACCTAGACGAGAGATTTGGCCGCCCGATCCATCAGCACCATGGAATGAGAGCCGTAGAGCTACTTTACCAACATTGGATGGAGCGCCCCTCTGGAGAACTCCTGAGCTACCGACCCGTCGGACTAGATCCGACTCTCAGTCTTGAGGCACACAGCTCGGTCGCGGCCACGGCTTTCGGATCAGGCCTACTTTAGCTCCTCGACCTCTCAACGGAGCCTGGAGTTGGCTTCTCCCAAGCGCTCGATCACCCGACCAGCATCGTAGACACGGTTGATCAGCGCCATGGTATATTGCCGACCATGTAAAGATTAGCATCAGAACCCGTAAAAAAAAAAAAAGAAGGAAGAAGAGGGGAAGAAAAACACCCATACTTACCTAGACGAGAGATATGGCTGCCCAATCCATCAGCACCATGGAATGAGAGTTGTAGAGCTACTTTACCAACATTGGATGGAGCGCCCCTCGGGAGAACTCCTGAGCTACTGACCCGTTGGACTAGATCCGACTCTCAGTCGTGGCTACCGGCTTCACCTTCCTCACACAAATTTATTTGTTTATTTTATTTTTTTATTTTTGATAGCTATGACAACACTGTAGTGAGAACTCCAAATGGTAAGACCCTAAGGTCTTACTACTCTGATACCAAATGATAAGACCCTAAAGTCTTATCGTAAAATGCTCCGATACCAAATGATAAGACCCTAAGGTCTTATCATGGAAGAAAAGGGAGAAAAAGAAATGATAATGATCGCTTCGAGGGGATCGGCCTCCTTGATCGCTTCAAGGGAATCGGCCTCCTAGGGTTTGTCCACATATTGGAATAATATTTCATTGATTGATTGATTAAAAGAAAGGGTTACATCACTATTTATAGAGTTCCACTTAGGGTCCACCAGGACTTGCGCTCTTAATAATAAATAAATATTAAATAAATATTTACCTGATTCTATCTAAACTAAATAGACTCAATAAACAACTAGACTAAACAGACTCAATAAACATTATTCAAAAGCTCAGAAAAAGGATCCTAACACACCCCCCCCCGTCTTAGTACCGCTCTTGATCCTAACACTTACCGCCTCGAGACCATGGGGGGGAGCCCCCTACCGAGGACTTGGAATGCATCAAATCTGAAAAGGTTTTACCCATAAAAGTAAGAAGTTGAGATTCAGAAAAGCTGACATTCATTAATCAAAAGGATGTACACACTATGGTTGGGGCATTACAGCCCAAGACTTGACCCGACCAAGACAAAAGAAAAATTACACCCCTCGGTTCAGGGGAACCTCCAGGCTATCGACAAAGGGGACCTCTGCCGGCATATCAATGTCTCTGGCAGATCGGTAAATGGATTCAACTCCAGCTCTAGGTCTGGGTATCTCGCACGAAAGCGGGCGAAGGCCACCCGATATCCGAACTCATACGTCACTTGCCCCGACCTCTGCAAACCGAGTTCAAACTCGGGAGACTTCTTGTATTCAACAATCGCCTCTTTGATCTTCTTGGTCACCCCCAGGCACTCCACCTTCAGAGCCTCCTCGGCAGCCTAGGAAGCAGTCCTAGTGGCCTTGACATCCTTAGAGAGAGTCAACAGCTCATCATCCAGCGTCCAGACGCGAACCCGACTCTCATTCAGCTCGGCCTTCAGATGGCTCACCTCGGCTTCCAACTCTGAGGCACACAGCTCGGCCACGGCCACGACTTTTGGACCATGCCTACTCTTTAGCTCCTCGACCTCTCAACGGAGCCTGGAGTTGGCTTCTCCCAAGTGCTCGATCACCCGACCAGCATCGTAGACACGGTCGATCAGCGCCATGGTATAATGCTGACCTTGTAAAGATTAGCGTCAAAACCCGTAAAAAAAAAAAAAAAAAAAAACGAAGAAAAACACCCATACTTACCTAGATGAGAGATTTGGCTGCCCTATCCATCAGCACCATGGAATGAGAGCCATAGAGCTACTTTACCAACACTAGATGGAGCGCCCCTCGGGAGAACTCCTGAGCTACCGACCCGTCGGACCCAATCTGACTCTCAATCTTGAGACACACAGCTCGGCCGCGGCCACGGCTTTTGGAGGAGGCCTACTTTTTAACTCCTCAACCTCTCAACGGAGCCTGGAGTTGGCTTCTCCCAAGCGCTCGATCACCCGACCAGTGTCGTAGACACAGTCGATCAGCGCCATGGTATAATGCTGACCTTGTAAAGATTAGCGTCAGAACCCGTAAAAAAAAAAAAAAAAAGGAAGAAGAGGGGAAGAAAAGCACCCATACTTACCTAGACGAGAGATTTGGCTGCCTGATCCATCAACACCATGGAATGAGAGCCATAGAGCTACTTTACCAACACTGGATGGAGCGTCCCTAAGGAGAACTCCTGAGCTACCGACCCGTCGAACCAGATCCGACTCTCAGTCATGGCTACCGACTTCACCCTTCCTCACACAAATTTTTTTCTTTTTTTTCTTTTTTATTTTTTTATTTTTGATAGCTATGACAACACTGCAGTGAGAACGCCAAATGGTAAGACCCTAAGGTCTTACTACTCTGATACCAAATGATAAGACCCTAAAGTCTTATCATAAAATGCTTTGATACCAAATGATAAGGCCCCAAGGTCTTATCATGGAAGAAAAGGGAGAAAAAGAAATGATAATGATCGCTTCGAGGGGATTGGCCTCCTTGATCGCTTCAAGGGAATCGGCCTCCTAGGGTTTGTCCACATATTGGAATAATATTTCATTGATTGATTGATTAAAAGAAAAGGTTACATCACTATTTATAGAGTTCCACTTAGGGTCCACCAGGACTTGGACTCTTAATAATAAATAAAATTAAATAAATATTTACCTAATTCTATCTGAACTAAATAGACTCAATAAACAACTGGACTAAACAAACTCAATAAACATTATTCAAAAGCTCAGAAAAATGGTCCTAACACACCCCCCCCTCTTTGTACCGCTCTTGATCCTAACACTTACTGCCTCGAGACCATGGGGGGGAGCCCCCTACCCAGGACTTGGAATGCATCAAATCTAAAAAGGTTTTATCCATAAAAGTAAGAAGTTGAGATTCAGAAAAGCTGACGTTCATTAATCAAAAGGATGTACACACTGTGGTTGGGGCATTACAGCCCAAGACTTGACCCAACCAAGACAAAAGAAAAATTACACCCCTCGGTTCAGGGGAACCTCCAAGCTATCTTCAAAGGGGACCTCTGCTAGCATATCAATGTCTTTGGCAGATCGGCAAAGGGATTCAACTCCAGCTCTAGGTCCGGGTATCTCACGCGAAAGCGGGCGAAGGCCACCCGATATCTAAACTCGTACGTCACTTGCCCCGACCTCTGCAAACCGAGTTCGAACTCAGGAGACTTCTTGTATTCAACAATCGCCTCTTTGATCTTCTTGGGCACCCCCAGGCACTCCACCTTCAGAGCTTCCTCGGCAGCCTAGGAAGAAGTCCTAATGGCCTTGACATCCTAAGAGAGAGAGTCAACAGCTCGTCATCCAGCGTCCAGACGTGAACCCGACTCTCTTTCAGCTCGGCCTTCAGATGGCTCACCTCGGCTTCCAACTCTAAGGCACACAGCTCGGCCACGGCCATAGCTTTCGGACTAGGCCTACTCTTTAGCTCCTCGAACTCTCAACGGAGCCTAGAGTTGGCTTCTCCCAAGCGCTCGATCACCCGACCAGCATCGTAGACACGGTCGATCAACGCCATGGTATAATGCTGACCTTGTAAATATTAGTGTCAAAACCCGTAAAAAAAAAAAAAAAAAAGGGAGGGAACAAAAAGGGAAGAAAAACACCCATACTTACCTAGACGAGAGATTTGGCCGCCCGATCCATCAGCACCATGGAATGAGAGCCGTAGAGCTACTTTACCAACACTGGATGGAGCGCCCCTCGGGAGAACTCCTGAGCTACCGACCTGTCAGACCAGATCCGACTCTCAATCTTGAGGGACGGCCACCGGAGGCATAGGGAGCTCCTACTTCTCCCTTTGGAAGGTCGTCCATGCTTAAAGCCTAGAATGGTTTGCCCTCAAAATAAGGCCGAATGCAGCACAAGTCCCGCATCGACTTCGGGCAGGTTGACGTTTTCCCCATAGGGTCATCCCTAGATGAACCAATGCCCCCTTTTTGCCTCGTCAAGCCCTCGCTGGGAGGGGCAACCCTTACCTCGGGAATCCCCGAGGCCTCCCTCTCTCGGGCCATCGAGCACTCAGACATCTTCCGAGTTCCTATCTTCACCTTTTTCTTCGGTCAACTCGCTCCCAGTAACCCTAACTTCTTCCTGGGCATGCTCCTCTTCGAAGCATCGCCGGTGCCAGAACTCTCCAACTCCCGAGATTGTTCTGTGGCAACCTTGGAATAAGGCATCCCTTTTAGCGTATGAAGGATCACCATCTCTGCAAACAAAGAGTCAGTTGGTCAGCTGCACCAGGAGCAAAATAAATCTCCCAAAATGTAAAAGCGATCGTACCCCTAGGGGCTAGGCTTAGTCCTGCTTCGACCAGCTACTCCTCGATCATCCCCCTAATTATCCGAGAGGAAGACAAAATCTCCCTTAAACGGTTCTCATCCTCGGTCTCTCCATCAGAAAGAAATGGGGGAACATTTTTTATGGTTCAGGAAGTCCATCCAATGTTAAAACCCCACCCCCAACTACAACTCACAAAAATATAGTGGGTTTTCCACCCTTTGTTACTAGAGGGCGCACCACTGATCTTGAACCCACTGCGAGCGGTCAGGTAGTACCCTCCTCGCCCCTTGCATAGGCAAAAGCAAGCCAGGAAGAGCGTTTGGGTTGGCTCGATTTCTGCCCCCCCAACACTCCCCAAGGAAAGCCACTAGGTAGCGCCAAGAGTTAGGTGCCACATGGGACGGCGAAATCCCCCACCCGCGGAGGCACTTCTCAATGATGAGATTCAAATGAAACTGTAGCCCTGCCTCAAGGGCATCCGTGGTTAGCTCGAACCCATCAGGGAATAGGTCATAGGGACACTAACTGGGAGACGAAGCTAGGAGCCCATAGCTTATCGGGATACAATAACGGTCCCGAATTAGACCTAGGAGCTCCTCAGTTATCACCGAGTCTACATCATACCACGACCTCATTATTTTGAGAGCGGTAGAGGTTTTGGTGTCCTCCGAGGACATGCCTCCCGAGGATGAACTAATCACTTCTATCCTAGGGCTCCCAGAGGTTGACTCGTAGACCTTAGGAACCGACCGACCCGAGGAAGAGGAAGAAGATGAAGACATCCCAACCTCGAGGCTAGGAGGAGAGATCCAAGGTGTGGAACAAGAAATTGGATGGTGTTGTAGTGACCACTCTAGAAGAGGACTTATAAAGGAAGGACTCCTCCCCCTTGAGGCAACATTTGAGCTCCCTAAGGGAAGAGATGATCGTAGCGTTTAAACCCACCATAACTCCCTAGATCTCCCCAGATTCCCCAATTTCGAGCTCCCGCCAAAGAACCCACTCATGACAGGAAATTTCTCGCTAGAACCTGCGTTGCTCCGCTCATTATAACATGTGCACTGTGATAAGCATGTACACTACCGCATGTGCGCCGTCCGGCGACCATCACCCAAATCAGTCCAACTTGAGCCCGAGTTCAATTGATTGGCCAACAGGTTCAGTTTTTGCCAGAGTTGCGCAGCTTAGTCCGTCGACCAGTGACTCACCAGTCCAACTTGAGCCTGAGTTCAGTTGCTCGGCCAACAAGTCTAGTCTTTTCCCGAGTCGTGCAGCTTGGTCCATCGACCAATGACTCACCAGTATAACCTGGGCCTGAGTTCAGTTGCTCGGCCAACAGGTTTAGTCTTTGCCCGAGTCGTGTAGCTCAGTCCGCCGACCAATGACTCGCCAGTCCAACCTATGCCCGAGTTCAGTTGCTCAGCCAACAGGTTTAGTCTTTGCTCGAGTCGCACAGTTCAGTCCGCCGACCAGCAACACGCTAGTCCAACCTGAGCCCGAGTTCAGTTGCTTGGCCAATAGGTTCAGTCTTTGCTCGAGTCATGCAGCTCGGTCGGTCGACCAATGACTCGCCATTCCAACCTGAGCCCGAGTTCAGTTGCTCGGCAAACAGGTTCAGTTTTTGCCCGAGTCACGTAGCCTGGTCCATCGACCAGCGACTTGCCAGTCCAACCTGAACCCGAGTTCAGTTGCTTGGCCAACAGGTTCAGTTTTTGCCCGAGTCATGCAGCTCGGTCCGCCGACTAGTGACTCGCCAGTCTAACCTGAGCTCGAGTTCAGTTGCTCAGCTAATAGGTCCAGTTTTTGCCTGAGTCGCGTAGCTCAGTCCGCCAACCAGCGACTTGCCAGTCCAACCTAAGCCCAAGTTCCGTTGCTTGGCCAACAGGTTCAATCTTTGCATGAGTCGCATAGCTCGGTCCGCCGACCAACAACTCGCTAGTCCAACTTGAGCCCGAGTTCAATTGCTCAGCCAATAGGTCCAGTCTTTGCCCGAGTCGTGTAGCCTGGTCCACCAACCAATGACTCACCAGTCCAACCTGAACCCGAGTTCAGTTGCTTGACCAACAGGTTCAGTTTTTTCTCGAGTCGCATAGCGCGGTTCGCTGACCAACAACTCGCTAGTCCAACTTGAGCCCGAGTTTAGTTGCACGGCCAACAAGTTCAGTTTTTGCCCAAGTCGCGTAGCTCAGTCCGTCGACCAATAACTTGTTAGTCCAACCTGAGCCCGAGTTCAGTTGCTCAGTCAACAGGTCCAATCTTTGCTAGAGTCGCGCATCTCAGTCCATCAACCAACGACTCACCAACTCAACCTACACTCAAGTTTATTTGCTCAGCCAACAGGTCTAGTCTTTGCTAGTCATAGGTGCCCAGCAAGCCAATCACGTGAGTGATGGCACGTGTGACTTGATACAGAATCTTTTTTCTTATTATATTTTGGCGTATATCACTTTATAACTATTGCATAAATGCATACATATATTGTGATGTCCTAGGATTTGTGCAATGGGAATCGGATCGTGATGAGATCACGATAATGAGATCGATTCACCTTTAAACACATATCCTAAATAATCCCGGTCATAGGTTACTCGAGAGGGACATCGTGATAACCGAACAGACAGGTGTGCTGTATACCCGTCCATATGATGGATGCAGTTGGTCTCATAGCTGCTCGTGTAGGGACACTAGGGATACAGTACAGGTGCTCATTGGAGAATGAGTTCACTGATTGATCCACTTACAGAATGCTGGATGGTTGATGATGTCTTATTGTCAAACAGCGATTCCGTAGTCCCAGTGGTGTATATGGTCCTTAGACTTGAGACACCAAAGATGTCCTGTATCAGTGCTCCACTCTTTGATACCAGACTTATAGGTTTGGCTGTCCCAGATCTAGTACAGCTAGTCATTGGGAGTGGTAGTCGACCTTACGAGGGCTATTGAGTGTCGATAGAGGATCATCCACTCTCGGCGTCATGAGAGGAATATCCCATGTGTTCTTGCTCAGACAAATCCCTGGCCAGGGTCATTCGGGTTGAGAGAGAAAGAGTTCTCCGGGAGAATCCGATTAGAGCGAGACTCGAGTAGAAACCATATGGGTCTGACAACACCATGCTCGATATACGGTCTCTAGGATATTAGATTGATGAGGGACTATAGGTACACGGTAACTGAGGATAGACAGGTCCAATGGATTGGATTCCCCTGTATCGTCTGGGGACTACGGCGTAGTGGCCTAGTACGTCCGTAGTCGATGAGTCAAGTGAATTATTACAGAGATAATAATTCACTGAGTTAGAAGGAGTTCTGATGGGTATGACTCACGGCCAGCTCGATATTGGGCCTAGAGGGTCACACACATATGGTAGGCATTGCGATGAGTAGAGGTTCAGATATGAGATATCCGACGGAGCCCTTGTCTTATTGGATGCAGATCCAATACCCACTAGGGGAGGACCCATTAGGGTTTCACAGGGGATCTCTATAAATAGGAGGGATTCAGAGCCTCATAGGCTAGAGCCTTTGCTTGCCTTTCCTATTCTCCTCTTCCTCTCCACCTCAGAGTAGGCCTGGAGTTTTGAGGAGCGTCGTCGCAACCCTGCTGTATGGATCATCGCTAGAGAGGAGGACGCTTGACTTCCTTCACCCTCTCCTAAGGATCTGCAAGGAAACAGGGATATACGATCTCCTTAGGTAACACAACCTACTCTATACGCAGTTTTAAGTTTCACGGATTTTGCGCACCAATCTTCGCACGACGACGAACATCTCTTTGGGAATCGGAGATTTTGTTTTCTTGTTCTTCCACTGCGCATGTGAAGTCGCCCCCAAGATTTCCCAACAGTGGTATCAGAGCCAGGTTGTTTGTGCAAATGATTGGTTTTGAACTGCGTGTGTTGTGTTTAGCAAGAATATTGACGTCAAAATCGTTGACGCAAAAGCGAGAAAGGGCAGCAACAGTTGCTGCCCTCGATCTGCGTGCGTGAAGCACAGCTGAAGGCGGGCAACACAGGGGCTGCGTCTGCAGCAGCCGGCCGACGGCCTGCTTGTAGCAGGCTTGCTGCCGGCGTTGCTGGCAGCCCACGGGCAGAGGCGCCGCAGGGCAGCGACGCCTGCCGCCGCAAGGAAGCGGCGCTTGCCGCCGCTGCTCCCGCGGATGAAACCCCCCCCACAAGAGCGGCCGCCCGGCGGGACAGCACCACCTGCGGAGGCAGCGGCGCCCGAAGGGGGCGCCCACCCGCAGCGGCAGCGCCGCCAGTGGGCATGCCGCCTGCAGGCGAGGGCAGTGCCCTCGCCCCGCCGCACAGGCCACCGCCGACAGGGTGGCGGCGGCGGCAGCAGCGAAGGGGGGAAAGGGCATTAGGGTTTTCTGGGCAAAAGATAGTTTTGCCCCTCGGAATTTGAGAAATTCTAGTTTCTGTCTTTTGTCCAAATTATGAAAATACCCCTATAAATTTAGAAATTCCCTACATGTCCCTGATTTCATAAAATATTAATTAATTAAAAGGTTTAGTTGATTATTATTTTTATTATTATCTAGTAGTCCTACATGATGATGATTATTTATACATGTGATGTATGATGTGTGGACGGATGATCATGGACCGTGTGATGTTTGTACTTGTGATTATTATTATTGAGGTCTGCGAGCCACCATTATATTTCTCGTTTATTGTCGGGCCTGCGTGCCTATGATTAAGTTATAATCACATGAGGAGGCGCAGCGATAGCGGGACCCATGAGACGGACGATCGCGATGCATGAAGATGCATCAAGATGTCGACGGAACCGACGAGGACGAGATGGACGATCACAGGGCATGAAGATGCACCGTTGTACACATAGATCTTGATGTGAGTGATTAGGCCTACTGGCTCGGGCCTAATCACATTAGGTTGTGGTCCATGATCATCTGGTGTAATTGATTATACACATACTAGATAAGTATATATATTTGCATGCGATGTAGATATATATTAAATATGTATATGTGTGACATGTCATATTAGCATATCAAATCTTAGAAATATCTCTCGATAATATTAAGTCGGTAAACGTGAGGCAATTAGATTGACCCACGTAGTCTTCCATCATTATAAGTAGGAACCGATTCCCGGTATAGGTTGAGTTGGTCGAGTCCCTCGAGACTCACCTATATCGCGATTCGCTATCTTGCTTACGACATAGAGATGTCACCGGTGACCTGAGGGCATGGTATACTTGGTCGAGTCCCTCGAGGGTATATCATCAAATCAAACTCATCTTGTAACGAAGGTGTTGACTTAACCGAGCATCATGGTTGGTCGAGTCCCTCGAGGCCATGATGATTCGGAGGCCGAATAGGATGGGAATCACAAGGAGTTGTGATCGGCAAGAGTTGCCTACCTTTTAGGCTTAGTGTGATTGGTCGAGTCCCTCGAGGTTACACTAAGACGCTGATTGGATCTTGATCCCCACTAGAAGTCTGCCGGAGACTTCCGTTTCACGTGCTGAGGGTGTCGCGTGACTCGTTAGTAAAATAGTGGGAGCATATTAAGATAGAAGTTCATATCTTGATAGTTTATTTCTTGCAAAATCTGCATGTTATTCATTTCTGCTGCATCTTTATTTTCACAAAATGTCACTTTCAAATCCCTTACGTGGCATACTTGATGTCAACCGCCTCACTGGTCCAAATTATACGGATTGGCTCCGTAACTTGAGAATTGTTCTCACTGCGGAGAAAATCATGTACGTCATTGATATAGTGATGCCTACGCCCGAAGAAGGGGTAAACGAGGATGAGATCGCTTGCTACGTGAAGTACATTGATGACTCCACTCTTGCTCAGTGCTATATGTTGGGCTCTATGACTCCTGAGTTACAGAGACAACATGAAAAGATGGATGCCAGATCCATTCTCCTACATGTTCGCAAATTGTTTGAGGAACAGGGAAGGACTAAGCGATATGAGATATCTAAGAGCCTCTTCCGCGCTAGGATGATTGAGGGGACACCGGTTCAGAACCATGTCCTAAAGATGGTTGAGTGGATAGAGAAACTCACAGGTCTAGGAATGGTCCTAGAGGATAACTTGTGTGTGGACATTGTGTTTCATTCCCTACCAGATTCCTTTTTCACAGTTCATAATGAATTTTAATATGAACAAGCTTGAGGTGACTCTCCCAGAGCTCCTCAATATGTTGAGGGAGGCAGAGAGTACTATTAAGAATGAGAAGCCAGTTCTCTACACTGGTGAGACCAAAAAGAAAAGGAATGCAAAAAGGTCCCTTAAGAAGGGAAAGGGCAAGGGCAAACCAGGTAAAGCAAAGGTTGCCAAGAAAGACCCAGCAAAGGACAAAGGCCAGTGCTTCCGCTGTGGTATAGATGGGCACTAGAAGAGGAACTGCAAAAAGTACCTTGCAGAAAGGGCGAAATAGAAGCTTGGAGAAGCTTCAGGTACATTCATGATCAATCTCCAATTGTTAGATTCTTGTGATAGTGCATTGGTATTGGATACCAGTATTGCTTATCACATCTACAATTTATTGTAAATTCTAGCAAAGCCGAGGGGAGATTGACGAGAGGAATATTGCATAAAGGTTTGTTTATGCAAGACACTACTCCACATATCATGAGTGTAAGTGTCTAAGAGGAAACAAGATGAGGTGAACAGTGCATACCTATGGCATTGTAGGCTAGGTCACATCCATGAAAGAAGGATTCAAAAGTTGCTAAATGATGGATATCTAGATCCATTCTGTTAGGATCGAGAGCACTAAGAGGGGGGGGGGGGGGGGGGGTGAATTAGTGCAGCGGAAATTTTTCAGCGATTAAAACCGAAAGCTGCGTTCATTTGATAAAAAATGATTTCGATGTAAAAGCCAATTCTAAGATTACTTTAACTCAAGATTAAGCAAGATGACGTTAAAGTAAATCTACAAAGGCAGTTTGCAGTTTATGATGAAAATCAGAATGCAAGCGTAAACTGAAATGCGACGTTCGTACGATAAAACCGGTTTACGTCTAAATGTCAATTTTGAAGATACTGAACTTTGAGATATGTTTTATAAATGCGCAGAAGGCAGTTTGCAGTTATGATTGAAATCAAAACGTAAATGTAAACTGAAATGTAATGATCGTACGAAAAAGCCGATTTACGTCTAAACGCAGATTCGGAAAGCTCTGAACTTAGAAACTCATTCGTAAAAGCGTAGAAGGCAGTAGCTATTTAGGAGGTTTGCAGTAAAGATAAAATGCTCAAAGTGAATGCAAACAGAGATTTAGAGTGGTTCGGTCAATCTTGACCTACTCCACTTTTGGCTTCCTCCACCGACGAGGTCACCGACGTCAACTAGAGGCCTTCCTTCAATAGGCGAAGGCCAACCACCCTTTTACAGTTTTACTCCTTTTGATGGGCTTAGGAGACAACCCTTACAGAAATTTTCTCTCCTCTCTTTACAACTCAAAACTTTGAAGAACAGAGGGAGGAGAACTTTTGGCCTTTACAACAATTTTGAGCTCTAAGAATCACAGAAAGATATCAAGATTTCGAGTGTAAGTTGCTACCTTTCAGTGCTGAATGGGTGGGGTATTTATAGGCCCCAACCCAGTTCAAATTTGGAGCTCAAAACTGTCAATTCCCGAAATTCCGGGATCAGGCGGTTGCACCTCCTTACTCGGGCGGTTGCATCACCTGGCAGAGCTCGAAGACTGAGCCTCTGGGCGGTGCCACCTCTGTCAGGGGCGGTTGCACCTCTCTGCCAGAGCTCGAAGACCGAGCTCAGGCAGTTGCACCTCCTGACTGGGGCGATTGCACCGCCTGCCAAAGCTCGAAGACCAAGCTCAGGCGGTGCTACCTCCTGTCAGGAGAGGTTGCACCGCCCAGTCTCGCTTGGAGACTGAGCCTAGGCAGTTGCACCTCCTGGCTGGGGCGGTTGCATCGCCCAGTCTCCCTGGGAGACTTAGCCCAGGCGGTTGCACCTCTTGGCTTGGGCGGTTGCACCTCCCACAGCAATCAGGGTCCGAATGGGTAGATCCATTCGGCCCAAATTGGGTTTTTCAGGGGCCCAATTGCTCCAAGATTAAGCTAATGGGATCACCTCCCATTTCCAACTTAATCATTGTGCTAACTACGATAAATCCTAAGACAATTTCTGTAGCTTGCTCCGGTGCGTCAATCGCTTCTTCTGGCGAGTTTCCGGCGAACTTCCATCGATCATCTGATGAACCCTCGGTGATTCTCTTGCGGACTTCCGGCAAACTCCTTGACTTGCGACGATACACTTGGCGAGTTCCGACGAGCTTCTTTGGCAAGCTTATGGACTACTCGGATTTGTTCCCGAAGAACCTCCGACGACAGTCCGAACTTCCGTCGAGCTCTCGAACTCCCAACGTGATCATTGTCATGACTCCGGCGCAACTCCTGCTGCATGTCTTACTTTCATCGTAGTTAATCCTGCACACTTATCTCAACATATAGGTTAGACAACAAATGACAATTGACTTCATCATCAAAATCCGAGATTCAACAATCTCCCCCTTTTTGATGATGACAATCAATTGATAATGGAGTTAACCTTAACTCCCCCTGTCTACATGCCATACTTGAGATAAGTCATTCTTGAATTCAAGACCTAAGAATTCAAGTGACATCTCTGAAGAATGATGTCAATACTTGACATTCATTCTTACATAACAATTTTGAATGATGGTAATAAGTCATCATATTGTAAGATATCAACATGTAAAGCTGTGAAGTAAGATTTTGATATCATTACATGATGTACACATTTCAAATATTTTAGCAAGTGTTGCATTTCTATATATGGCATCTGTTCATATATCCCTTGATGATGCAGGCATGGCATAATCATAGCATCAGTGTTTATAGCATCAATTCATATATTTCTCCCCCTTTGTCATCAACAAAAAGCATGGTAGATGTGATACCAGGAGAACAATATAAGCAAGTTATCAAGCATATAAAGGAAGGCATGATACGTATAATGCTTTGAATACTTTTTCTCCTTTTATGTTATAATCCTTTGTGCATGAAGGAGGAAAGTCATTTTATCAAATCCATTTCGGAAAAAATATTTTTCAAAAGAGTGTATTTGATTTTTGTCATTCCAACAGTTAAGCGAATTCGAAAATGAGATGAATTCTTTCATGCTATAGTTTTTCAAATAAAATTATGAAGACAAAACATTTCAACACATGGGAATCAAGTGATTTGATCATTCAATAAAGTCCAAAAAATAATTTTGACTAGTTTATCTATTCGGACACATCAACATTCCTAATCCTCTTCTTATGCAAATCAAATTGTTCTTCACTTAGAGGTTTTGTAAAAATGTCAGCTAGTTGATGTTTAGTATCAATGAACTCTATGGTTACGTCATGATTAGTAACATGATCTCGTATAAAGTGATGTCTAATATCAATGTGTTTTGTTCTTGAGTGTTGTATAGGATTCTTAGTCAAGCATATTGCACTTGTGTTATCATATTTAATGGGAATATTTTTAAGATTAACTTTGTAATCTTCTAAGGTGTTTTTCATCCATACAACTTGTGCACAGCATGCACTTGCTGCAATATATTCAGCTTCGGTTGTTGATAGTGCAACCGAGTTTTGTTTCTTAGATGACCAGGAAACAAGGGCATGTCCTAAAAATTGACATGATCCTAATGTGCTTTTTCTATCTAGTTTACAGCCAGCAAAGTCCGCATCAGCATAAGCAATTAACTCAAAATTCTTTGATTTTGGGTACCATAATCCTAGATTTGTGGTACCATTAAGATATCTAAGTATTATTTTAACTGCTTTGAGATGAGATATCTTAGGGTTTGATTGAAATCTAGCACAAAGTCCTACACTGAATATGATGTCTGGTCTGGTTGCAGTGAGGTAAAGTAAACTTCCTATCATACCCCTATAAGTTTTTTGATCGAAGCTTTCTCCACTTTCATCAATTTCTAACTTAGTAGAGGTGCTCATAGGAGTGTTAATAGCCTTTGAGTTGTTCATATTAAACTTTTTTAATAAATTCATAGCATATTTAGTTTGACTAATAAAGATGTCATTGCTTAGTTGTTTGATTTGCAAGCCTAAGAAGAATGTTAATTCTCCCATTAAGCTCATTTCGAATTCAAGACTCATAGTTTTAGCAAAAGATTCACAAAGAGATTCATTCGTAGAGCCAAAGATAATATCATCAACATAAATCTGAACAATGAGAAAATTATTTTCAAAATTCTTGATGAACAATGTAGTATCAACCTTGCCTTTTGTGAAATTATTTTCGATAAGAAAAGAACTAAGTCTCTCATACCAAGCCCTTGGGGCTTGTTTTAAACCATAGAGAGCTTTAGTTAATCTAAACACATGATTAGGGAGGCTATTATTTTCAAATCCAGGAGGTTGTTCAACATAAACTTCTTCGGAGATAAAGCCATTTAGAAAAGCGCTTTTAACATCCATTTGAAACAGCTTAAAATTATTACTACTAGCGTAGGTAAGGAGCATCCTTATGGCTTCCAATCGAGCCACAGGAGCGAAGGTTTCTTCGTAATCGATACCTTCTTCTTGGTTGAAACCTTTGGCCACTAATCTAGCCTTGTTTCTAACCATGATACCATTTTCATCTTGCTTGTTTCTGAAGACCCATTTAGTACCAATAACTAAATGGTCATTTGGCCTAGGAACAAGCTTCAACACCTCATTTCTCTCAAATTGATTCAATTCATCTTGCATTGCGATAATCCATGAATCATCTTTCATGGCTTCGTCAACACATTTGGGTTCAATTTGGGAGAGAAAGGCGACGTTCGCACAAAAATTTTTAAGAGAAGATCGTGTTTGAACCCCCTTTGACGTGTCTCCTAAAATTAGCTCCTTGGGATGAGCATCTACATACTTCCAATCCTTGGATAAGGATGTTTCGGAAGTGGATGCATCCAAGTTGCTAGTTGGAGAAGGGGTTTCATTTAAATTCAAGGAATCAAAATTGACATCATCATCAAAATCATTTTTCCTGATTTCGGAAATCTCATTGAAAACAACATGAATGGATTCTTCGATAAGTAAAGTTCTTTTATTGAAGATACGAAAGGCTTTAGAAACCGAAGAATAACCAAGAAAGATTCCTTCATCGGATTTAGCATCAAATTTTCCTAGGTTATCCTTTTCATTCAAGATAAAACATTTACACCCAAAGACTTTAAAATATGAAACATTGGGTTTCTTGTTGTTCCATAACTCATAGGGAGTTTTGGTTAGCAGGGGTCTTACTAGAACTCTATTCAAAATATAGCATGTAGTATTTATGGCTTCGGCCCAAAAATATTTGGGTAGGTTGTGTTCATTCAACATGGTTCTTGCCATTTCTTGTAAATTTTGATTTTTTCTTTCTACTACTCCATTTTGTTGAGGATTTCTAGGAGTAGAGAAATTATGGTTGTATCCATTGAGTTCACAAAATTCCTGGAAATCATGGTTTTGAAATTCACCACCATGATCACTTCTAATTGACGAAATCATAGAACCTTTCTCATTCTGAACAAGTTTACAAAACTTGATAAAATATCTAATGCATTCACTTTTCTGTTTTAAGAAGTAAGTCCATGTGTATCTGCTATAGTCATCCACAATGACGAGGGCGTATTTGCTACCTCCTAGGCTTGATGTGGAGATTGGTCCGAACAAGTCCATATGGATCAATTATAAGGGCCTAGAGGTGCTTACTTGATTCTTAGATTTGAAACTACCCTTAATTTGTTTACTTAATTGGCAAGCATCACATACATTATCTTTGATGAACTTGATATGAGGAATTCCTCTTACAAGTTCTTTAGATGATATTTGAGTGATTAGTTTCATGCTAGCATGACCTAATCTTCTATGCCATATCCAAGCATCCTCATTCAAAACAGAAAAACACATTTCATTACACAAATCATTGATGTCAATAGTGTATACGTTATTTTGTTTCAATGCAATCATAGATATGTTTTTGTGTGGTTTTTCAATGATGCAAGCATTAGATTCAAATCTGACAATATATCCTTTATCACATAATTGACTAATGCTCAAGAGGTTATGTTTTAAACCATCAACTAACAAAACATCTTCAATAAAGAAGTTGGATTTGTTACCTATGGTTCCTTTGCCAGTGATTTTACTCTTGTTGTTGTCTCCGAATGTGACATAGCCTTCGTCTATGCTAGTGAGCTTAGAGAATTGAGACGGATCTCCGGTCATATTCCTTGAGCATCTACTGTCAAGGTACCATCTCTTGCTCCTAGCTTGTGATGGTTTAGTTTTCTACAAGAAAGGATGATTTTTAGGTACCCATTTGCTTTTGGGTGCCTCACAAATAGATCTATATTGTCTATCATGTTGCATAGAATTTATCATGGTTCCTTTAGGAACCCAAATCAATTTGTTTGGACTAATTTTCTTGAATGGACAATAATGCGTCTTGTGTCCAAATTTGCAACAAAAGTTACATTTGTTTTGGTGTCGAACATGTAAGATAGTGCCTTTTATGAAGGTGGTTGGATTTTGGTGAGAACTTCTCACAAATCCAATTCCACTTCTTTTGGGAACGTGACCCTTGTTTGCAAGGATCATGTTCAATGACTTGCTACCAACCTCGAATTTCTTCAAGGTGTCCTTAAGTAGCAGGTTTTCTTTTTGGAGAGTTTCTAGATCATGGCATTTGATGCATGAATTTAAACTATCATGATATTCAGTTTTTAACTTATCAAAATCACAAGTAAGACTATCATGCTCCTTTTTTAGCAATTTGTATTTTCTATTGATAATCTTGCATTCATCAAATAAGTCATGGAAGGCATTTAATAATTCATCGAAAGATAAATCTGCATCTATTAAATTCGTTACCTCCTCTCCGATGGCCATTAAGGCGTAATGAGCAACTTGATCGGTGTTGGACTCCTCTTCTTCGGACGCGCTCGAATCATCCCATGTTGCTTTGAGCGCCTTCTTCTTTGATGTTCTCTTTTTGACTTGGGGACAATCACTCTTGTAGTGTCCCGGCTTTTTGCACTCATATCAAATAACTTGGTCCTTCTTGGGTTCAAGTTTGTTTTTTGTGTCATTCTTAAACTTGTTTCTTTTAATGAACTTTTTAAATTTTCTTGTTAGAAGTGCCAAGTCATCGTCACAGTCCTCATCACTTGAGTTTTCTCTCAAGTGGTCTTCTGAAGTTTTAAGTGTCATATCCTTCCTGTTCTTTGGAAGGATATCTTCTTGCTCTTCATGAGCTTTACAAGTCATCTCGTAAGTCATTAATGACCCGATTAGTTCTTCAAGAGGGAAGTTGTTTAGATCTTTCGCCTCTTGAATAGAAGTGACTTTAGGATCCCAACTTTTAGGAAGGGATCTTAGAATCTTATTTACGAGCTCAAAATCCGAAAAACTTTTTCCGAGTCCTTTTAGACCATTGACGACATCCGTGAAACGGGAAAACATGTCGCCAATAGTCTCACTCGGTTTCATCCGGAAAAGCTCAAAATAGTGTAACAAAAGATTGATTTTTGACTCTTTCATTCTACTTGTGCCTTCATGAGTCACTTCGAGTGTGTGCCAAATATCAAATGTGGTTTCACAAATCGAAACACGATTAAACTCGTTTTTATCAAGTGCACAAAATAAGGCATTCGTAGCCTTTGCATTAAGAGCGAAAGCCTTCTTCTCCAAATCATTCCAATCGATCATTAGAAGAGAAGACTTCGAAAAACCGTTTTTGACAAGATTCCAAAGTTCAAAATCCATAGAAATAAGAAAGATCCTCATTCGGGTCTTCCAATAGGTGTAGTCCGTCCCATTGAACATGGGTGGACGTGTAATAGAATGGCCCTCTTGGTTTCCGGCGTAAGCCATCTCTCTTGGGTTTTAATCCATTTAAGAGTTAACCCCGCTCTGATACCAATTGTTAGGATCAAGAGCACTAAGAGGGGCGGGGTGAATTAGTGCAGCGAAAATTTTTCAGCAATTAAACCCGAAAGCTGCGTTCGTTTGATAAAAAATGATTTCGATGTAAAAGTCGATTCTAAGATTACTTTAACTCAAGATTAAGTGAGATGACGTTAAAGTAAATCTACAAAGGCAGTTTGCAGTTTATGATGAAAATCAGAATACAAGCGCAAACTGAAATGCGACGTTCGTACGATAAAACCGGTTTACGCCTAAATGTCAATTTTGAGGATACTGAACTTTGAGATATGTTTTATAAATGCGCAGAAGGCAGTTTGCAGTTATGATTGAAATCAAAACGTAAACGTAAACTGAAATGTAATGATCGTACGAAAAAGCTGATTTATGTCTAAACGCAGATTCGGAAAGCTCTGAACTTAGAAACTCGTTCGTAAAAGCGCAGAAGGCAGTAGCTATTTAGGAGGTTTGCAGCAAAGATAAAATGCTCAAAGTAAATGCAAACCAAGATTTAGAGTGGTTCGGTCAATCTTGACCTACTCCACTTTTGGCTTCCTCCACCGACGTCAACTAGAGGCCTTCCTTCAATAGGCGAAGGCCAACCACCATTTTACAGTTTTACTCCTTTTGAAGGGCTTAGGAGACAACCCTTACAGAAATTTTCTCTCCTCTCTTTACAACTCAAAACTTTGAAGAGCAGAGGGAGGAGAACTTTTGGCCTTTACAACAATTTTGAGCTCTAAGAATCACAGAAAGATATCAAGATTTCGAGTGTAAGTTGCTGCCTTTTAGTGCTGAATGGGTGGGGTATTTATAGGCCCCAACCCAGTTCAAATTTGGAGCTTAAAATTGTCAATTTCCGGAATTCCGGGATCAGGCGGTTGCACCTCCTAACTGGGGCGGTTGCACCGCCTGGCAGAGCTCGAAGACTGAGCCTCTGGGCGGTGCCACCTCTGTCAGGGGCGGTTGCACCTCTCTGCCAGAGCTCGAAAACCGAGCTCAGGCGGTTGCACCTCCTAACTGGGGCGATTGCACCGCCTGCCAGAGCTCGAAGACCGAGCTCAGGCGGTGCTACCTCCTGTCAGGAGAGGTTGCACCGCCTAGTCTCGCTTGGAGACTGAGCCCAGGCGGTTGCACCTCCCAGTCTCCCTGGGAAACTTAGCCCAGGTGGTTGCACCTCCTAGCTTGGGCGGTTGCACCTCCCACAACAATCAGGGTCCGAATGGGTAGATCCATTCGGCCCAAATTGGGTTTTTCAGGGGCCCAATTGCCCCAAGATTAAGCTAATAGGATCACCTCCCATTTCCAACTTAATCATTGTGCTAACTACGATAAATCCTAAGATAATTTCTGTAGCTTGCTCCAGTGCGTCAATCGCTTCTTCCGGCGAGTTTCCGGCGAACTTCCGTCGATCATCCGATGAACCCTCGGTGATTCTCCTGCAGACTTCCGGCAAACTCCTGGACTTGCGACGATACACTTGGCGAGTTCTGACGAGCTTCTTTGGCAAGCTTATAGACTACTCGGATTTGTTCTCGTAGAACCTCCGACGACAGTCCGAACTTCCGTCGAGCTCTCGAACTCCCAACGTAATCATTGTCATGACTCCGACGCAACTCCTGCTGCATGTCTTACTTTCATCGTAGTTAATCCTGCACACTTATCTCAACATATAGGTTAGACAACAAATGACAATTGACTTCATCATCAAAATCCGAGATTCAACACATTCGACTATGTGTCATATGCAACTTGTGAGCCTTGTATTCATGGAAAACTGACCAACTCTCCATTTAGTGGAACTGGAGAGAGAGTCACTGAGTTGTTGGAACTTATACATAGTGATGTATGTGGACCCATGTCAACTCATGCCATTGGAGGTTACCCTACTTCATTACATTTACTTATGATTTCTCAATGTATGGATATATGTACTTAATGAAGTACAAGTCCGAGGCCTTTAAGAAATTCAGAGAGTATAAGAATGAGGTGGAGAACCAGACTGGAAAGAGTATCAAAACTCTTCGATCAGATCGAGAAGGTGAGTACTTAAGTACAGATTTTACTCAAGGACCATGGGATATTATCCCAATGGACATCTCCTTATACACCTCAGCTCAATGGTGTCTCTGAAAGGAGAAATCGTACATTATTAGATATGGTACGGTCCATGATGAGTTTCGCTGACCTACCCATCTCATTCTGGGGATATGCCCTAGAAACCACAGCTTACCTTCTGAACAGAGTTCCAACTAAGTCGGTAGTGTCTACACCATATGAGATATGGAAAGGGAAGAAGCCTGATCTTAAGGTTGTTAAGATTTGGGACTGCTCTGCCCACATTAAAAGACACAACCCCGATAAGTTAGAATCAAGGACAGAGCGATGCAAATTTGTGGGACACCCCAAGGAAACTTGTGGGTATTATTTCTATCATCTCGAGGACCAAAAGGTCTATGTAGCTAAGAGAGCAATGTTCCTTGAGAAGGAACATATTCTTGGCGGAGACAATGGGAGAATGATAGAGTTGAGCGAGGTTGGAGAACCAAGCTCAAGCACCACTCTACAGCCCGAGTCTGTTCAGGTACCTAATACACAAGTTTCAACTTTACGCAGGTCTGATAGAGTATCCCATCCTCTTGAGAGATATGTGGGACATATTATAGGAGAGGATATAGAGGATATTGATCCTCAGACCTACGAGGAGGCTATTATGAGTAAAGACTCCGGGAAGTGGCAAGAAGCCATGAATTCTGAGATGGATTCTATGTACTCCAATAAGGTTTGGAACCTAGTTGATGCGCTCAAAGGTATTGTACCCATCGGTTGCAAGTGGATCTTTAAGAAAAAGATCGGAGTAAATGGAAAGGTAGAGACCTATAAAGCAAGGCTAGTGGCTAAGGGGTATCGTCAAAGGCAAGGTGTTGACTACGACGAAACCTTCTCACCCATAGCAATGCTAAAATCCAAAAGAATTCTATTAGCTATTGCAGCACACTATGATTATGAGATAGCAAATGGATGTGAAAACTGCATTCCTCAACGGGAACCTCGAGGAGGAGGTGTATATGATGCAACCTGAGGGATTCGTGTCCAAGAACTGCCCAGATAAGGTGTGTAGGTTGCTTAGATCCATTTATGGACTAAAGCAAGCTTTCCGAAGTTGGAACATAAGATTTGATGAGGCAATCAGATCTTATGACTTCGTTAAGAACGAAGATGAGCCTTGTGTGTACAGGAAGGTAAGTGGGAGCGCTATCACCTTTTTGGTGTTATATGTGGATGATATCCTCATCATTGGGAATGACGTAGGAATGCTATCCATAGTAAAGGCTTGGTTATCTAGACACTTCTCCATGAAGGACTTAGGGGAAGCATCCTATATCTTGGGGATTAGAATCTATAGAGATAGATCCAAGAGGATGCTTGGCTTGTCCTAGTCCAGGTACATAGAAACCATTGTCAAAAGGTTTGGCATGGAAAATTCCAAGAGAGGTCTCATACCGATGAGACATGGGATATCGCTTTCTACGAGTATGTCCCCAAAGACTCCAGAAGAAAGGGCGAACATGAATATGATACCTTATGCCTCAGCAATAGGGTCTATCATATATGTCATGCTATGTACTAGACCTGATATAGCGCATGCTCTGAGTGTCACGAGCAGGTATCAGGCGGATCCAGGCTTAGAGCACTGGAAAGCAATAAAGTGCATCCTTATGTACTTGAGAAGGACTAAGGATCTTTTACTAGTATATGGAGGTAATAGCCTTAAGGTTGAAGGCTACACTGACTCAAGTTTTCAGTCTGATGTCGATGATAGCAAGTCGAATTCAGGGTATGTGTATACCTTGAATGGAGGAGCAGTGTGCTGGAAGAGTTCCAAGCAAGATACTACTGCTGACTCGACCACAGAGGCGGAGTACATTGCTGCATCAGATGTAGCAAAGGAGGGAGTATGGTTGAAG
Organism: Musa acuminata AAA Group; assembly: GCF_036884655.1. NCBI lineage: Eukaryota > Viridiplantae > Streptophyta > Magnoliopsida > Zingiberales > Musaceae > Musa > Musa acuminata. The sequence continues at coordinate 27,507,723 of NC_088340.1, forward strand.
ATGTTCATCACAGATTTGGGAATCGTTCCGGATAGCGAGAAGTCGACTTCCTTATATTGCGACAACAACGGGGTGATTACTCAAATAAGGGAACCCGGGTCTCATCAGAAGTGTTCTGAGGAGGTTCCAGCTTATCAGAGAGATTGTAACCCAAGGAGATGTAGCAGTGGAAAGAGTTCCATCCGAAGATAACATTGCAGATCCACTGACAAAGCCGTTGTCTCATTTTGTCTTTGAGCGTCATAGGGGTCTGATGGGGATCAGACACATAGGTGATTGGCTTTAGGTCAAGTGGGAGATTGCTAGTCATAGGTGCCCAGCAAGCCAATCACGTGAGTGATGGCACGTGTGACTTGATACAGAATCTTTTTGCATATTATATTTTGGGGTATATCATTTTATAACTATTGCATATGTGCATATATATATTGTGATGTCCTTGGATTTGTGCAATGAGAATCGGATCGTGATGAGATCACGATAATGAGATCGATTCACCTTTAAACACATATCCTAAATAATCCCGGTCATAGGTTACTCGAGAGGGACATCGTGATAACCGAATAGACTGGTGTGCTGTATACCCGTCCATATGATGGATGCAGCTGGTCTCATAGCTGCTCGTGTAGGGACACTAGGGATACAGTACAGGTGCTCATTGGAGAATGAGTTCACTGATTGATCCGCTTACGGAATGCTGGATGGTTGATGATGCCTTATTGTCAGACAGCGATTCCATAGTCCCAGTGGTGTATCTGGTCCTCAGACTTGAGACACCAAGGATGTCCTGTATGAGTGCTCCACTCTTTGATACCAGACTTATAGGTTTGGCTATCCCAGATCTAGTACAGCTGGTCATTGGGAGTGGTAGTCGACCTTACGAGGGCTATTGAGTGTCGATAGAGGATCATCCACTCTCAGCATCATGAGAGGAATATCTCATGTGTTCTTGCTCAGACAAATCCCTAGCCAGGGTCATTCGGGTTGAGAGAGAAAGAGTTCTCCGGGAGAATCCGATTAGAGCGAGACTCGAGTAGAAACCGTATGGGTCTGACAACACCATGCTCGATATACGGTCTCTAGGATATTAGATGGATGAGGGACTATAGGTACACGGTAACTGAGGACAGACAGGTCCAATGGATTGGATTCCCCTGTATCGTCTGGGGACTACGGCGTAGTGGCCTAGTACGTCCGTAGTCGATGAGTCAAGTGAATTATTACAGAGATAATAATTCACTGAGTTAGAAGGAGTTCTGACGGGTATGACTCACGGCCAGCTCGATATTGGGCCTAGAGGGTCACACACATATGGTAGACATTGCGATGAGTAGAGATTCAGATATGAGATATCCGACGGAGCCCTTGTCTTATTGGATGTAGATCCAATACCCACTAGGGGAGGACCCATTAGGGTTTCACAGGGGATCTCTATAAATAGGAGGGATTCAGAGCCTCATAGGCTAGAGCCTTTGCTTGCCTTTCCTATTCTCCTCTTCCTCTCCACCTCAGAGTAGGCTTGGAGTTTTGAGGAGCGTCATCGCAACCCTATTGTGCGGATCACCGCTAGAGAGGAGGACGCTTGACCTCCTTCACCCTCTCCTAAGGATCTGCAAGGAAACAGGGATATACGATCTCCTTAGGTAACACAACCTACTCTATACGCAGTTTTAAGTTTCGCGGATTTTGCGTACCAATCTTCGCACGACGACGAACATCTCTTTGGGAATCGGGGATTTTGTTTTCTTGTTCTTCCGCTGCGCATGTGATGTCGCCCCCAAGATTTCCCAACAGTCTTTACCCGAGTCGCACAGCTCGATCTGCCGACCAGCGACTCGCCAGCTCAACCTACGCTTGAGTCGCGCAACTCGGCTCGTCAACTAGCGATTTGCCAGCTCAATACCCAACGCGAGCGATCGATCCACGCCTTGTGCTTCCACAAACCAAGCATGCCCCTAGCCCTTTTGCAAGGACCCTGAGGCACACCTTAGTGGGGGGGGTGGAGAAGTGATAAGGTATATTTTGGATCTCGGCCACATCACGACTCATGCCGCGTCATGCCCCTACCAAGTCAACACGAGGGGTGCTTCCTAATGGCGAGCCGAAGCCCGTACAGGGAGGCGCCCCCTCGGCGAGTCCCGTCCCGAAAAGCTCGGGACAGCGCTGCATGGCACCGTTCCATGCATATCGGGCGGTGGCTATACAACGATACCATCTCGTCACTCGGGGATCGGCTGCCACACCAAATCCACGTACAACCGATCCTTGGGCAACAGTATAAAAGCCCTTGACCGGCATCTAGTCAAGGGATAGAGAAAAAGGGGGGAAACAAGACCACTGACTTAATCTATGAGGGGCCTAAGTCAGGAACCCCCCGACTAGGGTCTGTGTGCAGGAACTCAGCCACCATTGAAGGCGCGGCCATCCCGACCCCTGATCCAACTAGCTTCAGCACCTCTTCCAAATGACCGAGAGACGTGCTCCCGGAAGATGGCGTCAACGTCCCGACCCCTGATCCAACCTGCTTCAACACCTCTTCCAAACGACTAAGAGACGCACTCCTGGAAGACGACATCAACGTCCCGACCCCTGATCCAGCCAACTTCAGCACCTCTTCCAAACGACTAAGAGACGTGCTCCCAAAAGATGGCGTCAACATCCCGACCCCTGATCCAGCCATCTCCAGCACTTCTTCCAACCGACTGAGAACTCCGGACATCGACCCGTGGACCAAGCCGTGCTGACTCCTCGGCCACGGTGCATAGGTTCACCAACACTACCTTCCAAAGAATATGAAGGATTTGACACTTCAAATAATAGAATACCACTTGAGTGATGACTCAAGTGATGATGATGATGACCTTGAACTCCACACAATAAAACTTAAAAAATTCTTAAAACAAGAATCAAAGAACAAAAATGAACATAAAAAGAAGAAGCTACAAAAGAAGAAGAAATCACTCAAGGTGGCTTGTGACGAATCAAGTTCATCTGAAAATAAAGAACAAACCAACAGAGGCGAGGTGGCAAACTACGCCTTAACGGCTTTCGACGACAAGGTAACCAAACACCTTTGCTTTATTTTGAAATTACTTGATGCATTTCATGAGTTGTTTTTAAATTAGTTTAGAAAAATTAAATGTAACTTGTTAAAAGAAAATATTGAATCATGCTTATCCTTCTAGTAATTTTAAAAATGATCATGAAAATTACATATTTTATGATAAAGGATCAAAATGTTAGACTTAAATCTAATGCTTAAGATAAATCTTATATATTTTTTAAGAAGAAATAATGTGTGTCTTGATGATTTAATGATGCATAATGATTTGAAATCATGCTTAATGAATTTATTTTTTTAAATTATGCATAATAATTTTTGTGATCTTTGCCGTAATGAAAGTTCTTTTTCGGTGTTAAACATTGATGTACGTTTTTATTTGGCATAAAAAAAACTTGGGCATGCTTTTATAAAATCAATCATATGAATTGAAACAACGAAAAAGGGAATGCAGTTTGAAAATTTCTCTATCTCTATCTTATCATTTCTTTTCCCTACAAGAAAATGATAAATCTATTTATGTCATTTTGAATCTCTTGAATATAATTTTGATGATTTGATAATTTAAATTTAAATGAGTCTTATCTATAACATGATCTTGATTTTTTTTTAGAATTATAATATGAGATTTTTTAATAAATCAAGATCATTTACTATGATTCTTCTTTTTGCTATTTGAGTCATCCAAAAAGAATCATAATTTTTATCTTGATTTTTTATATTCACAATTTGAAATTTGGTTCATGACTCCCTTGTATTCATGAAGTGTATATCTCATTACCCAATTAATTTTTCTTGATATTCTTCATGTGATGATATGAAATTATGCATGAAGTACTCATGATATTATGTTGATATATACAAATGAGAAATTTTGATCATGCATGGTAGGATATAATGTAATTTGACATTTTGATACCATCATGATTTGAAATATTTATGATTTGTATATCTTATGATATGAATGAATCATTATTGTAAAAGAAGAAGGAAATTGCTAGCTTGTGCATCACAAAAAGAGGACCAAAAAAAGTGCTAGCTTGAATGATAAACTTAAATCCCCCAAATGCATAAACTCTTCTTATACATTTTTTGGATCTTGATATTGATTTCTTGATTTTTATGACTTGAGTGTTCTTTTTAAATCAAGATCATTTCCTATCATTCCTTCTATTTACAAAAGAAAAAAATTATCAAAAATGACACATGGTCTTTTGGTATTCATGAATTAATCTTTCATTTTTTTTATGATTGAAATATTGATGCAAATTTATCTTTATTGTTTATTTTTGTTATGATTTGAAAATTGATGTAAAAGAAAAATAATTATAATATTGTATTCTTCCCTTCTATTTGACAATGATAAAGGGAGAGCAAAACTTGCTAGCTTGCTCATCTCAAAAGAGAAGCAAGAGGTGCTATCTTGCAAATCTCAAGAGAAGTAATGTTTGCTAAGTTACACATTTCAAGAAGATACAAAAATAGGATATCTTGCACATCTCAAAAGATGTAAAATTTTGCTAACTTTCATATGTGTAAAACTTAGTAGGAATAAGTCGACACTAAGAGGGCGGGGTGAATTAGTGCAGCGGGAAAATCAAGGATTCAAATCGTTTCATTTCGATTAAAATCGATTTCGACGAAAATCATTTCATAAAGATCTTAACTTGAAACATGTTCGTAAATGTATTGAAAGCAGTAAGCAAGTAAAGTGGTTTGCAGTTAAAGTAAATTGCTCCAGACAAATTGCAAACTAGATTTTATAATGGTTTAGTCATCGTGACCTACATCTACTCTGCCGATTCCTCTTCCGTCGAGGCCACCGGCATCCACTATCGGTCTTCCTTCAATAGGCGAAGACCAACCACCTTTTATAACTCAATTCCTCTTTTACCGGGTTTAGGAGATAACCCTTACACCCCCGCTTACTCCTCTCTCAAACTGTTCTAACACTTAGAAGAAGGAGAGGAGTTCACACAAGATTGCAATAGCATTTCTTTCCTTTTTTACTCTCAATACTTATGTATCTTAACTAGGGATGAGAGGGGTATTTATAGGCTTCAAGTTGATTCAAACTTGGATCCTAAAAATATCTCATCCCGAGTTTCTTGGGTATGGGCGATACCACCACCTAGCATCCTGACACTGGGCGGTACCACCACCTAATAAAGCTCAGAGACCGAGCTCTGGCGGTACCACCACCTGACAGGAGCGGTACCACCGCTGGCAGCATTTACTGCTAATGGTACCACCGCCCAATCTATTAGGATCAAGAGCGCACTAGGGGGGGGGTGAATTAGTGCAGCGGAAAACTTATGCAATTTCAAAAAATATTTTGTACATTCGAAGAAAATCGATTCAGAAAGATAATTACTTTAAAACGTAAGAGAGCGTAAGTGTAGTGAAAGCAAGATGAGGAGAAGAAGTACTTTGCTATAAAATGATTTGCAGTTAAAGAAGATTGCTCAAAATGAAATACAAACCAGATTTAGAGTGGTTCGATCAATCATGACCTACATCCACTTTCGGCTTCCTCCTCCGGTGAGGTCATTGGCGTCCACTAGAGGCCTTCCTTCAATAGGCGAAGGTCAACCACCTTTTACAGCTTTTCTCCTTTTGCCAGGTTCAGGAGACAACCCTTACAAGTTTCACTCCTCTCTTGAATGATCTCAACACTTAGAAAAAGAGGAGGAGAACTTTAGTACTTTTACAACTCTTTGACACTTCAAAGACTCGAGAATGTATTAAGTTTTCATGCCCTTTCATGCAGAAAAGGGTGGGGTATTTATAGACCCTAATGGCTTTCAAAAATGGAGCCAAGAAGTGTCTCATCTCATATTTTCGGGATCCTGGTGGTACCACAGCCATTACTAGGCGGTACTACCACCTGACATCTGACAATGGGCGGTACTATTGCTCAGTTTGGGCGATACTACCATATGACAAAGCTTGAAGACCGAGCTCTGGTGGTACCACCGCTTGACAGAGACAGTACCACCGTTGGCAGCAATAACTGTCGGTGGTACTATCGCCTGACAAGTGTGGTACCACCACCCAGAATTCCTAGGAGACCGTCTCTCAGGCGGTGCCACCACCGGCCAGGAATTCTGGGTCCTGGTTGGGCCTTGAATCTAGCCCAAACCAACCCAACTTAGGGCCCAGTTGGCTCCTAATTAAGTTAGTGGGATTATCTCCCAATCCTAACTTAATTTACACTCTCAATACGATAATTAAGACATAATTACTGCAATTCATGTTCCGGTGCGTCAATCGCACTTTCGGCGAGCTTCCGGCATACTTCCGGCAAACATTCGACGAACTCTCGGCAATACTCCGACGGACTCCTGACAAGCTCCTGGACTTTGCGACGATCTTCTTAGCGAGTTCCGACGAGCTTCTATGGCAAGCTCCTGGACTTCTCGGTTGGTTCCCGTAGAACTTCCGACGAATCTCCGAACTTCCAACGAACTCTCGAACTCCCAACGTGATCTCGATCTTGACTCCGGCACAACACTTGCTTTACGTCTCACTACCATCGTAGTTAATCCTGCACACTTTTCTCAACATATAGATTAGATAAAATAAATTACAATTAACTTCATCACAAAATCCGAGATTCAACACTTTTTGATGATGACAATCAATTGATGACAAAGTTAACCTTAACGCTCCCTATCTATATGTCATACTTGAGAAAAATCATTCTTGAATTCAAAGCCTTTGAGTTCAAGAGATATATTGATAAGTTAAGTTCATTTAAACTTATCAATACACACATCATGATTCCTATTATGATGTATCATTCTGAAAATAATGTCAAGACATGACATCCATTTTCAAGTCTTGATATTTCAAATATTAAGGATGACAAACATAGCAATTCATTATTCTATGGCAAAATATCAATTTGTAAAATTGTAAGTTAAGCTCTAGATATCTTATCATAAAAAGTTAACATGCAAACATCATACATTTATCATCAATTTACCATATTTTATATTATTTCTCCCCCTTTGTCATCAATAAAAAGCAGAATGATTCAACAATAAATGCAAGTGTGGTAAAAATTCATGTTATATTTCAAATTGTAAAGAAATTCATACAAATGAAATTTCAAGCATTCATGACATGATATCATTCAAAAAGTTCTTACATTAAAAGTTATAAATATTTATCGAGATGGCTTCCATCAACTTCTCCATTTTATTTTTCATTAAAACTTCATATCAAAAATCAACTTGATATGACATAGACTTATAAAAGCTCCATTCAAGAAATACATTAAGTGAAAGATAGTTCGGAAAGAAAATATACATCAAATTCATGCATTTATAAAGTGTTTTGTCATAGCTTTTCATCACTACTTGCATAAGACAAAATCATTAGTGCTTTGTAGTACTCAAAGATTAAGAATCCGATATATCATTAAAACTTCTCAATATTCAATAGAAATCATGATCATGAAAGTAAACATGATATTGCATCACGCTCATCATCATCAAAATTTTTAGCATCAAAACACAAAATTTTTAATATCAAAGTAAACATATTATTGAAGCACACAACCTTATCATTATGTAAGATTCACATCATATAATTATCAGCACTTAATTTAAGTGAGTGATCAAAGAATTAAGAAAGTCTAAAATTTAACAAATTCAGGCATTCGGACATATTAACACTCCTAACTCTCTTCTAATAAAATCAAATTATTCTTCAATTAAAGGCTTTATGAAAATATCGGCTAATTGATGTTTTATATCAATAAACTCTAGGATTACATCATGATTAGTCACATGATCTCATATAAAGTGATGCCTAATGTCAATATGTTTTGTTCTAGAGTATTGAATGAGATTCTTTGTTAAACATATTGCACATGTGTTATCACATTTTATGGGGATATTTTTAAAATGAATCTTATAATCCTCTAAAGTGTTTTTCATCCACACAACTTGTGCATAGCATGCACTAGCTGCAATGTACTCAGCTTCGGTTGTAGATAGTGCAACTGAATTTTGTTTCTTGGAAATCTAAGAAACAAGTGTGTGTCCTAAAAATTGACATGTTCCTGATGTGTTTTTTCTATCTAATCTACATCCAGCAAAATCCGCATCATAAGCAATTAGCTCAAAGTTTTCAGATTTTGGATACCATAATCTTATATTTGTGGTTCCTTTAAGATATCTAAGAATTCTCTTAACTGCTTTAAAATGAGATATCTTAGGATTAGATTAAAACCTAGCACAAAGTCATACACTAAACATGATATTCAGTCTACTTGCGGTGAGGTAAAGTAAACTTCCTATCATACCCCTATAAGCTTTTTGATCAAAGCTTTCTCTACTTTCATCAATTTCTAACTTAGTGGAGGTACTCATAGGAGTGTTGATAGCCTTTGAGCTATCCATATTAAACCTTTTTAGGAAATCTAAGATATATTTTTTTTGACTAAGAAAGATGCCATTACATAGTTGTTTAATTTATAAGCCCAAAAAGAAGGTTAATTCTCCCATCAAACTCATTTCAAATTCAAGACTCATACTCTTAGCAAATGATTCACAAAGAGATTCATTCGTGGAACTGAAGATAATATCATCAACATAAATTTGAATAATAAAAAAATTATTTTTAAATTTTTTGATAAACAATGTAGTATCGACCTTGCCTTTAGAGAAATTATTTTCAATAAGAAATGAACTAAGTCTCTCATACCAAGCTCTTGGGGCTTGTTTTAAACCATAGAGAGCTTTAGTTAATTTAAACACATGATTAAGGAAACTATCATTCTCAAATCCGGGAGATTGTTCAACATAAACTTCTTCGGAAATAAAGCCATTAAGAAAAGTACTTTTAACATCCATTTAAAATAACTTAAAATTATTACTACTAGGATAGGCAATGATCATCCTTATGGCTTCTAATCAAGCCACAGGAGCGAAGGTTTCTTCGTAATCGATACCTTCTTCTTAATTGAAACCTTTGGCCACTAATCTAGCCTTGTTTCTAACCACAATACCATATTCTTCTTGCTTGTTTATAAAGACCCATTTAGTACTAATAACTAAATAATCATTTGGCCTAAGAACAAGCTTCCACACCTCATTTCTCTTAAATTGATTTAACTTATCTTGCATTGCGATAATCCATGAATCATCTTTCATGGCTTCATCAATACATTTAGGTCCAATTTGGGAGAGAAAAACAGTGTTGGCACAAAAATTTTTAAAAGAATAACATGTTTGAACCCCTTTAAATGTGTCTCCTATGATTAGCTCCTTAGGATGAGCATCTACATACTTCCAATCCTTGGGTAAGGATGTTTTGGAAGTAGATGCATCCAAGTTGCTAGATGGAGAAAGGGTTTCGCTTAAATTCAAAGCATCAAAATTAACATCATCATCAAGATCATTTTTCTTAATTTCGAAAACCTCATTAAAAACAACATGAATGGATTCTTCTATAATCAAAGTTCTTTTATTAAAGATACGAAATGTTTTAGAAATCGAAGAATAGCCAAGAAAAATTCCTTCATCAGATTTAGCATCAAATTTTCCTAAGACATCTTTTTCATTCAAGATAAAACACTTACACCCAAAAATTTTAAAATATAAAATATTAGGTTTTTTGTTGTTCCACAACTCATAAGGAGTTTTGGTGAGTAAGGGTCTTACTAGAAGTCTATTCATGATATAGCATATCGTGTTTACAGCTTCGGCCCAAAAATATTTGGGTAGGCTATGTTCATTCAACATGGTTCTTGTCATTTCTTGTAAATTTCTATTCTTTCTTTCTGCTACTCCATTTTGTTGAGGATATCTTGGAGTAGAGAAGTTGTGGTTATATCTATTAGATTCATAAAATTTTTAAAAATCACAGTTTTGAAATTCACCACTGTGATCACTTCGAATTGACGAAATCATAAAACCCTTTTCATTTTGAACAAGTTTACAAAACTTGGAGAAATATTTAAAGCATTCACTTTTGTGTGTCAAAAAATAAGTTCATGTGTATCTACTATAATCATCTATAATGACAAATGTGTGTTTGCTACCTCCTAGGCTTGATGTAGAAATTGGTCCGAACAAGTCCATATGGATCAATTGCAAAGGTCTAGAGGTGCTTATTTGGTTCTTAGGTTTGAAGCTACCTTTATTTGTTTTCCTAATTGACAAGCATCACACACATTATCTTTGATGAACTTGATATGAGGAATTCCTCTTACAAGTTCTTTAGATGAAATTTGGGTGATTAGTTTCATGCTAACATGATCTAATCTCCTATGTCAAAGCCAAGCATCGTCATTCAAAACTGAAAAATATATTTAATTACAAAGATCATTAATGTCAATGGTGTATACGTTATTTTATTTTAATGCAATCATAGATGTATTTTTGTATTATTTTTCAATAATGCAAGCATTAGATTTAAATTTAACAATATATCATTTATCACACAATTGACTAATGCTCAAGAGGTTATGCTTTAAGCCATCAACTAACAAAATATCTTCAATAAAGAAGTTGGATTTGTTATCTATGGTTCCTTTGCCAATGATTTTACCCTTGTTGTCTCCGAAGGTGACATATCCTTCGTCTATGCTAGTGAGCTTAGAAAATTAAGATGGATCTCCGGTCATATGCCTTGAGCATCGACTATCAAGGTATCATCTCTTGCTCTTAGCTTGTGATGGTAAACGTTTCTAAAAAAAAGATTATTTTTAGGTACCCATTTGACCTTGGGTACCTCAAAATTCGATCTAAATTGCTTATCATGTTGCATTGAGTTATTTGAGGTTCTTTTAGGAACCCAAATCAATTTATGTGGACTACCTTTCTTGAATGGACAATGATAAGCTACATGCCCAAATTTATAACAAAAGTTACATTTCTTTTGGGATGAAACATGCAAGGTAGGGCCTTTAACAAAGGTGGTTGGATTATGGTGAGATCTACTCACAAATCCAATTCCACTTTTTCTATGAACGTGACCCTTGTTGGCAATGATCATGTTCAAGGATTTGCTACCAACCTCAAACTTCTCTAATGTTTTCTTAAGTAGTATATTTTCCTTTTGAAGTATTTCTAAATCATGGCATTTTGAGCTAAACTATCATTATGCTCAATTTTTAATTTATCAAAATTACTAACAAGAGAATCATGCTCTTTTTTTAACAATTTATATTTTTTACTAATTATTTTGCATTCATTAAATAAATCATGAAAAGTAGTTAATAGTTTATCAAATGATAAATTTGCGTCTAATGAACTTGTTACCTCATCTCCAATGGTCATTAGCGCATAGTGAGCAATTTGCTCGGTGTTGGTTGGCTCCTCTTCTTCGGATGCACTTGAGTCGTCGCATGTTTCTTTGAGCGCCTTCTTCTTTGGTGTCCTCTTCTTGGCTTGGGGACATTCACTCTTGTAGTGTCCCGGTTTCTTGCATTCGTAGTAAATTATTTGATCTTTCTTGAGTTTAAATTTATTTTTAGTGTCATTTTTAAATTTATTTCTTTTAATAATTTTTTAAAATTTTCTTGTTAAAAGTGCCAAATCATCATCAAAGTTCTCATCACTTGAGTTTTCTCTCAAGTGGTCTTCTTGTGTTCTCAGTGCTATATCCTTCCTGTTCTTTGGAAGGGTATCCTCAAACTCTTCATGAGCTTTACATGTCATTTCATAGGTTATTAGTGACCCAATTAGTTCTTCAAGAGGAAAATTAGTTAGATCTTTGGCCTCTTGAATAGCCGTTACTTTAGGGTCCCAACTCTTTGGAGGGGATCTTAAAACTTTATTAACGAGTTCAAAATCCGAGAAACCTTTACCAAGTCCTTTTAGACCATTGACGACATCTGTAAATCGGGTGTACATGTCTCCAATGGTCTTACTCGGTTTCATTCGAAACAATTCATAAGAATGCACTAAAAGGTTAATTTTTTACTCATTCACTCTACTAGTACCTTCATGAGCCACTTCGAGTGTGTGCCAAATATCAAAAGTCGTTTCACAAATCGACACTCGATTAAACTCATTTTTATATAATGCACAAAACAAGACATTCATAGCCTTTGCGTTTAAAGCGAAAGTCTTCTTCTCCAACTCATTCCAATCGTTCATTGGAAGAGAAGACTTTTGAAATCCATTTCCGATGAGCTTCCGGCATACTTCCGGCGAACATCCGACGAACTCTCAGTAATGCTCCGGTGGACTCCCGACAAGCTCCTGGACTTTGCGACGATCTTCTTAGCCAATTCCGACAAGCTTCTATGGCAAGTTCCTGGACTTCTCGGTTGGTTCCCGTAGAACTTCCAACGAACTATCACAGACAAACTTCGAAACCGGATGTTTGATTTAATGCTTATGTATATCCGTGTCTTTTCGTATGTTCATGCTTTGCACAGCATGTAGAGGGACGGCCGAAGGCTTAATAGTCCCATTTTAGTTCTGTTTAGTGGCAGCTTTATTGAATCTCGAATTTTGATGATGAAGTCAATTATCATTTGTTATCTAATCTATATGTTGAGATAAGTGTGCAGGATTAACTACGATGAAAGTAAGATATGTAGCAGGAGTTGCGCCGGAGTCAAGACAATGATCACGTTGGGAGTTCGAGAGTTCGACGGAAGTTCGGACAATCGTCGGAGGTTCTGCGGGAACAAATCCGAGAAGTCCATGAGCTTGCCAAAGAAGCTCGTCGGAACTCGCCAAGTGGATCGTCGCAAGTCCAGGAGTTTGCCGGAAGTCCGCAGGAGCATCACCGAGGGTTCATCGGATGATCGACGGAAGTTCACCAGAAGCTCACCGGAAGAAGCGATTGACGCATCGGAGCAAGTTGCAGTAAATGTCTTAAGAAATATCGTAGTTAGCACAATGATTAAGTTGGAAATGGGAGGTGATCCCATTAACTTAATCTTGGGGTAATTAGGCCCCTGAAAAACCCAAATTGGGCCAAATGGATCAACCCATTCGGACCCTGATTTCTGCCAGGCGGTTGAACCACCCAAGCCAAGTGGTGGCACCGCCTGGGCTCAGACTCCGAGTGAGATTGGGCGGTGCAACCGCCCCTGACAGGAGGTGGCACCACCTGGGCTCGGTCTCTGAGCTCTGGCTAAGCGGTGCAACCGCCTCAGTCAAGCGGTGGCACCGCCTGAGCTCGGTCTTCGAGCTCTAGCAGGAGGTGCAACCGCCCCTGACAGGAGATGGCACTGCCAAGAGGCTCAGTCTTCGAGCTCTGCCAAGCGGTGCAACCGCCAGATCCTGAAATTCCGAGAATTGACAGTTTTGAGCTCCAAATTCAAACTGGGTTGGGGCCTATAAATACCCCACCCTTTCAGCATAGAAAGGGCACCCAAAAACCACCGAAATTCTGATTTTACTTTATGATTTTTAGAGCTCAAAAGTGTTGTATGAGTTGAAAGTTCTTCTTGCTCTTTTCTTCCAAGTCCTAATCTGTTAAGAGAGGAAAGAAAATTCTGTAAGGGTTGTCTCCTAAGCCCGTCAAAAGGAGTGAAACTATAAAAGAGTGGTTGGCCTTCGCCTATTGAAGGAAGGCCTCTAGTTGACGTCGATGACCTCGTCGGTGGAGGAAGCCAAAAGTGGAGTAGGTCAAGATTGACCGAACCACTCTAAATCTCGGTTTGCATTTACTTTGAGCATCTTATCTTTACTACAAACCTCCTCAAAAGCTTACTGCTTTCTACGCATATACGATTGGGTTTCAAGCTTTGCACTTTCCGAATTGACGTTTAGACGTAAATCAGTTTTATCGTACGATCATCATATTTCAGTTTGCGTTTACGTTTTGATTTCTATCATAACTGCAAACTGCCTTTATATCCTTGCTTTAACTGCATCTCGCTTAATCAAGTGATTTACGAATCAGCATTTAGACGTAAATCAATTTTTCCGTACGAATATCATATTTCAGTTTGCGCCTACTATCTAATTTGAACCATTACTGTAAACTACATTTATATCTTTGCTGCATCTCACTTAATCAAAAGTTAAAGTGATTTACGTATTGGCTTTCTTACTGAAATCACTTTTATCGAACGAACGCAGTTTATTTTGAATCGTAGAAGGTTTTCCGTTGCACTAATTCACCCCCCCCCCCCTCTTAGTGCTCTTGATCCTAACAATTGGTATCAGAGCGGGGTTAACTCTCAAACGGATTAAAACCCAAGAGAGATGGCATACGCCGGAAACCAAGAGGGCCATTTTATTACATGTCCACCCATGTTCAATGGGACGGACTACACCTATTGGAAGACCCGAATGAGGATCTTTCTTATTTCTATGGATTTTGAACTTTAGAATCTTGTCGAAAATGGATTTTCGAAGTCTTCTCTTCCAATGATCGATTGGAATGAATTGGAGAAGAAGGCTTTCGCTCTTATTGCAAAGGCTATGAATGCCTTATTTTGTGCACTTGATAAAAATGAGTTCAACCATGTTTCGGTTTGTGAAACCGTATTTGATATTTGGCACACACTCGAAGTGACTCACGAAGGCACAAGTAGAATGAAAGAGTCAAAAATCAATCTTATGATACATTCTTTCGAACTTTTCCGGATGAAACCGAGTGAGACTATTGGCGACATGTTTACCCATTTTACGGATGTCGTCAACGGTCTAAAAGGACTCAGAAAAAGTTTTTCAGATTTTGAGCTCGTAAATAAGATTCTAAGATCCCTTCCTAAAAGTTGGGATCCTAAAGTCACTGCTATTCAAGAGGTGAAAGATCTAAACAACTTCCCTCTAGAATAACTAATCGGGTCATTAATGACCTACGATATGACTTGCAAAGCTCATGAAGAGCAAGAAGACATCCTTCCAAAGAACAGGAAGGATATGGCACTTAGAACTTCAGAGGATCACTTGAGAGAAAACTCAAGTGATGAGGACTGTGACGATGACTTGGCACTTCTAACAAGAAAATTCAAAAAATTGATTAAAAGAAATAAGTTTAAGAATGACACAAAAAATAAACCTGAACCCAAGAAGAACCAAGTTATTTGCTACGAGTGCAAAAAGCCGGGACACTACAAAAGTGATTGTCCTCAAGTCAAAAAGAGAACATCAAAGAAGAAGGCGCTCAAAGCAACGTGGGATGACTCGAGCGCGTCCGAAGAAGAGGAGTCCAACACCGAGCAAGTTGCTCATTACGCCTTAATGGCCATCGGAAAGGAGGTAACGAATTTAATAGATGCAGATTTATCATTTGATAAATTATTAAATGCCTTCCATAACTTATTTGATGAATGCAAGATTATTAGTAGAAAATATAAATTGCTAAAAAAGGAGCATGATAGTCTTACTTGTAATTTCGATAAGTTAAAAACTGAATATCATGATAGTTTAGGTTCATGCATAAAATGCCATGATCTAGAAACTCTCCAAAAGGAAAACTTGCTACTTAAAGACACCTTGAAGAAATTCGAGGTTGGTAGCAAGTCTTTGAACATGATCCTTGCAAACAAGGGTTACGTTCCCAAAAGAAGTGCAATCGGATTTGTGAGAAGTCCTCACCAAAATCCAACCACCTTCATAAAAGGCCCCATCTTACATGTTCGACACCAAAGCAAATGCAACTTTTGTTGCAAACCTGGACACAAAACGCATTATTGTCCATTCAAGAAAATTAGTTCGAACAAATTAATTTGGGTTCCTAAAGGAACCATGATAAATTCTATGCAATATGATAAATAATGTAGATCTATTTTTGAGGCACCCAAAAGCAAATGGATACCTAAAGATCATCCTTTCTTGTAGAAACCTATACCATCGCAAGCTAGGAGCAAGAGATGGTACCTTGATAGTGGATGCTCAAGGCATATGACCGGAGATCCATCTCAATTCTCTAAGCTCACTAGCATAGACGAAGGCTATGTCACCTTCGGAGACAACAACAAGGGTAAAATCATTGGCAAAGGAACCATAAGTAACAAATCCAACTTCTTTATTGAAGATGTTTTGTTAGTTGATGGTTTAAAACATAATCTCTTGAGCATTAGTCAATTATGTGATAAAGGATATATTGTCAGATTCGAATCTAATGCTTGCATCATTGAAAAAACACACAAAAACACGTCTATGATTGCATTAAAACAAAATAACGTATACACTATTGACATCAATGATTTGTGTAATGAAATGTATTTTTCGGTTTTGAATGAGGATGCTTGGCTATAGCATAGAAGATTAGGTCATGCTAGCATGAAACTAATCACTCAAATATCATCTAAAGAACTTGTAAGAGGAATTCCTTATATCAAGTTCATCAAAGATAATGTATGTGATGCTTGCCAATTAGGTAAACAAATTAAGGGTAGTTTCAAATCTAAGAATCAAATAAGCACCTCTAGGCCCTTGTAATTGATCCATATAGACTTGTTCGGACCAATCTCTACATCAAGCCTAGGAGGTAGCAAATACGCCTTCGTTATTGTGGATGATTATAGCAGATACACATGGACTTACTTCTTAAAACAGAAAAATGAATGCTTTAGATATTTTACCAAGTTTTGTAAACTTGTTCAAAATGAGAAGGGTTCTATGATTTCGTCAATTAGAAGTGATCATGGTGGTGAATTTCAAAACCATGATTTCCAAGAATTTTGTGAACTCAATGGATACTACCATAATTTCTCTACTCCTAGAAATCCTCAACAAAATGGAGTAGTAGAAAGAAAAAATTGAAATTTACAAGAAATAGCAAGAACCATGTTGAATGAACATAGCCTACCCAAATATTTTTGGGCCGAAGCCGTAAACACTGCATGCTATATTTTGAATAGAGTTCTAGTAAGACCCTTACTCACCAAAACTCCCTATGAGTTATGGAACAACAAAAAACCCAATGTTTCATATTTTAAAGTCTTTGGGTGTAAGTGTTTTATCTTGAATGAAAAATATAACTTAGGAAAATTTGATGCTAAATCCGATGAAGGAATCTTTCTTGGTTATTCTTCGGCTTCCAAAACTTTCCGTATCTTCAATAAAAGAACTTTAATTATTGAAGAATCCATTCATATTGTTTTCAATGAGATTTCCGAAATCAGGAAAAACGATTTTGATGATGATGTTAATTTTGATTCCTTGAATTTAAATGAAACCTCATCTCCAACTAGCAACTTGGATGCATCCACTTCTGAAACATCCTTACCCAAGGATTGGAAGTATATAGATGCTCATCCTAAGGAGCTAATCTTAGGAGACACATCAAAGGGGGTTCAAACACGTTCTTCTCTTAAAAATTTTTGTTCCAACGCCGCTTTTCTCTCCCAAATTGAACCCAAATGTGTTGACGAAGCCATGAAAGATGATTCATGGATTATCGCAATGCAAGATGAATTAAATCAATTTGAGAGAAATGAGGTGTGGAAGCTTGTTCCTAGGCCAAATGACCATTTAGTTATTAGTACTAAATGGGTTTTTAGAAACAAGCAAAATGAATATGGTATCGTGGTTAGAAACAAGGCTAGATTAGCGGCCAAAGATTTCAACCAAGAAGAAGGTATCGATTACGAAGAAACCTTCGCTCTTGTGGCTCGATTAGAAGCCATGAGGATGCTCCTTGCCTACGCTAGTAGTAATAATTTTAAGTTATTTCAAATGGATGTTAAAAGCGCTTTTCTTAATGGCTTTATTTCTGAAGAAGTCTATGTTGAACAACCTCCTGGATTTGTAAATAATAGCCTCCCTAATCATGTGTTTAGATTAACTAAAGCTCTTTATGGTTTAAAACAAGCTCCGAGGGCTTGGTATGAGAGACTTAGTTCTTTTCTTATTGAAAATAATTTCACAAAAGGTAAGGTTGATACTACATTGTTCATCAAGAATTTTAAAAATAATTTTCTCATTGTTCAGATTTATGTTAATGATATTATCTTTGGTTCTACGAATGAATCTCTTTGTGAATCTTTTGCTAAAACTATGAGTCTTGAATTCAAAATGAGTTTAATGGGAGAATTAACATTCTTCTTAGGCTTACAAATCAAACAACTAAGTAATGGCATCTTTATTAGTCAAACTAAATATGCTATGAATTTGCTAAAAAAAGTTTAATATGAATAGCTCAAAAGCTATTAACACTCCTATGAGCACCTCCACTAAGTTAGAAATTGATGAAAGTGGAGAAAACTTCGATCAAAAAACTTATAGGGGCATGATAGGAAGTTTACTTTACCTCACTGCAACTAGACCAGATATCATGTTCAGTGTAGGACTTTGTACTAGATTTCAATCAAACCCTAAGATATCTTATCTCAAAGCAGTTAAAAGAATACTTAGATATCTTAATGGTACCACAAATCTAGGATTATGGTACTCAAAATCAAAGAATCTTGAGTTAATTGCTTATGTTAATGCGGACTTTGCTGGCTGTAGACTAGATAGAAAAAGCACATCATGAACATGTCAATTTTTAGGACATGCCCTTGTTTCCTGGTCATCTAAGAAACAAAACTCGGTTGCACTATCAATAACCGAAGCTGAATATATTGCAGCAAGTACATGCTGTGCACAAGTTGTATGGATGAAAAACACCTTAGAAGATTATAAAGTTCATCTTAAAAATATTCCCATTAAATATGATAACACAAGTGCAATATGTTTAACAAAGAATCCTATACAATACTCAAGAACAAAACATATTGATATTAGATATCACTTTATATGAGATCATGTTACTAATCATGATGTAATCATAGAGTTCATTGACACTAAATATCAACTAGCTGATATTTTTACAAAACCTCTAAGTGAAAAACAATTTGATTTCATAAGAAAAGAATTAGGAATGTTGATGTGTCTGAATACCTAAACTTGTTGAAATTATTTTTTGAACTTTATTGAATGATTGATCAATTTCACTTAATTGCTATGATGATTTTACACAATTACATGTTAGAAATTATGTGTATGAATATAAAAATTTCCATGATGATAAGCATATTTTGTCTTTATGATCATATTTGAAAATCAATAGCATAGTCTCGTCCCAATGCATGAAAGTCTTAATTTCGTTTTCGGATTCTCTTAAAAATCGGAGTTTCTCGATACATTATCCTCTTCCGGACTTAATAAAGCATATGTCATAACAAGTTTAATTCTCATTATTGTTGACATATGAAATATATCTCTCATACACCAATATGAAGAATATTCTTTAAAGAAATGGATTTAATAAAATGATTCCTGATTATATGAATAATAGTGTTTTTACTAACAAGGATTTGTTTCTAATACATATATTGATCCTTGTGAAAATGAAGCAAGATTTAATCTCTCATCAATTTTAACTTCATTTAAAATAAACTCACAAATAGATGGTGGAGATGCGGGGTAAAAACAAAATTGATATCTCCATGTCATGGTTGCATAATTGACTCACTATTGAAAATGACATGAACCTAGTAAAGGCATCACACTTATGCTCAAAATTCGCTTATATTGTTCTCCTGGTATCACAATTACCATACTTTTTGTTGATGACAAAGGGAGAGAAATATATGAGTATTAATGCCATGCTTGCATCACCAAGAGATATATGAATTGATGCTATGATTGCTATAATTTGTATTATGCCTTGTTTGTATCATGTAATGATATCAAAATCTTACTTCGCTATTTTACATATTGATATCTTACAATATGATGAATTGCTACTATTACCATCATTCAAACTTGTTATGTAAAATTTGAAAATGAATGTCAAGCCTTGACATCATCTTCAGAGAGATACATCATGATGGGAATCATGATGGGAGTATTGCTAAGTTTAAATGATTTTAACTTATCAATATGTCTCTTGAATTCAAAGGTTTTGAATTCAAGAATGACTTATCTCAAGTATGGCATATAGACAGGGGGAGTTAAGGTTAACTCCATTATCAATTGATTGTCATCATCATCAAAAAGGGGGAGATTGTTGAATCTCGGATTTTGATAATGAAGTCAATTGTCATTTGTTATCTAATCTATATGTTAAGATAAGTGTGCAGGATTAACTATGATGAAAGTAAGATATGCAGCAGGAGTTGCGCTGGAGTCAAGACAATGATCACGTTGGGAGTTCAAGAGTTCGACGGAAGTTCGGACAGTCGTCGGAGGTTCTGCGGGAACAAATCCGAGAAGTCCATGAGCTTGCCAAAGAAGCTCGTCGGAACTCGCCAAGTGGATCGTCGCAAGTCCAGGAGTTTGCCGGAAGTCCGCAGGAGCATCACCGAGGGTTCATTGGATGATCGACGGAAGTTCGCCGGAAGCTCGCCGGAAGAAGCGATTGACGCACCGGAGCAAGTTGTAGTAAATATCTTAGGAAATATCGTAGTTAGCACAATGATTAAGTTGGAAATGGGAGGTGATCCCATTAACTTAATCTTGGGGCAATTGGGCCCCTGAAAAACCCAAATTAGGCCGAATGGATCAACCCATTCGGACCCTGATTTCTGCCAAGCGGTTGAACCGCCCAAGCCAGGCGGTAGCACCGCCTGGGCTCAGTCTCCGAGCGAGACTGGGCGGTGCAACCACCCCTAACAAGAGGTGGCACCGCTTGGGCTCGGTCTCCGAGCTCTGGCTGAGCGGTGCAACCACCTGAGCTCGGTCTTCGAGCTCTGGCAGGAGGTGTAACCGCCCCTGACATGAGGTGGCACCGCCCAGAGGCTCAGTCTTCAAGCTCTGCCAGGCGGTGCAACCGCCTCAGTCAGGCGATGCAACCGCCAGATCCAAGAATTCCGGGAATTGACAATTTTGAGCTCCAAATTCAAACTAGGTTGGGGCCTATAAATACCCCACCCTTTCAGCACTGAAAGGGCACCCAAAAACCACCGAAATTCTGATTTTACTTTGTGATTTTTAGAGCTCAAAAGTGTTGTATGAGTTGAAAGTTCTTCTTCCTCTTTTCTTCCAAGTCCTAATTTGTTAAGAGAGGAAAGGAAATTCTGTAAGGGTTGTCTCCTAAGCCCATCAAAAGGAGTGAAACTGTAAAAGGGTGGTTAGCCTTCGCCTATTGAAGGAAAGCCTCTAGTTGACGTCGGTGACCTCGTCGGTGGAGGAAGCCAAAAGTGGAGTAGGTCAAGATTGATCGAACCACTCAAAATCTCGGTTTGCATTTACTTTGAGCATCTTATCTTTACTGCAAACCTCCTCAAAAGCTTACTGCTTTTTGCGCATATACGATTGGGTTTCAAGCTTTGCACTTTCCGAATCGGCGTTTAGATGTAAATCAGTTTTATCGTACGATCATCATATTTCAGTTTGTGTTTACGTTTTGATTTCTATCATAATTGCAAACTGCCTTTATATCCTTGCTTTAACTACATCTCGCTTAATCAAGTGATTTACGAATCAGCATTTAGACATAAATCAGTTTTTTCGTACGAATATCATATTTCAGTTTGCGCCTACTATCTGATTTGAACCATTACTGCAAATTGCATTTATATCTTTGCTGCATCTCACTTAATCAAAAGTTAAAGTGATTTACGAATTGACTTTCTTACTGAAATCACTTTTATCGAACGAACACAGTTTATTTTGAATCGTAGAAGGTTTTCCGCTGCACTAATTCACCCCCCCCCCCTCTTAGTGCTCTTGATCCTAACAAGCTTTAGGCTTGTAAATAAAGGTTGTATCATGTGGACACTTGTGAGAGATTTTTGATCTATAATGGACCATTTTGACCCTTTGTTGTACAATTGTTCAGAGATTGTAAAGTCTGTTTGTAATTTGCATTGTCTATGAAGTATTTTCAGAAATGTTTGCTTATGGGTCTCGAATGAGGCGTTTTCTCTAACCTGTTCTCTCTTTTGTGGATCCTAAGGGACCGTGGGAGGCTTCGGGGAGGCTAACCTTTGTGGACAGACACGCAAGGGTGCCGCACGACTTAGGTAAAAACCAGCTAAGTCCGTGACAGATGGTATCAGAGCGGGACAAGCACTCATAGAAACACTTAGCATGCAAATGTGGGGGACCTAGTGGGGCTGCGTTGAGGGCAGTCAGCACACACGCGACCGTTTAGGGGAAAACGGGCATGGAGATGTAGGGAAAAGGAGTCGCTCGGAGGAGCGGGCATTTGAGATTGGCATTCAGAGGAATGGCCAACCCTTCGCGCAAGAGGCACCACGAGAACAGGCAAGCTTGGAAGAATGCGGAGCGCACAAAGGTTGGGATTGTTGAGTTTGAGCTACGGCTCAACGTTGACAACTATACTTGATGGTGCTCAAGGCAAGCGAGGCACTTGGTAAAGGATGAGACCATGCAAGGTGGAATGAATTGCTCAGCGACCGAAAGAGTTATGCAAAGCTCACAGAGGTGAGGGGAATTGCTAACTCAAAGAATTCGGTACTCATACATGGGCTTGTATACGGACGATGGAATGTTCGCGGCCATCCCAAGATGACCGAAACTCAGCGCCATAGAGCATTGAAACTTTCTCTTCGGCATGTGAAGGATACGTCCGTAGGAGGCTGAAGTGTGCAATGAGTTCAGCATGTTGCTAGGCCTTGAGTGGTGCAGCGGGGGTTGTATTGATATGGAGTCACAATCTAACAAATACATTTACAGGAGGTAGAACAATGCACAGTTTGTTCAGCAAATCAGAGTAGTCCAAGGGGATGGTGGTCTCCGAAACAAAGAGAGATGTTGCTCCAATGGGAAAGTTATCTAGGAGGGATAAGTCCCGGCTCTCTAGAGGGAGAATCAGGTGGGACGGACCTCACATATTGAGGAAGAGTACCTTAAAAAACAATAACTCCATGAAGCTCAATGGACTGAGCAAGCGACGAGGAGTCATCGCATGATCTCGCTCGAGAGAATGCATTGGTGGATGCATTGCGAGATCAAGTGGGGGAGCGACCCAAAGCAACACAAATAAAGGCACACTTGGAGTCGATATAGAAATCAGACTCAAGAGAGGGCTGACCCGTGGGATGGTGGGCGCAAGGGCCACCATCAATTTAATGCAAAAACGAGGAGCGAAGCAACTTTGGTGTAACTTGGCAAAGTACCCAAGCCGCATGAAGGGAGCCAGCATAGAAGATAGAATATGGAGCAGAGGCACAATGCTTTCCTTGGACAGAGGTCAAGGATATGAACTCTTGTAGAGGCAAGAGCAGGATCATGTTGTTTCATGGGTCCTTCATTCTGACAGAGTAGACTCATCTTGCATGGTGCCAAAGACGAAGGGAGCTTCTGGGCACATGCATCTTATCTCGGAAAAGCATTTGATGGAGGAACAAAGGTGACTCAATTTGCGGAGGCGAAGTTGGGTTTAGAAGGCCTCGGCACGGGGCAAGAGGACGCGGAGGCGAGTACTCTTGAAGAATATGCTACAGTGTTGCCATTCAAGTTGCCATGAAGGAAGCGGTGCGCAGCGAAAATTGTGCTGGTAGGAGCAAAGGCCCAGGATCTAAACAATGGTGCACTAATTGCAGCGAAGTCGAAGGACTTCGGGAGCTACTAGGGGATGGACTGTCCTAGAGTGGTGCTTCATCTAGGTGTGACCCAAGAGTGGGTAGATGAAGGTCGATTACCAAAGGAGCGAATAAAATTGAAGGTGGAAGAGACCCTGCAATGTATTGGCAGAGGCCACACATGGAGGGATCATAATTCGAGTTCATCTCATAATGATCAGAATACAATAGAGATGTCACTAGGAGGCGACATGGTGCAACAGATCATGGTAGAATAGTTCGTGGCAATGCGATACATACGTCATAGTGCCGTGAGGGACTAGATCATACGGAGGTATGATCGAGAGCTACTGGAAGCTCCACTTCGGTGAACAACATGATGGCAAGAAGGGCTATGGATTCAAGGAGTGAAGGCCATGGTACCATAGAGGCGGGTCTTTCGTGCGTGCAACGAATTTTGCATCAGATGAAAGCCTTGGTCATCAGCTTATAGGGGCTATGTTCCACCAAGGGAAAAGTTCGAATGCAAGTACCAGTGAGTCCCAAGGGAGGTACTTGATCATACAGAGGTATGATCAAAGCAGCTGGAGAGTTGGACTACTCCAGAGCCTATATTCGCTTAAGAGAGCCCGGCAAGTCAGAGGACAAGGTCGAGTAAGCGAACGTTGCTACCAAGGAAGCTAAAGAGAACAGAATCGGTGCAAATTCTACAACGTGATGGTAGAGGCCATGCATGGGAGTTGTAGTCTGTCTTTTCATCGACCAAAGGGAGTTGCTTGGAGAACATAGAGGTGTTGAAGCAGGGGGTTGAAAGGGGCGAGGAAGCGATGACAAGTCAAGAGGGACTTAGCTACCCAAAATCAAGCATTAGTTAGAATGGAGGTGGACTCGGAGGAGTGCCACAGAGACATATCTAGTGATTGTGACAAAACAAGGATGCAGATGCGAGGCGATGGATAGTACGGCCATGGGCATGGCAGCGCCATGGTATCGCAGAGGCGAAACTTCTGCGAAAGTCATTGATCCCTTGCTCTCATGGAGGGAGAGCGCTTGGACATGAAAGGGGCCGAGGAGGCAGAGCATGCAGAGGCAAACTCTAAGTACCAAGACAAGGCTGAAGGGTAGAGGCCAAGGAACTTCGTAAGACCGGTGTAAACGAGCTTCTCATCAAGATAGCTAAAAATGAAGGACTTCGGGTCATGCAAGAGTGCACGACCAAGGAACGAAGCAGGCAATATATGGTGTTGTACCTTTATTACTCAGTGGAGTAGGCGGTAGGGTTGATGGAGAAGACGGTACAATCCCAGAGGTGACCAAATCTATTAGAGAATTACTCCAAGTTGGGGTGAAAACTTCCTACATTCCATAAGTTTGATACCATTGAGAAGGTGAATCACAGTAACTAACTCAATGCAAGGAGTGCAAACACTTCAAGTACTTCAGAAGTGTGAGCAAAGAGCAGGCGAAGGCCAGTACCAATGCGATGCATGGAGTACAACCTCGAGGAGGCGAGCGAAGTCAAGTAACCTTTGTCTTCTCAACCCTTAAGAGAATGGGTGAAACCGAGTACCCTAATTCTCTTATCTATCCAGCAGAGGAGCTCTACACAGGTTCAAAGACCCTTCGAAGATATTAGAAGACAATAGTTGTCAAATCCTCACCATTAGTGATCAGTGCTACTAAGAGTAGAGTATCTGTCTCATTTCCCAACAGAATGCCAATCGAAAGCGGAAGTGATGCGAATCTACTTGGAAGTGACAACTAAGTGATAGAAGAGTCGATGAGCAAATTTTGTGGAGGAAGGGCCAAAAGCTTTGAAAGTTTACGAGGCGATGCTCATTAAAGCTCTAACAAGCATCCACCCAGTTCAAGCAACATGAGGCATTTGAGAAACTGGCGCATAGTAAGGATGGTCTTTTCCTTCATCTAGAGGATCCATAGGAATCAACAAGGATCAACACAACTCAGCCAACCCTACACTAGAGTCAGAGTCATTGGTGAGTTGAAGCAGCATGGCGGATCAAATGTTTGACTACTCAAAAATAGCAGCAGAGAGTAGCTGGGAGCCATGAGGTGCATTGCAGTTGGAGTAGAAGATTGAAGACTCAGCAAAGGTGAGGAGTTACAATGTCGGCAAAGGCTTCAACAAGGACGTCAAAGGAATAAGTGGGAGAGAATGTCACGGACAAATTTCGAAACAAGATGTTTGATGTAATGCTTATATATGTCCATGTCTTTTGGTATGTTCATGCTTTGCACATCATATAGAGGGACGACCGAAGGCTTAATAGTCTCATTTTAGTTGGGTTTGGTGGCAGCTTTAGGCTTGTAAATAAAGGTTGTGTCATGTAGACGCTTGTGAGAGATTTTCGATCTATAATAGACCATTTTGACTCTCAGTTATGCAACTGTTCAGAGCTTGTAAAGTCTGTTTGTAATTTGCATTATCTATGAAGTGTTTTCAGAAATGTTTGCTTGTGGATTCCGAATGAGGTATTTTCTCTAACCCGTTCTCTCTTTTGTGGGTCCTAAGGGACCGTGGGAGGCTTCGGGGAGGCTGACCTTTGCGGACGGACATGCAAGGGTGCCACACGACTTAGGCAAAAACCAGCTAAGTCCGTGACAGAATGTTCCGACTTCCAACGAACTCTCGAACTCCCAACGTGATCTCGATCTTGACTCCGGCACAACACTTGCTTTATGTTTTACTATCATCGTGATCTCGATCTAACAAGCATCCACCCAGTTCAAGCAGCATGAGGCATTTGAGAAACTGGCGCATAGTAAGGATGGTCTTTTCCTTCATCTGGAGGATCCATAGGAATCAACAAGAATCAACACAACTCAGCCAACCCTACACCAGAGTCAGAGTCATTGGTGAGTTGAAGCAGCAT
This sequence comes from Musa acuminata AAA Group, assembly GCF_036884655.1. NCBI lineage: Eukaryota > Viridiplantae > Streptophyta > Magnoliopsida > Zingiberales > Musaceae > Musa > Musa acuminata. The sequence goes on from NC_088340.1 coordinate 27,534,088, forward strand.
GGCAGATCAAATGTTTGACTACTCAAAAATAGCAACAGAGAGTAGTTGGGAGCAAGGATGTGCATTACAGCTGGAGTAGAAGATTGAAGACTCAGCAAAGGTGAGGAGTTACAGTGTTGGCAAAGGCTTCAACAAGGACGTCAAAGGAATAAGTGGGAGAGAATGTCATGGATAAATTTCGAAACAGGATGTTTGATGTAATGCTTATATATGTCCGTGTCTTTTGGTATGTTCATGCTTTGCACATCATGTAGAGGGACGACCGAAGGCTTAATAGTCTCATTTTAGTTGGGTTTGGTGGCAGCTTTAGGCTTGTAAATAAAGGTTGTGTCATGTGGACGCTTGTGAGAGATTTTCGATCTATAATAGACCATTTTGACTCTTAGTTATGCAACTGTTCAGAGCTTGTAAAGTCTGTTTATAATTTGCATTATTTATGAAGTATTTTCAGAAATGTTTGCTTGTGGATCCCGAATGAGGTATTTTCTCTAACCCGTTCTCTCTTTTGTAGGTCCTAAGGGACCGTGGGAGGCTTCGGGGAGGTTGACCTTTGCGGAGGGATACGCAAGGGTGCCACACGATTTAGGCAAAAACCAACTAAGTCCGTGACAGAATGTTCCGACTTCCAACGAACTCTCGAACTCCCAACGTGATCTCGATCTTGACTCCGGCACAACACCTGCTTTATGTTTTACTATCATCGTAGTTAATCCTGCACACTTTTCTTAATATATAGATTAGATAAAATAAATTATGATCGACTTCATCATCAAAATTCGAGATTCAACACAATCTGGGTGGTACCACTGCCCAGACCACCAAGCAGACTAAGTCTCCCAAGCGATGCCACCATCGGCCAGGCTTTCAACATCCTGGTTGGGCCTTGAATCTAGCCCAAACCAACCCAAATTCTGGCCCAATTGGCCCCTAATAGAGTTGATGGGATTACCTCCCAATCCCAACCCCAATTATGTGCTAACTACGATTCCTAAGACATTCTAAGCAAAATAAGTCCGGTTTCTTCCGACGAGCTTCCGGTGATCTTCCGACGAACTTCCGACAATCTCTTGATAATGTTTCGGTGAACTCCTGGCAGCTCCTGGACTTCACGACGATCTTCTTGGCGAGTTTTGATGAGCTTCTTTGGCACGCTCTAGGACTTCTCGGTCAATTCCATTAGAACTTCCGATAAACATCCAAACTTCTGACGAACTCTCGAACTCCCAACGAAATCGCTTTCTTGACTCCGAGACTTTATTTTGCTTTATGCCTTGCTATTATAGTTAATCCTACACACATAAAACACACTTCGATCTAGACAAATATTACTAAGTATGAATCTTATTGTCCGGTATGTCATTGGTCCATTGACGCTTCATTCGATTCTTCGGCACATCATCCTTTCTTGTGGCCTATTACCCAATTGGCCAGTTGACCTCCGTAACTCCAATATCCTTGGCATAATATCCACTCTTTTTAGCCCGATGTATGAAACTGTGGCCCAAAGCCTTCTGTTGATACGTCGACCGATCCTTCGACGCAACGTCCAATCTTCTGACATGTTTGCTCCGGCCCAACATGATTCTTCCTACTTCAATTATCTCTTCTTGATCGAAGCTTCTTACATTACTCAAAATGCATATCAAATCATAAATACTTATCAATTGGTTTCATCATCAAAATATGAGATTCAACAATCTCCCCCTTTTTTATAATGACAACCAATTGATGACGGAGTTAACCTTAACTCCCCCTATCAATATGCTACATTGATAAAACCTTGAATTCAAGCTGAATTTAAGTCATTGCAAATTTCATCATGAATATTTGCAACATGTCATCATGCATAACATGATCATACTTCTCCCTCTTTGTCATCAACAAAAAGGAGAAGTGTAACTTTCAAGTATTTGGACATACAAGTTCAAATCATTGCATACTTAACATAATCTCCATTTTATTTATTATGCAAGCTAGCAATAATTTTATAATATTTTAAAACATGCAAGCTAGCAATTTTGAGATGTTTAAGAAAGCAACTCTTGCTTCTTGAAATATACAAGTTTGTAAATTTTACTAGATGTACAAGTTAGCATGTTTTGCTTCTCTTTTGAGATAAGCAAGCTAGCATATCTTTGCATCTTCTTGACTTGTGTAAGCTAGCTAGCAAGCTAGCTATCTCCCCCTTTGTCATTGTCAAAAAGAAGGGATGAATACAATTTTGTATCTCTTTTTCTCTTTACAATAATTTTCAAAGCATGACAAGGATAAATAACAAAGATGTAAAATCAAGTCATGAATGTCAAAACAATTTTTCATCATGAATATTTCATCATTGCATGTATCATTATCCTAAGTTGAAGTATTGCATGTATAATACCAAATCATCATATATATTTTCAAAATATAAAATCATCATTACATGCATGATTCCAAATCATCATTCATAATTACATCAATATTCTAATTATTATTTCAATCATCAAAAATGAAAGATCAAGTCTAAAATTCAAGAAATCAAGATCATAATCAGAAAAATGTATAAGAAGAATTTAAGCATTTGGGAGATCTAACATGTCTAAGTTTATCATTCAAGCTAGCAAACTTGGTTCTCTTGAGATGTTAGCTATTTTCTTTTCCCCTATTGTCATTGTAAACAAGAAAGAATAAGGGAAGAACATAACAGAGATCATGTCATGAAAGATAAGACCACTTGAGTACCAAAGGCATGATTCATATAGTAAATCTATTCTTTAAATAAAATACCAAGAATAAAAAATTTATAAGCGTACAAAGAAGAGATCTTGATTAAAAAATCTCAAGTAATTCCAAGAAACCAAGATCAAGATTTTGATAAAACTCATTCAAATTCAAATCATCAAAATCTCAACATTTCTTTCAAGAGATTCAAAATAGCATAAATAATTTTATTGATCTCTTAGTGAAAAATCGATAAGGTAGGGATTGAGAAGTTTTCAAGAAAAATGATTTCCTCTTTTTGTTTCAACTTATTGATTGATTTCATACATGTATGTTATTTTCTTTTATGCTAAATCCATGCATCATTCATTAAAACCAAAACAGAACTTTCAAAAGATCGTAAAAATTATCATGCATAAGTTCAAAATATAAACTCGTTAAGCATGCTTTCAAATCATCATTACATTTTCATTAAGACATCAAGCATGGTTTCGTTGAACATAATATTGAATGATTCTTAAAGATATCTAAACTTTTTTAGTTTCAATTTGTGTGATTGACTTTATATTAGCATGCCCAAATATTTGTTTTTATGTCAAAACCATGCATCAACATTTAAAATAGAAAGATAAAAAAATCATCAAGATCAAAAAGTGTAACACATAATTCCAAAACATATGATTTCAAATCATTACTTCAAGTCCTTATGCATAAAAATCATGAGTATGATATAAATATTTATTTTTAAAATATTCATCATGATAAGGCATACAAACCAAAGAAACTATTAAACATAAAGCATATTCATCAATCAAGGTTTCATTGAGCATAAGGCATTTTTAATCAAAATCATTTTGTTTGTTTATCATAAAACATGTAATTTTCATGATTATTTTTAAGATCACTAGAAAGGTAAGCATGATCCAATTTTATTTTTATATTTTCATTAAACATGCAATTCAAATATATATATATATATATATATATATATATATATATATATATATAATTTTTTAAACTAATTTAAGAACAACTCATGAAAAGTATTATGTAATTTTGAAATAAATTAAAGGAGTTTCATTTGAGTTGTTTACCTCATTGTCGAATGTCGTTAAGGCGTAGTTTGCCACCTCGCCTTTGTTTTTCTCCTCGTCTTTGGATGAGCTTGATTCTCAAAAGTCGCCTTCTTCTTCTTTTTAAGTTCATTTTTAATTTTTGATTCTTGTTTTAAAAAATTCATGAAGAGTTTAAGTTCACAATCACTTGAGCTTATGCTCGAGTGGTCTTCAATTGTTCTAAGTTCAAAATCCTTCCTGTTCTTTGGAAGGTGGTTCTCAAGTTTTTCATATGCATTGCACATCATTTCATAGGTCATCAAAGACCCTATAAGTTCTTCAATTGGTAAATGGTTCAAGTTTTTTTATTCTTGAATAACCGTTACTTTTGAATCCCAACTCTTATAAAGATAACATAAAATCTTATTTACAAGTTCAAAATCCAAAAAACTTCTACCAAGTGCTTTTAAACCATTGATGACATCCGTAAAATGGGTGTACATTTCAACAATGGTTTCACTTAGCTTCAATCGAAAAAGTTCAAAATCATGCATTAAAAAGTTGATTTTTGAATCTTTAACTTTGCTAGTGCCTTCATATGTGATTTCAAGAGTGTTCCATATATCGAAAGTCATTTCGCAAGTAGAAACCCGATTAAACTCAGTTTTATCCAAAGCGCAAAATAGAGCATTCATAGCTCTAGCATTTAAGGAAAAAATTTTCTTCTCCAAATCATTTTGATGGTTAATTGGAAGAAAAGACCTTTTAAAAATCGCTTACGACAATATTCCATAAGTTCAAATCCAAAGAAAGCAAGAAAACTCTCATTTGAGTTTTTCAATGTGTAGTCTGTCCCATTGAACAAGGAAGGAGGAATAAGAGAGTGACCCTCTTGAAAATCGAAAAGAGTCATTTCTCTTGGGTGTTAAACCAAATGAGAAATATGAGGCTCTTATACCAACTGTTAGGAACGAGTCGGCACTAAGAGGGGGGGTAAATTAGTGCAGTGGTAAAATCACGGATTCAAATCGTTTCATTTCGATTAAAACCGATTCCGACGAAAACCGTTTCATAAAGACCTTAACTTGAAACATGTTTGTAAATGTATTAAAAGCAATCAGCAAGTGGTTTGCAGTTAAAGTAAATTGCTCAAGATAAAATGCAAACCAGATTTTATAGTGGTTTGATCGTCGTGACCTACATCCACTTCGTTGATTCCTCTTCCATCGAGGCCACCGGCATCCACTATCGGTCTTCCTTCAATAAGCGAAGACCAACCACCTTTTACAACTCGATTCTCCTTTTACCAGGTTTAGGAGATAACCCTTATACCCCCACTTACTCCTCTCTCAAATTGTTCTAACACTTAGAAGAAAGAGAGGAGTTCACACAAGATTATAGCAGCGTTTCTTTCCTTTTTTACTCTCAATACTTATGTATCTTAACCAGGGATGAGAGAGGGTATTTATAAGCCTTAAGTTGATTCAAACTTGGAGCCTAAATATATCTCATCCTAGGTTTCCTGGGTACGGGCGATACCACCACCTGTGTTGGGCGGTACCACTGCCTGGCATCCTGACACTGGGTGGTACCACGACCCAGTCTGAGCGATACCACCGCTTGACAGAGCTTGGAGACGAAGCTCTAGTGGTACCATCACCTGACAGGGGCGGTACCACCACTGGCAGCATTTACTGTTGATGGTACCATCGCCTAGACCACCTAGGAGATTGAGTCTCCTAGGCGGTGCCATCGTCGGCCAGGCTTTCAGCATCCTAGTTGGGCCTTGAATCCGGCCCAAACCAGCCCAACTTCGGGCTTAGTTGGCCCCTAACAGAGTTGATGGGATTACCTCCCAATCCTAACTCCAATTATCTGTTCTAAGCAAAATAAGTTCGGTTTCTTCCGACGAACTTCCGACGATCTCTCTACAATGTTTCGACGGACTCCCGGCAAGCTCTTGGACTTCATGACGATCTTCTTGGTAAGTTTCAACGAGCTTCTTTGGCAAGCTCTAGGACTTCTCGGTCAATTCCGGTAGAACTTCCGACGAACGTCCGGACTTCCGACGAACTCTCGAACTCCCAACGAAGTTGTGTTCTTGACTCCGGGACTTCAGTTTGCTTTATGCCTTGCTATCATAGTTAATCCTGAACATATAAAACACACTTCGATCTAGACAAATATTACTAAGCATGAATCATATTGTCCAACATGTCAATGGTCCATCGACACTTCGTTCGATTCTTCGGTGCATCGTCCTTTCTTGTGGCCTATTGCCCAATCGGTCAATTGACCTCCGCAACTCCAATATCCTTGGCACAATATCCGCTCTTCTTAGCCTAATGTCCGAAACCGTAGCTCGAAGCCTTCTGTCGATACGTCTACCGATCCTTCGGCGCGACGTCCAATCTTCTTATATGTTTGCTCCGGCCCAACATGATTCTTCCTACTTCAATTGTCTCTCCTTGATCGAAGCTTCCTACATCACTCAAAATGCATATCAAATCATAAGAACTTATTAATTGGTTTTATCATCAAAATACGAGATTCAACCAAACTTGCTAGCATGCATATTCAAAACTGGCTATCTTGCTAGTTTGTATAACTAAAAATTTGCTAATTGCACTTTCTCGTTTTGCCAATGACAAAGGGGGAAGAAAGAATTGCTAGTATGCAAAAGAGAAGCAAAAAAGTTGCTATCTGAAGAGAAGCAAAAACTTTGCTAAACTTCACATTCTCAAAGAACTTCTCAAAAGGGAAGAAAGAAATCACTAGCTTGCATGATGATATTTCAAAAACTTGAGATTATGTTTATAATGCAATGATTTGAAATTATATCTCAAAAACTTAATAGTTGCACTTCTCCTTTTTGTTGTTGACAAAGTAGGAGGAATTATGATGATGATCATGTATAAAATGATGATTTGAAATTATGTATAATGATTTCGAATCATGCATGTAACAATGATTTTACATTTTAAAAATATACATGATGATTTGGTGTTATATATGCAATACTTCAAACTTACGATGATGCATGCAATGATGAAATATTCATGATTAAATTTGCTTTGATTTTAATTCAATTTGAATTCATGGTTTTATCAATATGGCATATTGATAGGGGGATTTAAGGTTAACTCCGTCATCAATTGGTTATCATCATCAAAAAAGGGGAGATTGTAGAATCTTAAATTTTGATGATGAAATCAATTGATGAGTTTATCATCTAATATGCTTTAAGTAGCGTAGGACTAGCTTCGATCAGAAAAGGCAAATCGACTAAAATAGGAGGAATCAGACGTTGGGTCATGGCAAACATGTCAGAAGATTAGACGTCAGGCTGGAGGATCAGTTGACATGTCGGCCGAAGGCTTCGGTCCATGAATTCGAGCATCGGGCCAAGAAGATCGGACATTGTGCCAAGGAGATCAAATGTTGTAGGAAGACACCATGTTGATTGGGCAATACACCGAATGAGAGGATGATGTACCGAAGGATCGGACGAAGCGCCGGAAGAACCAATGACTTGTCGGACAACATAGGATTCACTTGTAATCGATTATGCTATATTAAGTTAGTTTAGAGTCTAATTGAGTCAGTTTAGAATGTAATTAGGCCAACTCAATTAGGGGCCAATTAGGCCCAAGTTTGGGTTATGGTGGGCTAAGTAGAAGGCCTAAACAATGACCCAACAGATGAAACCATCGGTGGCACAGTCTCTGAGATTGTGTCAAGCGATGATATCGCCCAGACTCAGTCTCCCAGGTGGTGGTACTGCCCAGCACAGGTAATGGTACCGCTAGGACCCGGGAAACCCGGGATGAGACTTTTTTATCTCCATTTTTAAGCCAATTGGGGTCTATAAATACCCTAGCTATTCCTGCATGGAATAACAAGAAAGTTGAGCAAAACTCTATGATGTTAAAATTGTAAACCCTACTAAAAAGTTGAGTTCCCTCCTAAAGCTTAGAGAGAGTTATAAGGGAGGTGTGTGAGGGAAACCTTGTAAAAGATAGGTGTAAAGGTTATCTCCTAAACCTATAAAAAGGAGAAGGTGTAAAATGGTAGTTGATCTTCACCCATTGAAAGAAGATTGTTAGGGGATGCCGGTGGCCTCGACGGAAGAGGAATCGGGAGTAGATGTAGGTCATGATGACTGAACCACTATAAAAGTCTAGTTTGCATTTACTTCTTACTATTTACCTTTATTACAAAGTAAATTTTTACTTTCACTATGCTTCCGTACTCTTAGTGTCACTCTTGATCCTAAAATTTTTAAGTTATCTAAGGCTCTCTATAAGTTGAAACAAACCCCAAGGGCTTTGGTATAAGAGACTTAGCTCATTTTTTATTAAGAATAATTTTTTGAAATACAAGGTCGATACCACATTATTTATTAAATATTAATTTTTTTATTATTCAAATTTATGTTAATGATATTATTTTTTTTCTATAAATGAATCTTTGTGTGAATCATTTGCTAAAAGTATGAGCCAACAATTTGAAATAGACTTAATAGGTGAATCAACATTTTTCTTATGATTACAAATTAAGCAACTAAGTGATGAAACTTTTGTTAGTCAAACTAAGTATACTTTGGATCTACTAAAATAATTTTACTTGGATAGTGCTAAGGACATTAATACACCAATGAGCACTTCTACTAAATTAGATATTGAGAATGAAGGAGAATATTTTATTCAAAAGACTTGTAGAGGTATGATAGATAGTTTACTATATCTCATAGCAACTAGACTTGATATAATATTTAGTGTTAGACTTTATGCAAGATTTTAATCCAATTCTAAACAATCTCATTATAAAGTAATTAAAAGGATTTTTAGATACTTAAAAGGAACTCTTAATCTAGGATTATGTTATCCAAAATCTAAAAATTTTGATTTGATTATTTATACTGATGCTGACTTTGTTGGATGTAAAATAGATAGAAAAAGTACCTTTGGAACATGTCAACTTCTTGGTCATGCACTTGTTTCTTGATCTTCTAAGAAACAAAATTATGTTGTATTATCCATAGGCAAACCTAAATATGTAGTAACAGGTGTATGTCGTACACAAGTAATATGGATGAAAAATACCTTAGAAGATAATAGACTTACTTAAAAAAATATCCCTATAAAATGTAATAATACTAATATAATTTGTTTAACAAAGAATCTCATTCAATACTCTATGACTAAACACATTGATTTTAGATATTATTTTATTAGGTATCATATTAATAATCATAATATATCTTTAGATTTTATTGACACAAAACATCAATTAGCATATATTTTTACTAAATTATTGAATAAGAAAAATTTTGATTTTATTAGAAGGGAATTAGGCACGTTGAATCTTTCAAACACATAAATTCTTCTCATATATTTTTTATGGATTATTATCATGATTTTTTTATTTTAATGACTTGAGTTTTCTTTTGAATCAAGATTATTTACTATGATTCTTTCTTTTTGCTATTTATAAAAGAAGAGATTTATCAAAATGAATCATGATTTTTTTATATTTACGACTTGATCTTTTATCTTTGATATCTTTTATGTTAAGATTGGAATAAAAATGTAAATTTTTTCACCATTATATCTTCCCTTCTTTTTGACAATGACAAAGGGGGAGAGAATTATCAACTTACACATTTCAAAGAGAAGCAAAACTTGTTAGTTTACATATCTTAAAAGAAAAAAATTACTAGCATGCACATTTTAAAGAGAAGTAAAACTTGCTAGCTTACACATCAGAAGCAAAAACTTTCTAGTTTACATATTTCAAAGAGAACTAAAGACTTACACTTTTCTCTTTTTTGTTAATGATAAGGGGAGAGAAGTTATAATGATTTAAAATTTTAATATTTTAGAATCATGCATGTTATGATGTACCTTGATGATTTGAAATTATGCATGCAATACTCATGATTTTATGATGATGATAATATGCATATAAAGTAAGTAATGATTATTTTGATATGATGTATTGTATATGAACACTATGATTTCTTATTAAATGTTTCAACTTAGATTCAAAGATATTATAATTAGAATGTTATCATTTTCTGAATTCAAATTTATTTTAATATGGCATATAGATAGGGGGAGTTTAGTTAAAACTTCATCACCAATTGGTTATCATAATAAAGGAAGAGATTTTTGAATCCTGGATTTTAATAACAAAATCAATTTATGAGTTTATGATCTAATAAGTGTTTGAAAAAAGTGACATAGGACTAACTTCGCTTATGGAAAGGCAAATCGATTGAAGTAGGAGAATTAGATTTTGGGCTATAGTAGATTATGTTAGAGATCGGGCATCAGGCCAGAAAAATCAAGCATTACGCCAAGATCGGATGTTGCAAGAGGTTAACATACCAATGAATCGAGCAACACGTCGAATGAAAGTATGACACGCTGAGAGTTCGAATGAAGAGTCGGATAAACTAATGACATACTGGACAATATAGGATTTATGTTTATAATTATTTGTGTCTTGATCGAAGTAGTTTAAGCTATAATTGAGTTAATTTTGGATATACCTATGCTAACTTAATTAAAGGCCCATTGGACCTGAATAAGGGCTAAATTGGGCCTATTGGAAGGCCAATTCATTTCGAATATATTTTTGAATAAATTTTTGTATCATTTCTTCATTTCGAATATACTAATTCATCCCCTAGTGTCTTTAGGATCCAAACAATAAGTTGAACGTGATTAATGATACCTTTACATTTCTCCTCTCAAGGCTATTTAGGTCCTTTGTTGTGGCTTGTCTAGGCTATGATATTAGACTTAGCCGGGTTCTAAACTATCCCGACACCCTTTCTCTCTTTCTTCTCCAGCGATATAGCCTCACAGCCTTAGGTTAGATTGTGTCCCTTCATGTTTCCCAACGATGACCAAATCAAAACCGTATAATTAATTATTTGTCGTCCCTGTTCAAAATCACTTGTGAGACAACTGAACTCTCCCTTTGAGCTAGCGCTGAAGCCTTGGACGATGACCCTCCCTATAGAGTAAAAATCTTGGTCTGGTGGCCAACCATCCCACAATTGAAACAAAAGTAATGGAATATTTTCATATGCTACCGATTGGAAAAACTTAATAGTTTCCCATCTTGATCCAAACTCCTCGAGAGAGTGGCTTAGAGAAATCCATGAGAATACAAACTCTCCCAAAATTTTTCCTCTTCCCTGATAGCATGATTTCATCCACTTTCAATGGCTTGCCTAACAAAGCAGCAATTTGGACAATAATGTTAGGCTGTAAGCATTGTAATGGGAACCCTGCGAAGTGCACCAAGGCCGGAGCCCAAGTAACATGCTCTAATAAAGGTTGAAAGTTCTCCTTCCAAGGCAGGAGGATTAATGCCAACACATGTTCAAGATCATCCAGCAGCGAAAACTTGAAACAATAGAACCCCCCTCCCACTAGGTCCATCACCATCAATCCTCTAAGCAAGCACATTCCACTATTTGGGCAGCATACCTCGGTGGATCTCAAGCAGTGGTGTGCAGCTCATAAACTTCTCATTGATAAGTAGATGAGATTTTCCTAAACTGTTTGAGGAAATCTCTCTACTCTGTTGAGGGAAATCCTCTAACGTGTTGAGGAAAATTCTCCCTTCTAACCTGTATAAAAGGAAGGAGGATATGTTAATAACAATCAACTTGTTCTACAATTTGTTTATCTATTTATTTTCTAACATGGTATCAGAGCAGTTCCTCCTTGGCGACAACAGTATCGTCGTGTGTTAGCCAAGCGGCCACAGTAACACGCTGCCTCAAGAAGAAGCACAAGACAGGGATTCAGAGCCAGTGCTAACGAGCATCGTCTTGGCTTTGCTCATCCACTTCTTCTCTTTCTTCATCGCCGGTCTTGCTTTTCTTCGCCGGCCTTGCTCCCTCTCCTATTTGCTGCCTACAGCAGACACTCTCCGTCGTCATCACGCAAGGAGGAAAACATTCTCTCACTGCCTCCTCAATAGTGGTGAACGGCGAACAGCGGTGTCTTCCTCGCTTCCCGGCCAGCAGCAGTCGCAACTGCTGCATCTTCCTCTACCGCAGCAGCTTTCGCTGCCGCTTCCCTCTACACAACGACGCCTCCTTAACGGCGGTGTCCTCCTCCTCAATAGCTATGAACGGCGAACGATGGTGTCTTCCTCGCTCAGTCTTCCTTGCTTAACGACGGCTGCCGTGTCTTCCTCCTTCGCTGTCGCGGTCGCTTCCCAACCAGCAGCAACCGCAACCGCTGCATCTTCCTTTCTCTACCACAGCAGCTTTCGCTGCCGCTTTTCTCTATACATCTAATTGCTGCAGATTTCTCTCACTACAGTTTCCTTGAGTAACACTGTAGATTTTCGCGGCCATTTCCTGACGAACCGCAGTCTTGAGTACCGTTGCAGTTTTCGCAGCCATCTTCCGGCGAACTGCAGCCTCTACAATCCGCTGCAGCAAGCAGCAATCCACAGCAGCGAACCACAGTCTACATCTAATTGCTGCAGATTTCTCTCACTGCAGTTTCCTTGAGTAACACTGCAGATTTTCGCGGCCATTTCCCGACGAACCGCAGTCTTGAGTACCGTTGTAGTTTTCGCAGCCATCTTCCGGTGAACTGCAGCCTCTACAATCCATTGTAGCAAGCAGCAATCCACAGCAGCAGCCCCCTCCCTCATTCTCCACCTCTTTAAAAAAAAAAAAAAAAAAAAAAAAAAAAAAAAAAAAAAAAAAAAAACGTAGAGTGAAAAAAAAAATGTCTTCGTTCACTTCTTCTGATATTTCAGTTCCTGTAGGGACTCCCACTTCTTGTTCTTCTACAAGGCTTATCTCCATCAATGCTGCCACGCTGATACCCTTTAAGTTATCAAAGGGTGGCAACTATGCGTCCTAGCGAGCTCAATTTTCTAATCTTTTATTTGGATACGACTTGCTAGGTTACATTGATGGCTCCTTCAGATGTCCTCCGGCCATGCTCAACATCCCCGGCGATCCCAGTCCAGTACCCAATCCAGCTCACAAACTGTGGCTACGTCAAGATCGTCTCATTCTCCAAGCTATTCAAGCTTTAGTTGCTGGATCCGTTACTCCCTTGATATCTTCATGTGTGACAGCTGCTGATGCATGGTCTACACTGCAAACCACCCTGGCAAATCATTCGCGTACTCGCAAGCTCAGTCTTCTATCCAAGCTTATGGTGACAAAACAAGAGGGAAGTAGTATCTCTGATTATCTACAACATATCAAGGTTATCATTGATGACTTGGCCTTGATAGGTCATTCCCTATGTGACGAAGAGGTTGTCATTCATACCCTCAATGGTCTCGACACTGACTACAAGGAATTGGCTGCTGCAATTCGGGCACGCGACTCGCCAGTCTCTTTTGAAGATCTCTATGATAAACTGACTGACTACGAGATGTACTTGAAGCGTGCGGACAAACTGCCTGGATCAACTGTCACTGCTCAAGTCAGTCATAAGTCTAAACGGAAGAGCACTCGGTACTCGCCGAACATCACCCAAGGTTTGGCTAATGTGCCTCTTGATTCTGTGAGTTCCATGCAACACCCCTCCTATCCTCCTAGTCATCACTTCTCGCAAAGTGGCAACTCCAGCCATCATCCGTCTTGGCGTCCTGCCCTACCGAGCCATCAAAGACGGGTCGTTTGCCAACTGTGTGACAAAGTCGACCACTCCGCTAAAGTTTGCCGGTCTCGTCCCCGCCTCCCTGCTCCGTCGCACTGGCCTCAGGCAAATCTCCTAACTTCTCCGACACCTAGCCAGTCCAACTGGATTGTCGACTCTGGTGCCTCTCATCACATCACCGCTGATCTTCAGAATTTGTCTCTTCACAATCCCTATGGCGGCGATGGAGATATCATCATCGGTGATGGTAAAGGACTTCCTATAACTCATACTGGTTCCACAACGCTTAATTCTGACTCTAATACATTTACCCTCGATGATGTTTTATGTGCCCCTCATATTAAACGCAACCTCATTTCTGTTTCTCAATTTTGCAAACATAATAATACTTCCATTGAATTCTTTCCTGATTCATTTCTTGTTAAGGACTTGAGCACGGGAGCATCATTGGTCCAAGGCCCGAATAAAGACAACATTTACGAATGGCCGTCAACCTCTCGAATAACCCAACCGACAACATTTACAAAAGACAACATTCTTCTGTTGCGGCTCAATTGATGTGTGGCATCGTCGGCTTAGTCATCCCTCGTCCTTTATTCAGCAGAAATTATTATCTCGTCACTCTCTTCCTCTTTTTAAGTCCACTAATTCTATGATGCATTGTGATGCTTGTCTTAGTAATAAGAGTCATCGGCAGCCTTTTGGCTCATCTTCCATTTCCTCTTCTAAACCTTTTGAAATTATATATACTGATGTTTGGGGTCCTACTCCAATCTTATCTTTTGATAAGTTCCGATTTTATGTTATTTTTGTAGATCACTTCTCTAAGTACACATGGATATATCCTCTTTCCCATAAATCTGACGTTTCTCACATTTTTTCCACTTTCCAGAAGTTGGTCGAAAACTATTTTCAGTCTACCATTAAAACAGTCTACTCTGATGGTGGTGGTGAATATCAAGCCCTGGCATCCCATCTCTCAGCTTGTGCCATTCAACACCTCAAGTCTCCCCCACATACTCCTCAACTAGTTGGTTCTGCCGAACGCAAACATCGGCATATAGTAGAAACTGGACTCACACTTCTACATCAGGCTTCCATGCCTTCAACTTTTTGGACAGCAGCCTTTCAAACTGCTGTCTACCTAATTAATCGAATGCCTACGCCAGTTCTACAATACCGGTCCCCCTTTGACACACTATTTCATAAACCCCCTAACCTTCGTAAACTCCGAGTGTTCGGTTGTTTATGTTATCCTTGGTTACGTCCCTATGCCTCTCATAAGTTAATATCCCGATCTACTCCTTGTGTCTTTATTGGTTACTCACTTGAACATAATGCTTTCCGTTGCTATAATCTCCACACTCACAAAATCTTCATATCACGTCATGTTGTCTTTGTTGAGTCTAACTTTCCTTTCCAAACCCTTCCATATCCTGCCATATAGACCACTTCACTATCTCACTGGGGTATACCTTTGGTCCAATCGGACGAGCCTCCCATGACTTCGTCTACTTCCTCCCCTCCTGATCCGCACTATATCACTCCAGTTCAACACTTGCCCGTTCCTACTCCACTCCACTCTTCCCCAATTGATGGGGCAATATGTTCCGAAACACAACCATCCTCTTTACCTCCTTCTTGCCCAAGTACCCCTGATGTGTCTCCACTTGACCCGACTTATGCCACAGATCCTCACCCAACATCACCTCCCAATCCTGTCATCTCTAATCATCCTATGACCACTCGCTCTAAGCATGGTATTTTTAAACCTCGTCAGGTACTTAACCTACAAGCTATCATGAATTCCTCATCCCCCAACGTTGAACCCACCACCTTCACTCAAGCCCAAAAATCTCCACATTGGCGTACTGCCATGAGTGAGGAATATAATGCCCTCCTCCATAATTCAACGTGGGATCTCATTCCTTTCCATCCTTCACAAAACATCATCGGGTGTAAGTGGGTCTTTAAAATTAAGCGGAACCCAAATGGCTCTGTTGCCCGATATAAGGCACGCTTGGTCGCCAAAGGGTTTCATCAACGACCTGGGGTTGATTTCACTGAGACGTTTAGTCCTGTTGTTAAACCCACTACAATCCGGCTCATCTTGAGTCTGGCTACCACTAAAGGCTGGCAATTACGACAATTGGATGTTAATAATGCCTTTCTACAGGGTTCTCTATCCGAAGATGTTTTTATGCAACAACCCCCCGGTTTTACTCATCCTCAGTATCCACAGCATGTTTGCAAACTTCGAAAAGCCATTTATGGACTTCGTCAGGCTCCGAGAGCTTGGTACACTGAACTTAGCTCATTTTTTACTTCTATCGGCTTTCTTAACTCCAAATCTGACACTTCGTTGTTTCTGCGACATTATCATGGAAACACAATGTATATTCTGGTATATGTGGATGATATTATTGTCACAGGCAACAATCCCATCAGCATCCAAGCGTTCATCAAACAGCTGGCAGCTCGATTCTCGCTTAAGGATCTCGGACCCTTGAGCTACTTTCTGGGCGTCGAAGCTACCTTCACATCTTCCGGTCTCCTTTTATCACAACGCAAGTACATTCAAGATTTGTTATTAAAGACAAACATGCAGGATGCAAATGCAGTTACAACCCCCATCTCTACTAGTGGTTCTCTCAAATTATCGGATGGAAGTCCTGCTACAGAACCCACTCAATACCGCCAAGTTGTTAGCTCTTTACAATACTTAGCTCTCACGCGTCCAGACATCTCATTTGCTGTCAACAAATTATCACAGTTTATGCATCAACCATCTACTCTACACTGGTTTACGGTCAAGAGACTTCTACGATATCTTAAAGAGACCCTAAATCATGGACTCTTTTTTTGTAAACACTCTCCACTTTGTCTTCATGCCTTTGCCGATGCTGATTGGGCAGGTAACCTTGATGATAGAACATCCACATCAGGGTATATTATCTTCCTTGGTGCTCATCCAATCAGCTGGAGTTCTAAGAAGCAAAAGACAATCGCTCGGTCTACAACTGAAGCTGAATACCGTGCCATTGCCGCTACCACTGCAGAACTCAATTAGATCACGAATCTACTCCAGGAACTCAACATCGATTCCACCCCTACAATATATTGTGATAACATTGGAGCTACCTATCTGTGCGCTAATCCGGTATTCCACTCCCGCATGAAACATATTGCTATCGATTTCCACTTTGTACGCGATCAAGTTGTCCGTCGTCAACTTCGTGTTTCTCATGTTCATACGACTGATCAATTGGCCGACTCATTTACGAAGCCTCTAGCTCGTAAACTTTTTGCATTACATCAGTCCAAGATTGGCCTCCTTGATCGGAGCACCATCTTGCGGGGGCATGATAAGTAGATGAGATTTCCCTAAACTGTTTGAGGAAATCTCTCTACTCTGTTGAGGGAAATCCTCTAACCTGTTGAGAAAAATTCTCCCTTCTAACCTGTATAAAAGGAAGGAGGATATGTTAATAACAATCAACTTCTTCTACAGTTTGTTTATCTATTTATTTTCTAACACTCATACAGGCAGGCTTGAACACCATTGGCTTCTCGCCGCCGCAAGTTCTCCCCGTCTAACTTCAACATGAGCTGCGAGCTCTCTTGGATATATAGGGGAGCGGATTCGAGTGCAACATCCGGCCTCCACACAATTGTGTCATGAGCTTGCCTTAGGAGACTCGTCCGCAAAGTAGGTGCATTAGTCGAAGATAAAAAAGCACAGTCGATTGCTACAGCTTTGCTTGTTGACACTGTTGTTCCTCATGCCTCCTTCCTCGGGTTGGGAGGCTTGGGAAGAGATGGAGGAGGGATGGCAAAAGGTGTCTTGGTGAAAGGAACGTGGGAACCTAAGGGGAGCGGAGCGTTGAAGGAGGATACCAGTTGTTAGTATAACGGATAATGTGAAAAAAATTTTAATGTTAGGATTGAAATCATCAATTATTATAGATTTAAAAATAAATTATGCTTACTTTTTATAGTTAACAAATTATCGTGAATGTCATAAAGCATCGTCTATTAAAAAAAAAAAAAAAGACTCATCTTCTTCTCCATCGATGGAATAAAAGATTGTCATCATATACGAGAATAAAGCGTCTAAGAAAAAAATAATTTAAAAAAATTTTGTTATCTATTTACCAATAATTCTAATCAAAATCGAATTAAATTTTATAATCATATTTTAATTAGATTTCTTAATCTTTAGTTAGGTCAAGTGATCATATAAAATATATATCTTATCTTAAATTAGTTTCCTAATTAAAGATTTTTAATATATCTTTAATTAGGAGATGAAGAGCCGCGGGCACCTGTACTACGATAGTAACATCTCATATATCTTCTCCCTTCCAAAAATTTTATTGTATATGGTCAAGTGTTGAGTTAGAAATCTAACAGTGCCATGATCAGCGTGAAATAATTTCAGCTCATTTAATGGAACAGAAAAAATTGGCCAAGCTGCACAAAATGCATATATGTCGAAGGTGATCGATCACCCCGTGAAGAGTTGTGCGCCTACAAAAAGCATATAGATAGTCTACAAGGTAGGTTGATTAAACCAAAGCATCTGATGACAAAATTGAGATGCCTAAACGTCACCGAGACAATGTATCCACAGCAGCACATGACTAAATCATGCATCTCTCCTGTCTCCCATGGTAGGTTCTGTTGCTTGAGTCATCGATCTCCCATCTCGGCCGATCGTTCCGCCACCTAAAAGGCCATACCACCACTTATAAGACTATTGTTACATAGTCTCTTTGGGGTCCTCCGATAAAATTTTGGGGTCCTCCGATAAAATTGAAGTGATACAAAGAAATAAAAAGACTATAGTTACACAAGGGCAAATATTTACGAGATGTAACACCAGAAAGAACACCTGCAAGTGGGATCCCTGCAAGTTGGCTTATCCCATGACCCATATCTCCATGAACAGGCACTTTAGCTTCATTCATGGTTGTCCGTTCGCTGGATTTGGAAGAGTGAGAGGTCGACCATGACCCACCATTTATTCTGGCTAGAGCCATTATAACGTCTGCCTGTAGTTCAACATCGAGTATGAAGGCAATTATTGTTATTGAAAATATTAATCAATTGGAAAATTGCTGGCTCAGTTGATGTGGAGACAAATTAGAGCGAGAATGATGCATAAAGTAAATGAGAAAGAAGGTCAAAGTTTTGCTGAACAGGAAATAAATAGATCAACAGCCAAGTACGGTTAGCTAGCATGTGAATTTTACCAAATATGTATAGATGATATGCTGGTCAAATGTTTGTGTTGAGTAGTACTAAATCCACCAGACAGGCCAGTTTCTGAAGTCTAAACCACAAAAGGCATCGAAGCAATTTGCCGACCCCATTCCAAGAGAGATGAGTATCCATTCTCCAAATTATGCAACATGCCACCTTCTATGCTACATGCTTCTATAATAGATTTAAAGTTTCATCAAGATCATTAACATGAAAATTAGATGGACCTTATTTGGTTGGACATTATCAAAAACATGCGCTTGACCAGCATAGAATATTGTCATTTGACGACCAGCAGATGATGTCGTAGAACGCCTGAAAAACACAAGACAGAAGGTTTCTGACATTGATGTCTTCATAGTCGAATCTACTAACAGATGAATCATGGTTGCCTTGTAATCCTGTAGAAATATATAAGGCAAAATCCACTAAATTAGAGAGACATACCTTACAATATTAGAAGGTTCTGATTCAATAGCCAGAGAAGACTTGGGTTTATTCAAGAACCCAGTTGAGTTTCTCCCAAAAGCCATGTTAATTGGGTTATCAGTACTCATAACTCCAGATCCTCCAATGGCTGTTTGAGAACCATCATCTGTAGCAGATTGTGAAATAATCATTGCAACTGCATTGGCATCTTTGTACGCATACAAGGAAGAAGCCAAACCTAAGTACATCCCAGCTTGGGAAAACCGTGGAGCATGATTTGATATCTGTCCAGAATTTTTGGACAATGATTGTTCCTCCTTGGACGTAGGTGAATCAGATATGCTACTAAGAGGATGTAAGATCAAAGAAGTCGGCCTTGGTGGTCGTAGCATTGATAGCATAATTTTGTCATCATGAGATTTTCCCAGGTGCTCACTAACCACCTCTTTTCCAAACATCTAATTTTCATAGTTGAACATTTATAAGAGGTCTATCAACTATTCACCAAGATAAAAATAAAAGCAGAAGATTTACCCGACAAAGGACAAAAGTAAAAGAGCAAAGTTAGTACCTTAACCAGGCATGAGCTTTCGAGAGAATCTGAGCACACAGGATGCACTCTATTTATTGAACCTGAATGTATTGATTCAGAACAGCTCCTCTTTCTTCCAGACAATGTATTGCCAACATCAGGCCCTGGTACAGCACTCTTCCTACCATGAAAGTGAAAAACTTCAGAACCTTTCACCCCCTGCCTCTCTACCAAGGATTAGGAAAGGGAAAAGAAATAAACTTTTTCTGGTCAGCCAGATATAAATTGCTATATGTGAGAAAATTCAGTACCAATCAGCATATAAATATTTGTAGAGAAATTAAAATCCCCAAAAATCCCTATCACCACATGTGCTAGAATATTCATAATTAACAGACCAAGATCCAGGAGAAAGGAAAAAAAAGAAGACCTGACAATGTACAACACATCATAGCAAGGAGTAACAAAACAAGTATACAGAAGCCACTGGTGTCAAAGCAATGCTATTTTCCAAATCTGAGGCAAAATGTACCATCTGCAAAGATCATGCTCCTAGGAATAACATGCAGCCATACATCACAACTATTTGAGGAAATTCACATTAAAAATTGACAGAACAAGAAATATGCATAATTGAAGTGCTAGTAGTCTTATAAACCTCACTCAATTGAGAATTGACTCAGTAACTTAATTAAGTGTCGATACACATGCACTAAAATGTTTAAACCCAAGTTATTAATAGTAGACCCATCTAGTATTATAAACCGAACCGATTCTCTCCTCACCCAAGGCCCAATTCATACCCAATGATCATCCCAAGTCAAACGCATGCGAAACATGACTCATCAAATTTTTATGTTTAAAATCACAAGACCCAAATTAATGACAGTTTATCTATCTAATTTTATAAACCAATTCAGTTATACCTGGGCTTCCAATAACAAGTGAATTAGGGCATCATGTTATATCAATTATGCACGAGGACCCCAACCCTAGTTGGCCCAAGAGTCTACAAAAACACAAGAAACATCAAAAAGAAAAGATATTCTCAAGCAACCCAATTAACATCGAACACGAACTCATTACTCAGAACTGCCAATTGAACGTTAAACTTTTAGTGGGAGAAAAAAAACCTAGAAAAGGAAAATATATAAAGGCAATTCAAAGTATTAAATATGCCAAGTATCAAAAAAGTAAGCCATATAGTATACATGAAGTTATTTAAGAATAACAAGTTTTAGATGATCATTTGATGCTTAGAGTGCATAAAATAGGTTTCACCTTAATATATCCCAGTCTGATGAAAAGAGAAGTTATATCTGAATAAGTTGATCTCCCTTACTTTTTTTAAAGGCATCAAATGATACCAGAGAGGCAAAGTATTCCATACTGACAAAGGCACCATTGGAAAATCTTTAAAACCACAAATAAAAAGAGAGGCTAATATCAGAAACTTCAAAACAACGAGTAATCTGTGAAAATGACTGATAAAACATCTAGTTTACAAAAACAACCACAGACCAATTAACAAGTAGCATAGCCTTTCATAATTATCTGTGAAAATGGCATTTAAAGTATCTATACAAGGAAACTTTGCACTGCCTATCACTAATAAATCATGGAAGTCAGATTGCAAACAGCACATTGAACAGCTGAAAAGCAAAGTGGTAAATGAGCAACCACAGGTAGCAAAATTTCACTCCATATTGTAAGAATCACAGTGTCACTAGTAAATGAAGGCTAACACTATGCAAAAGCCTAAAAGCTTAGCAAAGTAGAATAGTCAGCTAGTTCGTTGAATGGTGTTGTACATAGGGAAACCACCATAAAACAGATAACAGAGTTTGTATACTACAAGTCGATCACCGAAAAGATGAGCTGTGCAGAATGGCAGCAAAATAAGCATATAAAACCAACTAAAAACAAATCAAAAGAAGAAAAAACAAACAAGCATTTACATACAAAATATAGTAAGCGGAGGAATTAAGAGAGATTTCTGAAAAGAAAGACAACCGAAATGTTGTGCAACAGAATAACTTAATTCAACAAGCAATCAAACAAAAAAATTAGTCTCGAACTTGATATACCATCCGAAGAAACTACAGCTATCAAATGTGCAAAGCAAAAGAAAAAAAACGAAAGAAATTGGTTTTTAGTCAATTATGCAGTCTCTAGAGACGAGCTTAAAACAAAGCCATCTTTGGGGCTAATAAATGTACCACGAAAAGTAAAGAATGATGAAAACAAAAGGCATCTTCCTGTTAGAAAACTTCAACGGAGAACAAAGATCTGATACGAGGAGCAGAAGCAGGTCATCCCAGTACCTTCCCAAAAGAAACAGAAACAAAGAAGAAGCCAGAACGAACCTGAACCGAGATCACAAGTTGGCGACATAAGGCCACGATGGCGGGCTGCAGAGACCACCACCGAGGCAGCATAAGCGTCGTCGGCGGCGCCGCTGTGTCCGCCACTGGAGAGGAGATCCGGCGGGGGCGTCTTCTCAGCGCAGTGCACGCTCATGCCCAAGAAGTCATGGAAGCAGGGATTTTCCTTTTGCTTGCTCTCATCCCGGCCCATATCCATCACCACCACCACTACCACAACCGTAATCCTCCGATCCTCCGACACCCCATTGCCGACGTCCTGCAATCCCGAATCAGGGCTCGGACTCCCAGAAAGGAAAAAGAGAAATAAAGCTTGAGCGAGGGTTCTCAAAAGGGGAGGGGGTATAGGAGAGGGAGAGGGAGATGGAGAGTGATCTTTTAATCAGAGGAATCAACACACCGGAAAGCAGAAGGCAAGAGCTTTGCGTTCTGGTCCCCTCCTCACTCTCCTCTGCTTTTTATTTTTCCTCTTTTTCTTTATGATTTTTTACCCCCCTCTTTACTCGTTTAGAAACATACAGACTCTCATTCTCGACCGGAAGCGAATGCCACTACTCGTGATATTCCATAACCCTCTCCGTCTTTTTCTTTCTCTCTCTCTCTCTATTTTATATATATATATATAGAGAGAGAGAGAGAGAGAGAATCGATGTGGGGTTTTTAGGTGCGGCTAAGAATGAATGAGAGAGAGAAAGATGAATGAAGTAACGACCGGAGGAGAAGAAATGAAACGAGGGAACGTCGTTGTCACCGATGCACACGTAGCTTCGTTTGCAAGGTGAGGACAAAGTCTGTGTGTCCACGCTCCGAACGACATTACTCTTACAAACATGGATTGCTGGCTCTCGACCCCCAAAGAGACCCATGGTGCCGGGGACCAACAAGAACGTTGGGTTTCTACGAGGAACACCTATCGTCCCCCGGGGGGCCACTGCTGGCCCTCCTCCGATGTACTCCGATGGCATCGGCGCTTCAAGCTGAGATAAAGCCAGCCAATATAGTGATTTCAACCGCGTTCATTGATTCATTCCCATTCTTGCATCTTGACGTGTAAATTCGGGGTATCCGTTCTCTTCCTCGTGAACACGGCCGCCACCGAGATTACAGCTAACAGTATACAAAGAGCAAGAAGATCAGGTGGTGATCTTAACGCCATACGAAGTTGTCACCCAGCCCAGTTGCACTATTTCTTTGTTACGACACCCTATGATCTACTCCATAACGCAATTAAAAAGAGCGTCTTATGTCCATGGTCCGATTGGCAAAGCAGCAAATAAACAGATATCTAAAGAGCAATATACTCCATCATCTTTAGAATCTAAATAATCTGCATAAATCTTATGAAACTTTTTTCTTGACTTCAATCTTGGATCACCGTATGCCCAGGAAATCACTGATACTCCAAATACCATAAAAATATATTTTCTTTCCTTCATTTGGTTCTGATAAAATTTTGTTCACAAGTATTGACGAGTCTAAATTAACAACTTCTAGACGGTACACCAAATCCAGTTTATATCATTCGTCTCTTTAAATTCTTAACGATGTAAGACTATCTTCTTATTTCATCTCGACGATAATTGAAGGGGCACACTCCAAACTTGGCACCCTCATTGGTACTACAGAGAGACACCACGCATGTGCATGTGCATGTGCATGTGCATGTGCATGTGATGTGTAAGGATGAGCAATCCACAAGGCTGCGAGGCAGACGTGGGATTCTCACTTTTGCAGGCAGATATGAGATCAACCATTATAGAACCACACTGCTTTCAGATGTGTGGCTAACCATTAGGAAAGAATTGCTTGTCCTTTGATCTTCCTGAGATATGAGCAGCAAATACTGTGTGACAAATGATCACCTTAAAAAGTACCAAAAAACAAGACTCTGATTCCAGAATTGAATGTCAATCCTCCGATAAGGGATTCCTTTCCTCGTCGATATCGATAACAACAAGACGATCTGGGTCCAAGCCTTTTGGTCCCTCACTGTAGAGTGTTGGAAGATAGGCCTTATATGCTGGCAGGTAACGTGATACAAAATCCAAAACCTGCAAGCATAGTTCAAAATTCAGGTATTGCATGTTGAGGCAGAAGAACAAGTCCATACTCCAAATATCAAATTGCTTATTACGAGAAAGCTACCGGGTGATTAATCTTCAAACGGGGAAGTTCATTCATCAACAGAATTGTAAAATGAAAATGACTTTGTCAAACATGATGTCATTACATAAAAGGACAAAAAAAAACACAAAATGACCTAAACTAAAATATATAAATCGTCCGACAAGCTAACAAGTGCTGGCAGCTCAACGTATTATCAAATCATACATACAAAAGAGCAACAAGTAATGGCCAAACAAGTAATGTTTCAGTATGGCTAATGGCATTATACCATAAACTCTATTACTGTATATCTGGCAAATCAAAGACATCCAATGCCTGTTACTAATCGAATACTTATCAGAACCATTAACAACTCAACATGGATGTGATGTTAAATTACCTTAGTTTGTTCATGCCTAAAACAAGAGAAAGAAAAAAAAATTAAGAGAACGATAAAAAAAATAGGACTCACCTCTTCATCAGACATGCCAGGTTTCCCGTCTTCCCTCATGGCCACCTCTGCCTGAAAGCCATAAGATATTATTTGAGTAAAGGATCCATGACGCACGGCACAATAATAAAGGTACTACTAGATAGCAGTCTAAGCAACTTATTTCATCAGCATATGCGGTTCACCTGCAGACGCCACTGGTAAACACAATTGGGATCCCGAATTTTGATGATGATCCATGCTTCAATGAACTTGTCCCAAGCATTATAATAAGCTTTGAGGTTTTCGTTGACCAGTTCTAGCTAAAAATTAGATAGGTTCTCATGAATAAATAACAAAAGCAGAAACAATTAACGGACTCCCTTTATCCCATCAAGAACTTGCCTGTGGGTCAACTGCTTTCACAGCTTCATTTGGAAGAGGTTTGAACCCAAGCATCCAACCTTCAAACAAAACAACCTACATGAACAAAAGAAAAAGGTTAACCAATCTAGGAAACTCATATCCCTTCAAGATCCAAAAAAATAGGGAAATTCTTTCTCCGGAATCTTTGTCAAAATTGATGGATTATTAAAATTTTACAATTTAAAGTAGATATACCTCTACAGGCCCTTCAACCTCTGGCCATGTCGAAGGGTCAGCTCGATCACCCCTGCCTCCATAAGCAGACTGCATAACAAAGAACGTCTATCGTAATTAACCTTTAAAAATGGGCAAAACACCCACAAAAAAGTAAACTGAGATGATACGATCAGCATACCTTGTCATACCGTGGAAGCTTCATCTTCATACCTGAATAGTTTCAAGATAATACTAATCAACAATTTTAACAGTTGTGCAGTTAAACACCTGTCCTTAGCATTTATGTAAAGAATATGTCGCTCAAACCCATAACAACAGATAATAAAAGAGTAGATACTCGTATCTGAAGCCAAAAATGACTCCGATGACAAATGAGTAAAATAATACCTTTCTTTGTTAATTTGCTTAAAGAAGTAAGAGTATCAATGGAGAATTGCAGGTCGTGGCTTCCCGCATTCCCACGAAACTGAAAATATGTGATACAACTATGTTATGCCAAATAATCTAATCAAACTTCCAGCATCAATAGCCTTGAAGATGGAAGACTTATGACACCACAATGCATCATAGATTGCACATATACTGCAAGATAAAATATTAACTTCTTTCAGCACCTCTAATAGAGCGTTTCCAGGATTTTGACTCCTTAATTCCGCCTAGGTACAAAGCCCGTAATCAGAAAAAAAAAAGGAATTTTAAGGGAAAAAAGAAAAGGAAAATTTGTATCTAAATGTGTGTATATGTACCTGTCCCTCAGCTGTCAAATAGAAATCATCAATTGATAAAGTTGCGGAATTCCTGGGAAACAACTTGCATTAACTCTATTATAATTGAGCTGATTTCAACAAACACCAATACTACATTGTGCATAAGCATCTAGCAAAATAAAATTGTCTGAACATTATTTTCTTATTTTCTTCTTTCACAAAGGTCTAGTGAGGTTACCTCCCAGATCGCCGGAAAAGGTAATCAAGAGCAAATACAAGAGTAGTTTTTCCACTACCTTGGGGAGCGCTGATACCAATCTGCAAAGAAAAAGTCACTCTTTCACTATACGATTGATGACTTTTCTATCCGTTATTTTCAATTTTCATATTTTTCACTTTTGTTTCACCTTATGTTGGAAAATAAACTTCTCCAGGATGCAGAAGGTCATATCTATTCAAGATGGCCGATCTTAAATATTGGAGTAATGCCTCAATGTTGATTGACAAAGATATATATACAAACACAAGAATAGACCGAAGTTGTAATTGGAATGCAATCAAAGAGTAATCACATTATACCACAAGTGGAGGGATATCATCTCCTTCACTGAACATGGAGCGGTGGCGCATAAGTTGATCTTCGCACCAGAGGAACACGGGTACGTAAAAGTGGTAGATTCTGATCTTCTCGGGGGGCGACAAGCTCAGTTCATTGAGGCGGAACAGTTGGCACAGGTGCACCCCGGTCTCCAGCCACTTGTCGATGGATTCCGCCACCGATTCAGCGGTAAGACCCAACCGCTTCATCAGCGGACCCGCGCAGATGAACTCGAAGAGGTCACTGACAGAGGAGATGAGAGCTGGAGATGTGGGGAAAGCGGAGCGCAGGGCCATCAGCCCCCGCCCTTTGATCGCAGCGCCGTTTGATCGTCCATGGTTCGAAGATGGAAAATCTAAACACAACGTAAAAGAATGTCGATATGGGAAAAGGGGGAAATGGAATTGGAAAGATAACCCTACGAATCCAAAAGGAGGAGGGCAGACCAGATACGAAGGGGAGGAAGAATCGAGGACAAGAGGAGGCAGCAGCAGAGCAACAAGAAGGCGGGAAGGAGAGGAGAGGAGAGGGGGTGCTGCGGGAGCAAGGGGAGGCTCCTCCTCCTCCTACTGTTGCTGTTGCTGCAGAGGCGGAGGCGGAGGCGGAGGCGGGCAGCGGCGAAGGGTGGTGGGAGATGGCGCTGAGAACCCTCATGTTCCCACAACGCGGCGGACGAGGGATGTTCAGAGACGAGGAGCTTCCTACTGTCTATCCAAATCCCCTCGTCCGCCTGCTTTGCTCACACGTGGAATTATAGATAGGCCACTGTGAATTGGGCTGAGCCCACATAAGTGACCATCGAATTCCGCCTCTTTGTGTCTGTGGTGACATACTTCCTCCATCGGTGTCCGTAACGGGTAGGGATGGAGTTCCCTCCACAATTCGGCCCTTGCAAAAGAGTATCGTTGTGTGGTTCAAAAATAAGCAGAATGAAACCGCTGCGGAGGGTCTTTAGACGCACAATTAACTCATACAAAAGCATCCTTTAATTAGATTTGGTTTGGGTTTATGATTGAAATCCGCGTCGTTGTATCGAGAAAACGTAATCCCATCACAGCAGGCAACAGTGTACAGGAAAGTTGATTAATCGAATGTTGAAACAAGAACGGATAGAAGAAGAACACGAACAGATGAGATTGTTTACTTGAAACCTCTGACTCTGATCCTTCACACATTTATTCACGATTCAGAATAATATCCTTCATCCATATGCCATGGAATGACAAATGGAGTCGTTGTAAGCTGTTTCCTTCTTCCATCCACGCCTTCATAACCTTGAAGAACATCTACTTGTAACAACAACACAAGTCGAGCAATTTGGTTGTTTGCTTTGCTGGAGGAATGAGAGAGGAAAAGGAGAGAACCAAGGAGGACAATGGAGAGAATCTGATGGAGGACTTCACCGCAAGAATCCTCATCAAAAGAAAGGAAGAAAGAGAAGAAAATTCCCACCTTTGCCGACGGAGGGTAGGTGGGTGGCAAAAAGATGTGCAGAAGAATTAAAAGACGGGAGGTGGAGGTGATGTATATGAAATTCCAATGATAGCCGGCAATGGTTCGTCGTATACGGGTG
This sequence comes from Musa acuminata AAA Group, assembly GCF_036884655.1. Classification (NCBI taxonomy): domain Eukaryota; kingdom Viridiplantae; phylum Streptophyta; class Magnoliopsida; order Zingiberales; family Musaceae; genus Musa; species Musa acuminata. The sequence continues at coordinate 27,562,129 of NC_088340.1, forward strand.
AGGGTGCAGGTGACGGCGCCTCGATGCATGGCGGTGAAGGCGGTTCGATACAAGGAGGTGGTGGCGGCTCGACACATGGAGGTGGGAGTGGAGGTGAGTTTGATGGAGGCGGCGGCGGCGGCCGGGAGTTGGGTGGTGGTGAGTACGACGGAGGCGGCAGTGAGTTAGGCGGTGATGGGTAAGACGGAGGCGGCGGTGAGTTCGGTGGCGGAGGGGCTGAATAGATCGAAGGTGGTGGAGATGAGTGCCATGGAGGAGAATGGGGTGGGCTTGGTGGCAGCGAAGATGGAGAATATGCCGGTGTAGGGAAGATGGGGTTAGGTGGCGGTGGAGACCGATTGCAGTAGACGGGAGGCGACGGAGATCGTGAGCAGTAGACTGGCGGCGGCGGTGATGGAGATCGGATACAGTACGACGGCGGTGGTGGAGAAGGTGGAGGCGGCGACGGAGGTGGAGGGGATGGAGGGGGAGGCGACGGTGGAGGAGGAGAAGGGGACGGTGGAGGAGGCGACGGCGGCGGAGAAGGTGGAGGTGGCGACGGCGGTGGCGGATGGAGTCGAGGAGGCGACGGCGGTGGCGGAAAAGGTGGAGGAGGTGACGGTTGCGGCGGAGGAGGGGAGGCCGGCACGAAGGGCTTGCAAGTAAAAGCAGAGCAGTCGACGGGATGATGAGACAGGAACGACTTACATTGGCGCTCTGAGCGCTGCTTCGGCCTGTCGGCAAGGCAATTGCGGCGGTCGTCGAACGATTCGACCGCGAAGCACTGGGGCGGCTCCCCGGTAAAGAAGTTGTAGGAATAGGTAAAGTTCTTGAGGCGCGGCAAACCGCAGATCGAGGCCGGGATACCTCCGGAAAGCAGATTGTGTGCTACATCGAGCTGCTCCAGGCTGACCATCCCGCCGACGTTCGGTAGTGGCCCAACAAGCCTGTTGAAGCTGACGTCGAGAACGGTGAGGCTCCTGAGGAGGCCGATCTCCGGAGGGAAGCAGGAGCTGAGGCCGTTGTTCATGAGGATGATCTCGTTGAGCGTCCTCGACATGTTGCCGAGGCCGGCGGGCAGGCAACCGTGGAAGCGGTTGTTGGCGAGGACGACGACGGAGACGGGGGAGTTGCCGAGGTTGTCGGGGATGTCGAAGGCGAAGCGGTTGTGGTTAAGGAAGATGGCGTCGAGGTCCCTGTCGAACAGCTCCGGGGGCACCGCGCCCTCGAACTCGTTGATTCGGAGATCGATGTAGCGGAGGGAGGGGAGGCGGAGGACGACATCGGGGAAGGGGCCAGCGAGGCGGTTGTTGCTGACGTCGAGCTCATGGAGGAGAGCGAGGCGGCGGAGGGAACGGGGGAGGGTGCCGCAGAAGCGGTTGGAGTTGATGTGGAGGAGGGCTAGGTCGGCGAGGAGGCCGAGCTGGTCGGGGAGGTAGCCGGCGAGGTCGCCGTGGTTGAGGTCGACGCCAGCGACGACAGTGAGGGTGGGGTCGGAGGGGAGAGGGGAGCAGAAGACGCCGGTGTAGTTGCAGACGGCGGGGCCGACCCAGTTGCCGGTGAGGTTCATAGGATCGGAGACGATGGCGAGCTTCCATGCCTGGAGGGCAATGTAGGCGTCACGGAGGCGGGAGTTGGGGAAGGACGAGTCGTCCGCATCTTGATCCTCTTGGACAAGCCGCCGCAGGCGCGGCATGTGACCATGGCTCCCCGAGCAGGAGGAGACGAGAGGGAGGATGAGAAGCCAAGACAAGAGGAGAAATGAGAGGGGATCGGCCTCGCCATGTTTCCTCATCTCATCTTCCTACTATTTTCGAAGCAACACTTGGATGTGACTGCCGAGAGAGAGGCGCTGCTGCTTGTGTTTCTTATTGAAGGTGGAGATGCAGGGAGAGGGGCCTCCCAGTTTTCTGCGAGTTCAAATGAAGTGAAACGGGCAACGATGCACGCCTCGCGGTGGAAAGCCAAATCACGGCTTAAAGCCCACCTTCCCTCGGACGGACGGTCTCTATGACATCTTCTTTCCTCCAAGTGCTATTTTCTTTTTTATTTTTCTGTAATATGTTATCTAATGCTTATTTAGTATCGGAGGGTTCTTGACCGGATTGTTGTTTGTACCGTTTTGTTGTTTGGACTTTGCAAACTAGCAAATACGTAGTAGGAAAGAGTGAAATGAAATACGATGCCGTTCAACAGGCATCGGGAACGTAAGTTTTCTAGATGGAACAAATCGAATGAAGTCGTTTAATGATGAAATATGGTTTAGATGTTTAAGATGATTAAGAACAGAGTGCTGCCGCGTTTCGGGCCCGCCCGTCGGAAACGCTGGGACACGGCACGGATGCCATGTGTATTAGTGTATCCTCTACGCGGTTGGTTGGTTGATCCTTGATGACACAGCCGCTTCTCCTCCCGAGGAACACAAGCACGTGACAGACGCCGGCGCGGGCTCGACAGATGAATGAATGGCTGTAAGTTTCGAACGCGTGAGCGGGCGAATAACACACGAACGACCATTATCACATATTACTTTGGACACAGAACCAAGTCGAGTCTGATTTGTTAAGATTTGCTGACTCGATCCTCGCTGGCGTTTACATACCACGTCATGTAGCAGAGTCCGCCAAAAGACAGCTGGCTTACATAATTGTCCACGGTAATCAATCAGGTGTTTTTGTTTGGCCCACCCGAGACCGTGGTAGAACGATAGACTCTCACGTGATAACCAAGTGTAACGCTCCATAGAAAACACGAACATGGGTTTCTTTGGCGCAATTTTGTCTCTGTCCCCATCATTTGTACTTGGTGCAGACCGACATTATGAGATATTTATGGAGGTAAGGGGAAAGGTGCAACAGGCGGGAAGAGGGAGGCCAACAGGCCGGATGCTCGAGAAAGGACGCAGGGGGCAGGTGCACGTGCTGTGCTGTGCTATGCTGTGCAGTGCAGTGCAGAGGAAGGACCCACGGCCTGTTTGCCGACGGCACGAGTGGAACGCGTGCGCGCGTGGTGGTGTCGGTGGACGGCGCACGGTCCGACTACGAGACCGAGAACGGGAACAGAAACAAGAGCCCTAAGAACTTGAGATGAAGCGAGAGTGAAGACGTGACCAAGCCAGACCGCCTGGGCTAATCACTACATGACGAGGAAGGTGATAGTAGATGAGATTTGATGAGATTTTTCCAACTTGATATTTTTTTCAATTATATGTGAAAATCTTACGCTCGATTGAGGAAAATCATCTTTTTCATTATGTATAAATAGATATTATATCAAATTAATTAATATGTATTTTTACTTTTATACTTCATTCTGTGGTATCAGAGCATTTACCTTTGAGCAATACTTATCTCCTCGTTGTGTTCTTTGTTGCCAGAACTACACTGCCACCACTCGCAATCAGCCATCGCTCGCGTAACACCTGAACAACGACGCCATCACTCTAGTCGGAGCTCCAAAGGCTTTTAACTGGCCTCCTCTACAGCTCCAACAGCCAGCATTGCACTCCCTGTGAGAGTCTTAAGTGTGAGTGCTGCGGATGACGCTCTCTTCTTGTCGTCGTATGTTCCGCACAAGAGACTGCCCTTCTTCATTAGCGAAAAGTCGCTCTCTAGCATATCTACACCTTCTCCTCCTACGGTTACAATCCATTGCATCTACTCTCTAATAGTTCTGTAGCTTCTCTGTTGCACTGCAAATAACGTCACAGTGCTACAGCCTCTCTACCGCACTACAAATAGTGTCGTAATGCTGCAATCTCTCTACCGCACTACAAACAGCACAATCCATTGCATCTGCTCTTTAACGGTGCTGTAGCTCTCTCTGTTAGTTTGACAAATCTCGTGGTCCACTTAAAAAAAATCAGATCTGTTATCTGGTCTTGAAACTATAAATAAGGGCTTAGGTTTTAAAATCAGATGCATCATAAGAAAAATCTAAATGTTTACTTTGGTTTAAGTCCATACTCATTTAAATAGTTTGGACTTATAGTTTGATTTTTCTTGTTTAGTATTTTCGAGTATTTTATGACATAGGAACATCTTCCTAAGGCATTTGTAATTGTCCCTCTTTTACAGTAGTAATTTGCTCCTCTTTCGTCCGTGGATGTAGGTCAAAGTCAATTGACCGAACCACGTATATTTGGTGTTCTAGTGTTCTTGTCTCGCTTTTATTCTTTCCATTTTATTGTCTTGTTGGGTTGCCAAAATTACCTTGTGATAAATTTCCTAGAGCTAGCTCTAACAAACTGGTATCAGAGCCTGGTTCTGGGATCTTTTGGCAATGAGGATAATAACAAAGATTGTTGTCGAGAAATTCGATAGAAATGTCAACTTCGGCTTGTGGCAACTCAAGATGGAGGTCATTCTAGTTCAAGACGGAGTTGATTTGGTACTACAGGGAGCTGAGAGCATTCCAGATGATATGTCAAAAGAAGAGCTTGCGGGTATAGATAAGAAGGTCCGATCAAGCATCATTCTAAATCTCTCTGACGAGATTTTACAGGAGGTAGCTACGGAGACTACGGCTAAGAGCATGTGGGACAAGCTTAAAACCTTGTACATGAAGAGGATAGTGGAGAATCGTCTCTACTTGAAACAGAGTCTGTATATGCTTCGGATGATTGAAGGTACATCTATACTCTCGCATCTTGATAAGTTTGATTCTTTGGTTATGGATTTGGAGAATATAGATGCAAAAATTGATGATGAGGATAAGGCTTTGTTACTCTTGTGTTCTCTTCCCCAATCTTTTAAGCATTTCCGTGATACTTTGATTTATGAAAAAGAAACAGTTTCGTATCAAGAAATTAAATCTGCACTGAAATCTAAGGAGCAGATAGACAGGAATATCACTGGGGAAAGTAGAGAGAATCAGGCTGAGGGTCTGGTTGTTAGGGGGAGAATGGATAAAAGAGAATTTGACAGTAGTAGATCTAAATCTAGATCTAAATCCAAACATAGAAATTTGGAATGCAGATATTGTCATAAAATGGGGCACATTAAATCTGATTACTTTAAATTAAAAAATAAATTAAAGCAAAAGGAAAAAATTTGTTGAAAAAACTACTGAATCCGCTGAAGTTAGTGTAGCAACTGATGAGATTGTTGGAAATATTTTTCCTGCTATTGATGACAGGACGAGGTCTAAAAATGAATGGATTTTAGATTCAGATTGTTCTTATCACATGTGTCCCAATAGGGATTTATTTTCCACATATGAATCTTGTAATGGTGGAATTATTTTGATGGGCAATAATGCCGCATGTGATGTTGTTGGTAGAGGTACAATCCGAATTAAAATGCATGATGGTATTATGAGGACGCTCACTAATGTTAGACATGTTCCTGATTTGAAAAAGAATCTCATCTCTTTAGGCACCCTAGAGGCCCTTGGGTGTAAATACACAGCTGAAGGTGGAGTTATGAAAGTTTCTAGAAGTGCCCTTATTGTTATGAAAGCTTGTAGGTCTGGTAGCTTGTATATTCTGCAGGAAACTACTGTCACAGGTTCGGTTGCAGTTTCGTCATCATCATTGTCTGATTCTGATATCACCAAATTATGGCACATGCGTTTGGGTCATATGAGCGAAAAAAATTTGAGCATATTAAGCAAAAGGGGTCTACTTTGCGGACAGAGTACTGGGCCACTTGATTTTTGTGAACACTGCATTTTTGGAAAGCAGAAAAGGGTCAACTTCACTTCTCCGGCAGTTCACAAAATGAAAGGTACTCTTGACTATATTCATTCAGACCTTTGGGGTCCAGCTCATGTTCAATCTAAGGGTGGTGCCATGTATATGTTGACTTTCATTGACGATTATTCCAAGAAAGTTTGGGTTTATTTTCTGAAGCATAAAAATAATATTTTTCTAACCTTTAAACAATAGAAGGCTTTGATTGAGAAGCAAATAGGTAAACAGATTAAGCGGCTTCGAACAGATAATGGCATGAAATTTTGTGAAGGTGATTTTGAAGAATTCTGCAAAAATGAAGGAATCGTTCGGTATCGCACTGTTAGGATGACGCCTCAGCAAAATGGTGTGGCCGAGCATATGAACAGAACACTCTTGGAGAGAGCGAGGTGTATGATCTCAAATGCAGGGTTGACAAAGGACTTTTGGGCAGAGGCGATTAATATGGCCTGTTACGTTGTCAACCGCGCTCCTTCTACAGCACTTAACTTTAAAACTCCGGAGGAAGTTTGGTCAGGTACTCCTGCTGATTATTCTGATTTAAAAATTTTTGGGTGTCCAGCATACATGCATGTAAATGAAGGAAAATTAGAGCCTCGAGCTAAAAAATGCATTTTCCTTGGGTATGCTTCTGGGGTGAAAGGATACAGATTATGGTGTTCTGATCCCAAATCCCCAAAATTTATAATCAGTAGAGATGTTACTTTTGATGAATTATCTATATTATCTTCCAAAGAGGATTCTAATAGTTGTACAAATGATAGTGCGCAGAAGCAGGTGGAGCTTGAGATTGGTAGTTCAGATTCTTTTAAGTCGAACTCTTTTACTCAAAGAATGCCAGTAGGTGGTCCCGAGTCTACTGATGCAGATGATCCAGAGGAAGAGCAATATTCCATAGCCAAGGATAGACCACGGAGAGAAATTCGACCACCACAAAGATATGCAAATTTGGTTGCATATGCTTTGTCTGTTGTAGAAGAGACAAGTGAAGTTGGTGAGCCTACTTCCTACTCAGATGCAGTTTCTTGTGATAATTCCGCTAAGTAGTTGATTGCAATGAATGAAGAAATTGAGTCTCTCCATCGGAATAGAACTTGGGATCTTGTGAAGCCGCCTTCGGGTAAGAAAATTGTTGGATGCAAATGGGTCTTCAAAAGGAAGGAAGGTATTCCAGGGGTTGAAGATGCAAGGTACAAAGCACGATTGGTTGCAAAGGGCTATAGTCAGGTACATGGTGTTGATTTTAATGACGTATTTTCACCTGTTGTTAAACATAGCTCTATTCGTGTTTTGCTTGCTTTAGTTGCCATGTATGATTTAGAATTGGAGCAACTTGATGTCATGACAGCTTTCTTACATGGTGAACTTGAAGAACAAATTTATATGGAGCAACCTCATGGATTTGAAGTTGATGGTAAGGAAGACTATGTTTGCTTGTTAAAGAAATCCTTGTATGGATTGAAGTAGTCTCCAAGACAGTGGTATAAGAGGTTTGATTCTTTTATGTTGAGTCATGTTTACACGAGGAGCATGTATGATAGTTGTGTTTACTTCCGGAAGTTAACTGACGGCTCTTTTGTGTATTTGTTGCTTTATGTTGATGATATACTTATTGCAGCTAAGAATTTATCAAAAATTCACACTTTGAAAATGCAGTTGAGTAGTGAATTTGAAATGAAAGATTTGGGAGCAGCTAAGAAAATTCTTGGCATAGAGATCAAAAGATTTCGAGGAGTTGGAAAATTATTTCTGACTCAGAAAAATTACCTCAAGAAAGTCTTGGAGAGGTTTGGCATGAAAAATGCTAAGCCAGTTAGTACTCCTCTTGCTAGCCATTTTCGGCTATGTGCCGCTCAGTCACCACAGTCAATTGAAGAGGAAGAATATATGGTGAAAGTTCCATATTTTAGTGCCATCGGCAGTATTATGTATACAATGGTTTGCACTCGTCCTAATATTTCACAAGCAGTCAGTGTGGTTAGTAGATATATGTCTCGCCCAGGTAAAACACATTGGCAGGTTGTGAAGTGGATTCTTAGATACTTGCAAGAGACTTCAGATGTTTGTTTGGAATTTGGGAAAAATCGTGACACTTTGGTCGGTTACGTCGACTCTGATTATGCTGCGGATCTTGATAAACGAAGATCTTTGACAGGCTATGTATTTTGCGTTGGCGGTTGTGCAGTTAGTTGGAAAGCTTCCTTACAATCTGTCGTAGCTTTATCTACTACAGAGGCAGAATATATGGCAGTGACAGAGGCGATCAAAGAAATTTTATGGTTAAGAGGATTGTTCAACGAATTATATCTACATCAAAGTGTTACTACAATTTACTGTGATAGTCAAAGTGCTATTTATTTGACTAAAGACCAGATGTATCATGAGAGGACAAAACACATTGATGTGAAGTTTCATTTTATTCGGGATATCATTGCTGAGGGAAAAGTCCTTGTTCAGAAAATTCATACGAAGGACAATCCAGTTGATATGTTTACGAAGCCTCTTCCGATTTACAAGTTCAAGCAGTGCAGCGAACATCTTCATAAGGCATTTGTAATTGTCCCTCTTTTGCAGTAGTAATTTGCTCATCTTTCGTCCGTGGATGTAGGTCAAAATCAATTGATCGAACCACGTATATCTGGTGTTCTAGTGTTCTTGTCTCGCTTTTATTCTTTCCATTTTATTGTCTTGTTGGATTGCCAAAATTATCTTATGATAAATTTTCTGGGACTAGCTCTAACACTCTCTGGTATTACAAACAGCATCGCACTACTATAGCTCTCTCCAGAGCAATCTCCAGACCGCATCATTGCCAAAACCTTCAATTGATAGATCGCCATGTAAAGGTGTTGCAGCACCCTCCCACGGTGCTCAATTAATAGATCACCAGGTAAAGGTGCTACATCACCCTCCCACGGCCAGCATTGCTCCCCCTTCTCCCTCACATAATCTATAGCAAACGGCTGACTGCCACCCCTCCTTCCCCTCCTCCAGACCAACTGCCATATCTTTCTGCTGTCGCATCTATGTCGAACGCTACGATCTGCACCAATTGCAATCGTCGTCGCCTGCTCTGCACCAAGCAACTGAACCTCCCTCTTCTACGATCGTTCCCTGGAACTGTACTGCAGTTGAGCAGCATCATTTCCCTACCTAGCACAGTGGTAACACATCCCATCCCCATCATTGTTACAAGCACCGCTCACAACAGATCTGCTCCTCCAGGCTGCACATTCAGCTGAACAAATCTACTCGTCCAACCGACCTCTAGCGATCACCGCCTCTGTGGCGGTTTCAGCAATAGCATCATAAAAAAGGTGGAGCAGCTCATCCGAGAACTCTTCGCCCTGGACATCGAATACACCATCATCAGCGTGAGAAGACGAGCAACAACTACTTCCAGTGCCACCCCAACCTCCTCGTCAACTGCTTCCTCAAGATCGATAGCCTGCCCACCACTAAGGAAGCCCAGGCCATCACAAATGACGTGTTCTCCCTCCTCGCTATTTAGCCTCTCAAACAACATATCGAGCCATCTCGAGTGCCGTGAACTCTTCATTCCCTTATTGCTCATCACTGCATCGCTGCTAAGCAAAGTACAGTAGTGATTCTTCACCGACGAAGCACGTGTGCTACCAGAGTTCCACGTAATAATACTCTTCACGTTCTTCACCGCCTTGATCCCCAACCGCAATAACTGCTACACAAAGATTTGCAGCTTTGCTTAATATTACATAACCAAACTAGCCTGCACAGGGCTAAACGCCTCCTTCAACGAAGAACTTTTTTGCCAGCAACCCATCTCAGGGGACGTTGATCAGCACCAATACTTTTGGACTCCCACTTTGCTCCCTCGTATTAGTACATATCTTTCATATATCCTCATCATCTACATTTGACGCTCCAGTTACTGTTCCTATAGGGAACCATAGTACTTTTCTACATACAGGCCTTATCTCCATCAATGCATCAAATCTCATCCCTTATCCAATACAAATTACTTTCAATTGTAATGCTTGTCTCAATAATAAAAGTCATAGACTCCCTTTTGAAATATCCTCTATATCCTGTTCTAAATCATTTGAAATTATTTATACTGATGTTTGGAACTATACCCTAATCACTTCTTTTGACAAGTTTAGATTTTATGTCATTTTTGTAGACTATTTCACCAAGTACACATGGATATACCCTCTCCATCATAAATATGAAGTTTCAATAATCTTCACCAACTTTATAAAGTTGGTCGAGAACTTCTTTCAGTCTACAATTAAACCAGTTTACTCTAATGGCGGAGGTGAATATCAAGTCCTCACATCCTACCTCTCAGCTTATGGTATCCAATACCTTAAGTCACCCCCACATACTCCTCAAATAGTTGGCTCTACTGAATGTAAACATCGATATATAGTTGAAACTGGTCTCACACTTCTACATCAAGCCTCCATGCCAACAACCTTTTGGTCTATAGCCTTTCAAATTGTCGTCTACCTTATTAATACTGTGCTCACTCCAATCATCCAATACCAGCCATCATTTAAAAAATTATTTTTTAAATCCATAAATCTTTAAAAACTTAAAGTATTTGGTTGTTTATGTTATCCATGGCTACGTCCCTATGCCTCACACAAGATAACACCAAGATTTAAGCCTTGCATTTTTATATGATACTCTCTTGAACATAATACTTTTCGATACTACAAACCTAAAACTCAAAAAGTCTTTATATCATGTCATGTTATTTTTATGGAGTCTACCTTTTTGTTCCACAACCATGAGTTTCATACCATGCAAGCTACTCCAACAAATATACATCACTAGAGTATATCGTCGATCCCCTCAAACAAGCCTCTCACAATTGTTAGGACCAAGTCGGCACTAAGAAAGGGAGGGGGGGGTGAATTAATGCTTACGATAAAATCACGACAGGTTGAAAATTCTCGTTCAATGAAAATTGATTAGAAACATGTTAACTTGAAAACATATTTGTAAGTGTAGTGAAAGTAAGAAATTAATTTGTAATGTGAGAATGAAAAGCAAAACAGAAATGTAACCCAAATTTATAGTAGTTCTGTCGTCGTGATCTACATCTACTCCTTATTCCTCTTCACTCGAGACCACCGGCTTCCGCTACTGGTCTTCCTTCAATAGGTGAAAACCAACTACCCTATTACAACTTTTTTTCCATTTTACAGGTTCAAGAGAGAACATTTACTCTTCTCTCTTTTACACTTAGACATCACTTCTTCTTTTAAAAGAACTTCTTGTTGAATCTCGGATTTTGATGATGAAACCAATTAATAAGTGTTTATGAATAGATCTACGTTTTGAGTAACGCATGATGCTTCGATCAAGATAAGACAATTAAAGCAGGAAGAATCATATTGTGCCGGTGGAACATGTCAAAAGATTGGATGTCTAGCCGGAGGATCAGATGATGTATCGACAAAATGCTTCAGGCTATGGATTTAGACATCGGGCTAAGAAGAGCAAAAATTATGCCAAGGATATCGAAGTTGCAGAGGTCAACTGGCCGATTAGGCAATAGGCTGCAAGAGAGGACAATGCGTCGAAGAATCGGACGAAGCGTCGATGGACCAATGACATGCCAGACAACATGATTCATGCTTAGTAATAATTGTCTAGATCGAAATATATTTTTACATTACAGGATTAACTATAATAGCAAGGAATAAAGAAAAATAAAGTCCCAGAGTCAAGAACGTGATTTCATTGGGAGTTCAAGAGTGCGTCGGAAGTCCAGACGTTCGTCGGAAGTCCAGACGTTCGTCGGAAGTTATATCAGAATTGACCGAGAAGTCCCAGAGCTTGCCAAAGAAGCTCGTCGAAACTCACCAAGAAGATCATCATGAAGTCCAGGAGCTTACTGAGAGTCCGCTGGAACATTGCCGAGAGATCGTCGGAAGTTCGCCGGAAGATCACCGGAAGCTCGCCGGAAGAAACCTAGACTTACGGACTTTGTTTAGCTTAGTAAATATCTTAAAATTTATAGTTAGCACATAATAGGGATTAGGATTGGGCAACCCAATTAGGAGACAGTTAGGCCAAGTTTGGGCTGTGTTGAGCCAAGAGAAAGGCCCAAACAATAATCAAACAAGTGAAACCATCATGGCACAATCTCCGAGTCTGTGTCAAGCGATGGTACTGCCAGTCTGGGCGGTGGTACTGCCCAGACTCAGTCTCCGAGACTGTTTGGGCGGGGGTACCACCAGTCTAGATGATGGTACCACACAGTGTCTGGCTGTAGGTGGTGGTACCGCCCAATGCAGGTGGTAGTATCGCCTGTACTTTGAAATTTTGGGATTTGAATTTTGGGCTCCAAATTTGAATCCATTTTAGGCCTATAAATACCACAGCTATTCCTACATGGAAAATTAAGAAATATTAAACAAAATCCTGTGATTCTAAAGTTATAAACCTTATAAAGTTGAGTTCCCTCCTCCCAAAGCTTAGAGAGAGTTCTAAGGGAGGTGTGAGAGGGATACGTTGTAAAAGAGGGTTGTAAAAAGTTATCTCCTAAACATGTGAAAAGGAGAATAGAGGTGTAAAAGGGTAGTTGGTCTTTGCCCATTGAAAAAAAATCAATAGTGGATGCCAATGGCCTCAACGGAAGAGGAATCGACGAAGTGGATGTAGGTCACAACGACCAAACCACTATAAAAATCTGATTTGAGTTGTGCAATTTACTTTACTACAAACCACTTTACTTGCTTTACATCCACTATGCTCTTCTGTATGCTTTCAAAGTTAATACCTTTACGAAACAATTTTTCATCGGAAACGGATTTAATCGCAACGAAGTTTTGAACCAACGTAATTTTTATCGCTGCACTAATTCACCTCCCCCCCCCCCCTAGTGTCGACTCTTTTCCTAATACTTCTAAATACTAGGAAGAGGTAACTCTATACTAAGAGATTTACAACTTTTTCATAAGGATTCTTTCCCCCTTTTTCAACTCAATTTCGTGCTTTACCAAGCAGAAATATCTATGGTATTTATAGACTACAAATGGCTTCGAAAATAAAGCCCCAAAAGGTTTCATCCTGGGTTTCTCAAGTCCTGACAGTATCATCGCCTATGCTGGGTGGTACCATGGCCTGACAGAGCTTCAGATACTGGGCTCTAGTGGTACCACTACCTGATAGGGCGATGTAGGGAAATCTAGGGGTGACATCATATGCGTAATGGAAGAGCATAAAACAAAAATCTCAAATTTCCCAATACGTGTTCATCGTCGTATATAGATTAGTGCGTAAAATTCATGACGCAAAAACCACATGTGAGAAAGATAGCTGTGTTACCTAGGGAGATCGTATATCCTTGAATTCTTGCAGATATGTAGAAGTGGACAAAGGAGATCAAGCGTCCTCCTCTCTAGCGATGATCCACATAACAGGGCTATGACGACGCTCCTTAAATCTCGAGACTTGCTATTTGGGGAGGAGAAGGGGAGAGGAGAATATGAGGTTGCAACTAAGAAGCCCCAGCCTATGGGCCTTTAATTCCCTTCTATTTATAGAGGTCCCCAATTAACCCTAATGGATCCTGCCCTATTGGGTACTGGATCTCCATCCAATTACCCAAGCCTCTTAAATTAGTGAGTTTCTACCCAACAATCTCTTATTAGCTCTTGTTGGATCTCATCCATTAGATTCAATAATTTAGGAGCTTATTGGATATCCAATAAGATAAGGGCTCCAACGGATATCTCATATTCGAACCTCTAATCGTCGCAACACCTACCATATGTGTGTGAACCTCTAAGCCCAATATCGAGCTGGCCATGAGTCATACCTATCAGAACTCCTTCTGGCTTAGTGAATTACTATCTCCACAATAATTTACTAGATTCATTGACTACGGACGTACTAGGCCACCACGCCGTGGTCCCCAAACGATATATGAGAATCTAATCCTTTGGACCTATCTGTCCTCAGTTACCGTGTATCTATAGTCCCTCAACCATCTAATACACTAGAGACCATATATCGAGCATGGTGCTGTTAGGCTTATACGATTTCTCCTTGAGTCTCACTCTGATCGGATTCTCCCAAAGAACTTTTTCTCTATCAATCTGAATGACCTTGGCCAAAGATTTGTCTAAGCAAGAATACACGAAATATTTCTCTTATGATACCAAGTGTGTTATATCTCGTATTTTGATGATGAAACCACTTGATATGTGTTTATGATTTAATCTGTGTTTTCAGTAACACAGGATGCTTCGATCAGGATGAGACAATTGACGCAGGAGGAATTGATGTTGCGCCGGAGGAAATCACGTCAGGATATTGGATAGCAGAACGCTTCGGGCGTCGGGCATCGGGCCAAGGAGAGCGGAATTGCGCCAAGGATATCGGGGTCACGGAGGTCAACCGCCGATTGGGCAACAAGCCGCAAGAAAGGACGATGCACTGAAGAATCGGACGAAACGCCAACCAATGACATGCTGGGCAACAGAATGTCAATTCGCATTGTAATAATTGTCTAGATCGGAGTAGAGTTTTAGCTTGTGTGTGCAGGATTAACTACGATAACGACGAAGACATAAAGCAAAACAAAGTGTCGGAGTCAAGCACGAAGGATTCATTACGAGTTCGAAAGTTCGACGGAAGTCCGAAGGTTCATCGGGAATGCTGCCGGAACTAGCCGAGAATGAGTAGGGAGCTTGCCGAAGGGTTTTTCGGAAGCTCGCCGGAAGGTTCGTTGGAAGTTCACGGAGCTCGCCGAGAAAGATCGGAGCTTACCGAAGAAGCTCATTGGAACTCATCAAGATCAAATCGTGAAGTCTAGGAGCTTGCCGGGAGTCCGCAGAATGGTTTCCGAGAGTTTATCGGAAAACCGTCGGAAGTTCGCCGGAAGAAGTCTTGACTTACGGACTTTGTAATAGCTTAGAAAATATCTTTAAATTCGTAGTTAGCATGTTACTTAGGGTTAGGATTAGGTGTTAATCCTATAAACCAAGTAGGGGCCAATTGGGCTCTAGTTCGGACTGGTTTGGGCCAATTTTGGAGCCCAACTAGTGAGCTGAAATAGTGTAGGCGGTGGCACCACCTAGAACCCGAGAGCCAGGCGGTGGCACCGCCCAGCACCCGAGAGCTAGGCGGTGGCACCGCTTGGCTGGGCGGTGGCACCGCCAGCATCGGGAACCAAAGAGAATTCAAATTTTGGAGCCCAAATTTGAATCCTCTTAAGGCCTATAAATACCTCTCAAATCTCAGCTGAGATTATAACCTTTTGAAAAGCAATAGTTTGAGTTAAGAGCCTTAGAATAGTCTTTGCAAGCCTTGTTTTTCATATTGCTTAAGTGTTCACCTCCTCCCATCTTGTTGAAAAGAATTGTAAGAGTGTGAACCACTTGTAAAGGTTGTAAGAGGGGTATTAGTCCTTCCCCTACAAGAAATTTGCTAGTGAAAGTTGGAAGCCTCTTCGAAGAAGGCTTCGCAAGTGGATGTAGGTCATTGTGACCGAACCACTTTAAAAACCGCTGCGTTATCTGGTTTGCATCCTACTCTTGCCATTTACATACTGCAAACTTCTCTACTTAGTTACTACACTTCCATACGTTTCTAAGTTATCAAGCTTCTAAAATCGGTTTCCATTGATATTGCTTTTTATCGTACGAAAGATTTGTCAAAACCGACGTTTTAATCCGCTGCACTAATTCACCCCCCCCCCCCTCTTAGTGACGCTCCGATCCTAACAATTGGTATCAGAGCCCGGTATTTCTCATTTTGGATTTACACCCGAGAGAAATGACTCTTCATGGCTTTCAAGAGGGCTTATCGATTTTTCGTCCACCGTTGTTTAATGGATTGGACTATACTTATTGGAAAACTCGAATGAGAGTTTTCTTGATTTCTATGAATTTGGATTTATGGAATATTATTGAAAATGGTTTTCAACTTCCCTCTAAACCGATGAACGAATGGTCGGATTTGGAGAAGAAGTATTTTTCTTTAAACGCAAAGGCTATGAATGCCTTATTTTGTGCTTTGGACAAAAATGAGTTCAATCAGATTTCAACGTGCGAAATGGCTTTTGATATTTGGCGAACACTTGAAATCACGCACGAGGGAACTAGTAGAGTCAAAGACTCGAAAGTTAACATTTTATAACATGATTTTGAGCTTTTTCAAATGCAACCAAGCGAGACTATAGGCGACATGTATACCCGTTTCACGGATGTCGTCAATAATCTAAGAGTTCTTGGTAAATCTTTTTCGAATTTTGATCTCGTGAGCAAGATCTTAAGATCCCTTCCAAAAAGGTGGGATCCTAAAATAACCGCAATACAAGAAACAAAAGATTTAAATACTTTTCCACTTGAAGAACTTATCGGCTCATTGATGACATATGAAATGGTGCGCAATGCATATGATGAACACAATCAACACTTGAACCACCTTCCAAAGAATAGGAAGGATTTGGAACTCTGGACAAATGAATACCACTTGAGTGATGACTCAAGTGATGAGGACAATGATGAACTTGAACTTCGAACACCAACTCTTAATAAGTTCATTAAACAAAAATCTAAAATAAACAATGAACTTGAACGGAGGAAGAGGCCAAAGAAAAGGAAGGCACCCAAGGATGAATCAAGAACTTCCAAAGGTGAAATGACGAATTGGGCTTTGACGGGCTTCGACTACAAGGTAAGTAACTCAACTCTCTTGAATTATTTTGAAATTACTTGAAGTTTTTCATGAGTGCTTAATTTAGATAGTAGGAATAGGAAATAAAAAAATTGTTTTTCAAAAATTATATCCTGTTTTTCTTTTTAGCATCTTTGAAAAATTAAAAATTTGATCATGAAAAGTATATTGCTAAGGTTTCATGCATGTTGTGTTTTGAAATGTTGAATGATGTATGCAACATTAGGGATGATAATTATATGATATGTGATAGTGCTTAGGATTAATCCATGCATGTGTATCTTGATGATTTTACACTATTACATGCCTTAATAACATGTTGGAAATTATGTGTTTTGGATACAAAAATTTTCATGATCATGAGCATGTTTTAACTTCATGATTGAATTTGAAAATCTATAGCAAAACTATGTTCGAATGCATGAAAGATTTAAATTTCATTTTCGGATCTTCTTGATCCTAACAATTCATTTTTGAGAATCTATTGATCTTGATGGTTTTATGATGAAATTCATTTTTCGATCCTAAACGTTGATGCATGTTTTTATTTAACATAAATGAAAAAGCATGCTAACATGAAATCAATCACTTAAAATGAAATACATAAAAAAAGGAAAAATATATTATCAATGAAATCATGAATCTACTTATGTTACGAATTTTGTGAACCATAAAAATGATTTTGGTGATTTGAATTTGAGATGATTTTTATCAAAATCATGATCTTGATTTCTTAGAATAACATGATATTTCCCTTGTTGATCATCTCGATTATTTAAAAGGAGATTTGTCGAAATGATTCATGAAATTTTCGATTCATGACTTGATCCTTCATTTGTTTATAAGATGGTTGAAATCTGTGTACCTTTGAATTCTTCCCTTCTCCTTTCGATTTTTGAATTCATGCATGTTATATGTTGAAGATTTGAAACCATGTTTTGATATCATGCATACCCAAGAAATATTGATTTAATAAATTGAATGATTTGAAAATGAATGATGACTTTTCTCTTGAATGTAACTTGTGATATTCTTTATGAATCATCATCTTGATTTCTCGATAATCGATACATGAAATTTTATTATGAATCAAGATCTTATTCTTTGAACTCTCATGTTTCTTCTTATTGTTTACTAAAGAAGAAAATTTCTGAAATGAATCATGATTTTTTTGGAATTATAATTTTTATGATTCATAAAGAATTGAGAGATTAAAAAATCTATCTATGTTTTTTTTTTATGAATCTCTTGAAAATGATTTTGATTTGACGATTTGAATTTGAATAAGACTTATCTTGAATTTTTGAAATTTATAACTTATGACTTCTTATGCAAGAATCAAGGTACTATAACATTTGATCTCCTACATTTCTTTTTGATATTTATAAAAATAAAGGAGAACTGTTGAAATAAATCATGTCTGTTGGTATTTAAATGGTCTTATCTTTGATGATATGGTTTCTTTGTATCTATGATACAAATGCCTTGATATGATTGAATCACTGTTATAAAAGAAAAAAGAATTTGATAGCTTTCTAATTGCAAAAATATATGCTAGCTTGAATGATAAAACATGAGATTGTCTATAGTGCAAATTTATTATTATCATGATGTGTAGATTGAAATAATAATTAGAATATTGATGTAATTATAAATGATGATTTTGTATTATGTATAAAATACTCTTGATATTATTTTGATGCATACAAATGAAAAGTTATGAACATGGTAGGATATAATTTGACAAAATTGATACCATCATTATTTGAAACATTTATGATTTGAAATTATACACGCAATTGCTTTTTATTGTGATGATATATGCATATAATGTGTATCATGAAAGCTCAAAATGATGAATGCTTGGTATCATGATCAAAATATTGATAAATGCTATGATTTATTTCCAAAATGATGTATCATGTATGATATGCTCATAATGTTGATTGATTTATTCAATATCGTGTATGAATGAAATATAAGGTTTTTGAAATAGTGCATGTTTTAATTTGAAAATATAATGATGCACAAATAATATTGATACTTACCTTTGTCATAATTGATGTAAAGGGTCTTCCCTTCTTTTTGACAGTGATAAAGGGGGAGATAGCTAGCTTGCACAAGTCAAGAATATGCAAAAACTTGATTGCTAACTTGTCTATCTTAAGTAGCAAAGATTACTAACTTGCTTATTTCAAGAAGCAAAAGTTATCTTCTTAAACATTCTTGCCTATCTCAAGAAGCAAGACTTGCAACCTGCACATTACAATAGGAAGCAAGAATCGATAGCTTACACACTTCAACAAGAAAGCTATCTTGTATTTGCTTTCAAAATTTTTGCTAGCTTGTATGTTGTAAAATTTCTCACTTTTTCAAACACTTTGCTAGCTTGCACTTTATAAAGGAAGCAAAAATAGCACTTCTCAAAAGAGAAGAAATAACTTACTATCTTGAACATCACAAAAATTTGCTACCTTGGATGATGTAAAATTTGCTAAGATCACTATCTCAAAAGAGTTGCTATCTCAAAAAAGGCAAATGTGCTATCTTGCCTATCTCAAAATACAAAACATGCTAACTTATTACGGAAGCAAAATTGCTAGCTCAAACATTGCAAAGGAAGCAAAAATTTGCTAGCTTGCAACTTGCATATCATGAAAATTGCTAGCTTGTAGTCTAAAGAGAAGCAATTAGTTGTTATCTCAAGAAAAGCAAACATGCTAAACTTACACATCTTTAATTGCTAGATTGCATGATTATAAAATTTGATACTATGTTTTTCATGCAATGTATGGAACTTTTTTTCTCTAAACACATAAGAGTAGGAACTTCTCCTTTTTGTTGATGACAAAGGGGGAGAAGTATGATGACATGACATGTTATGCATAAGTTTATGATGACATGTTGCTTAGATTCTTGAATCCAAGAGTTTCTATCAATAAGTCATATTGATAGGGGGAGTATATTTAAACTTCGGGAGTTAAGGTTAACTCCGTCATCAAGTGGTTGTCATCATCAAAAAGGGGGAGATTGTTATATCTCGTATTTTGATGATGAAACCACTCGATATGTGTTTATGATTTAATTTGTGTTTTGAGTAACACAGGATGCTTCGATCAGGATGAGACAATTGACGCAGGAGGAATTGATGTTGCGCCGGAGGAGATCACGTTAGGATATTGGATGACAGAACCCTTCGGGCGTCGGGCATCGGGCCAAGGAGAGCGGAATTGCGCCAAGGATATCGGGGTCACGGAGGTCAACCGCCGATTGGGCAACAAGCCGCAAGAAAGGACGATGCACTGAAGAATCGGACGAAACACCAACCAATGACATGTTAGGCAATAGAATGTCAATTCGCGTTGTAATAATTGTCTAGATCGGAGTAGAGTTTTAGCTTGTATGTGCAGGATTAACTATGATAACGATGAAGACATAAAGCAAAACAAAGTGTCAGAGTCAAGCACGAATGATTCATTGCGAGTTCGAGAGTTCGACGGAAGTCCGAAGGTTCATCGGGAATGCTACCGGAACTAGCCGAGAATGAGTAGGGAGCTTGCCGAAGGGTTTTTCGGAAGCTCGCCGGAAGGTTCGTTGGAAGTTCACGGAGCTCACCGAGAAAGATCGGAGCTTGCCGAAGAAGCTCATTGGAACTCGTCAAGATCAAATCGTGAAGTCTAGGAGCTTGCCGGGAGTCCACAGAATGGTTTCCGAGAGTTTATCGGAAAACCGTCGGAAGTTTGCCGGTCGCCGGAAGAAGTCTTGACTTACGGACTTTGTAATAGCTTAGAAAATGTCTTTAAATTCGTAGTTAGCATGTTACTTAGGGTTAGGATTAGGTGTTAATCCTATAAACCAAGTAGGGGCCAATTGGGCTCTAGTTCGGACTGGTTTGGGCCAATTTTGGAGCCCAACCAGTGAGCTGAAATAGTGTAGGCGGTGGCACCGCCTAGAACCCGAGAGCCAAGCGGTGGCACCGCCCAGCACCCGAGAGCTAGGCGGTGGCACCGTTTGGCTGGGT